>NC_132864.1:41687141-41994641 GCF_048164855.1 Canis lupus baileyi
TGGCTTCCTGTCTCCTGCCTGGAGTTCTCAAGCACGGGTGGTGGTCTTTAAGCAATACCCGTTCTTGCTTATGCTGTGTCCTGCGATCTCTTGAGGAACTGGGCTGTTTGGATATTTACTGAGAGTAGATTTGGTAGACCTTAGCCTGAAGGAATCAAGATACTACTTTGGGGGTAAAACGTCTATAAGGACAACAAGGTCATCTAATGAACTTGAGATATTCGTGGAACATCAACATCATGATCCCACTTCCCCCAGATTATTCTCCTATAATTTATAGAGCAAGATGGGAAAGAAAAGCTTCTATGGAAATGGTTTTAGGGATTTTAGGCTTTTTTTTTTTTTTTTTTTTTTTTTAGAAGCTAACAGACCTATTAAGCTCTTAAGCTTTGAGCTTTAATAGAACTTTTCTAGAAGATTGTGAAGCTTGCATTTGAATTTAGCTTGATACAGCTGGCATAGTTTAAATTTGAAGGGAAATAATGCAGGGGATAAAAGAGGCCCTTTGTCCCTCCCCCGTGCCCGTCGGCCTGTTCAGTCCATGCTGTGGTAGCAGATCCACTCTCATTAAAGATGACACCAGGGACGGATAAATGTACAAGTGGCCTTTCATTTCATGATGTCATTGAGCATTTGCACGGATGTCTCCATATTGATCCTTTTTTTAAAAAAGGAACTGCAGGGGCACCAGGGTGGGCATTGTTGGTTAAGCATATGATTCTTGATTCTTTTTTTTTTTTTTTTTTTTTTTTTCTTTTGGCTCAGGTCATGAGATCGAGCCTTATGTCAGGCTCTGATGCTCTGAAGAATGGCATCTGCTTGAGAGTCTCCCTCTGTCCTTTCTGCTCATGCTCTTTCTCTCCAGCCTCTTTTTAAAAAGGGTGACCTATGATCTTTGCATATTACATATTGATAATAAAAATCCTACACGTGTCTTATATAGCACACTCGCCTCCACGTGTGTGTATTTCTTCTAACCCTCACAAATAATAGGATACCAGATTATGGGGTTTGTGGCTAAAAATCTCCCATTGAAGTCAAACAATGTAGCTCCTACAGATCATCTTGCTTGGTCCTGGGGAAGATGAGGCCTCAGCCAAGAGACTTATCTTGGCTCTCCTGGAGTCTGGGCTTGTGGACATGAATCCCTGTGGGAATGGTTGTCTATCTTTCCATCCCCATGGCCCTAAGAATAGTTTCTCAACACCGTGGGGGCTCTGCAGTCAAAGCAGCATGGGGGGACAGTTGGATACTACTCCATGTCATTGTAGGTTTGAACCTTTGAAGTCCTTCCTCTAGCTAGGCTCCTTTAATTTCTGTATCTTTCACATTGAGCCTATGTTGGTGCTTCTGAGAGGGAGTCCTTTTTCCATAAGAGATGATTCTATAATGAATAGCTTCAGAAGGATGCCACAAGCTACTAGGGAAATGAAGGTAGATTTCTGGCATCCCAGTCCCCTGGATCTCCACTTGATAGAGAAACCTACTTGCTTACAATTGGAGAGGAAGCCAAGAATCTGGAGTGGAGATGAAGAAATGCCATTGGGGGCAGATAAACATCGGGGTGACTTTGACAAAATGTCTTAGTTTATAATCCATCCCAGGTAGAGGAGAGAGCATCAGTTTGCTTAGAAAAAGCAAAAGCAAGATGTGGACTGTGCATCATGGGTCCTGTTTTTTCGTTTGCTGTGGGTTTTGTCTTGTTTGGGCTTGGAATGAAGCTAGTCAGAATGTATGTACCAATAAGTTTTCCCAAGGTGGAGTCCTCAGCTTAGCATCTGGCTGTTATGCATTATGGGCATCTCGGAACCAGACTGTCCTGCATCTCTGCTTTGTCGAGAGCGCCAAGGAAAGGGATGCCATCAGAGGGAGCACCTGGCTTGATGTTTGAAATAGGGGCTGATTTGTGACTACTCCCCTACAGTGAGGGTGTTTGGATAGTGAAGAAAACCAGGGAGAAAACAAAGTGGTCCGTACCTGCTGCTGCTTTACCGACATCATGTCGCTGGATTCTGATGATCTCCTTTGAGGGAGTTGGTGCTCTCTCCCTCTCTGATTTGAGGAAGAGACTGGAGTTTTGAAAATGACCACCGTTCCCACCATCAGTCAGCTAGATTCCAAATCAGATCCACTCCCAAAGTCCTTGTTCTTGTCATCACATGAGGCCAACTTCCTGAAAAGGGGTAATGTCAGAAATATCAAAGTGTCCGTATTTAGCCTTTATTTTCTCTAATAGAATAAATATACCAATTGATGATGCTGCAGAAAATTCATTGCGAGGATGAATGATGGTCCCCAAAATTGTTGCAAATGTATTTGACACATTTCAACCATTGTAAAAAGTTCCTCAGGGGTGTGTGTGCATGAATATCCATCCACCTATGGATCTTGAGATTTTCTTAAAGACAGGAAGATTTTTTTTTTCCTTAGAAATCTCCTAATGAACCTGTCATTTTAAAATTTACTTTGTATGTCTACAATACAAAGTATTGTTTGTGCTGAAGCCTAGGACGATTCCAACTGAGAGTAGGACTTGAGTTTTCCTAGGCATCTACAGAGACTTTAAAGTGATACAGCACTTTTCAAGGAATTAAATGAATTTTATTTTCCCATTGGACTGCATGGGGTCGAGTAGGTAAACATTGTATTCCATGTTCGGGAAAAACTCCTTAAGTGCTTTGGTCTGTTGTGCAAACACAGACACATCAAAGTTGACTTGAAACATGGATTTGTTTTGTTTTTCTTTTTGAGAGAAATAAAATCCACAAGTAGATCTAACACAAACATGGCCAAGATTTAGGGCAATAAAAGAAAACTTACAGATCAAGGACTTTAATTCTAGAGAATTCAGAATTCTTAAACTTAATGGTAAAGTTTAGGTACAAACAACGTATGATCAAAATGTTTTTTTTCTTATTTAAACAAGTATATTTGCTATGTTAAAGATAGTCCTTTCAGACGCTTGTCACCCAAGGTGAAAAGTGTGCCAAGTATTTAGTAGCAGTGATTGAACCACTTGGCAAAATCAAGAGTTCTGTATATTGGACGTGTAGAATTAGCTCAAACCAGGCTTTTTAAGCGTAAACACATAAAAACTAGCTTTTTGTATTGGGTAAATCTGTGAAAATTGGAATCTCCTCTAGAAAATATTTTTCGTTTATTTAGCCCAGCTTAAAGGTTTGTTGTTTGCCTTAACATGATCGCTCAGCCATCTTCACTCTGTTGACCCCAGCTCTGGTCTGCAGGATCCCCACAGCCAGTTAGTAGGGGTCTCCAGCACTGAACCATTTTCTACTTCAGTGTGATGCTCTCTAATATAATTAGACAAGAGAGCCTTTGTTGTGTTGTTTTGGTTTTCTAATTAAGCTTTCCAGAAGGACTTAATTCTTTGTAGCTCTTGCCTGATTGTTCTGACATCTACGTATATGCTGGGCCACTTCAAATAGTTCTTTTTCCAGATCAGTTTTACGATGATCTCCTTCTACCACACTTTGGCATATCCTACTATTTTCTTAAAAAATAATCCAAATAATGAAAGGTTTTATTTCAGAAGTCTTTGTTCATTGTCGGTGGAGAGATAAAGATAACTTCATCATATATATATATATATATATATATATATATATATATATATATATATAAATATAATTTTAAAAGATTTATTTATTCATGAGAGACACACAGAGGCACAGAGACACAGGCAGAGGGAGAAGCAGGCTTCCTGCGGGGCCCCCAATGTGGGACTCAATCCCAGGACTTCGGGGTCATGCCCTGAGCTGAAGGCAGGCGCTCAACCACTGAGCCACCCAGGCGTCATGATAACATCATTTTAGACTAAGTTTCCACTGGAAAATAGGGCATTGATTTTCTTGTTTGGATTACATAAGGACATGCTGGGGAAGCCCTGGCTCGCCCCAAAGGTAGCCCACTCCACTGGCTCTAGACTTCCATGATCTTGCGCCTCACTCTCTTTCTGAAGATCATCTGGCAGCCTTTTAACCTTACAGAAGAAGGTTCTTAAATTCAAAATAAGACAGAATTATTCAAAGCAGACTTTGGAATTAACAATTGTGCAGTAACACTGCAGAATAGACCTGGAGAACTTCAGAACTCTGTGGCTTTTTTTTTTTTTTTTTTTTTTTCCCCCTGATCTTTTAGTCTGAGCCGTATGCTTGATCTATCTTACTCAAGCCCTGGACGTTTGCTATCCAGAAATTACAGCATCCATAAACCCCTTCAATACTAACTTTGTCGTCAAGTCCTCTCACATCTGTGTTTCCGTCTACTGCACTACTTTGACTCACGAACCTGCCTATAGTCCTGTTCTGGTCTCACATGGCACATCTGTGGCTGCTACCAACACTTGTGAATTTGGTTTCTGCAGAGGTGAAGTTGAGCGAGGTAAAAATAGAGGTGGTATTTTGGGGTATCAAGAAAGAACGATGTGGTCTGGGGGAGTAAGTGGCCCTGTGGCTGGAATGGGATATTGGTGAAGGAGCCAGAGTTCAAACCAGGCAAGTCATAATAGCCTCGCAGGCACGTAGGGGTGGATCTAGAGTTTATGTGCTGCCAGAGGTCTCCGCTTCAGACAGAGAATCTGGATGGACCACACTGAAATGTCCCTTTAACTTAAATATCTTGAAACCCCAAGAAAAAAACCATAACTTGAAGACACCTGAAGTCAATAAACTGCTAATCATTGAGATTTAAGAGCATCTTAATCATGAAAATTGAGGCATAGTTTCAAATAGGCATGGGCTCTCAATTGATTTAACTGTTACACATTAAAAACAAGATGTATGCTTCGTGTTATTAAAGTTCTAAAAAAACAAAAGAATTTGTCATGTTATTTTCCAAAAAGAGGTCTACTGTCAGCATTTGAGAATTTTACTCCCAGTTGAGAATTGTGCCTAATTTTGTTCATGATACATGCATGGTTTTTAATGCTGCTATTAAGGTAACATCACACCCTTCTATGTTATTTAATAGTAAGACTTAAAAAAATTTTTTTTCCAGATTTTATTTATTTGCGAGAATGAGAGAGAGCAAGCAAGCGTGAGTACACAGGTAGGGGCAGAGGGAGAAGCAGACTTGATCCACGGACACCTAGATCATGACCTGAGCTGAGGGCAATCACTTAACCAACTGAGCCACCCAGGCGCCCCCTCACTTTAGACCTTTTACCAACAGAGCTGCTGGAAACCTTCTTCACCATGTCTTTTTTGTGAATGTTGGTCCTCATTACTCTTGAGTGGAATAAAGTTTGATTCAAAGAAGAATATATATGACAGTGCCATATAATTTCCTTGTCTTTCAACCAATTTTTACTCCCACCAATATGAAAACTCGTTCCAAATCCACACCAACATTTGGCACTTTTAAATCTTGTTAATTTTACTTGGCTAAAACATTTTAATGAAATTAAATATCACATAATATCCTAATCATTTTGAGTGCACAGCTCATTAACAAAAAAGATGTTAGCATACTGTCCACTGTATCTTTAGTATTTCATAGAATATATATTCCTTTATAAATTAAAACAGGTACAGCTGAACTAAACCATGTAGAAAATAAGATTTTTGAAAAGGCAAGATAAAATAGAATTAGTAATATTTCCTGCATCAGCTCCATAGAACGTCTTACACAACTTATGCACAGAGATCTGCACTGTGAGGGATCTGTGTGTTCTGTGGATGGTGTTGGAATCCACAATTGCCAGGTGGGGTGACTCTAACATGTGATATAGTGAAGCACAGTGGCCCTTCCTGTGAGCTCTGTGCTACCATTTTCTCCTGGTCCAGTTTTGGAGCTGGACTCCACTACAGGAGTGTGAAGTTGCCCTAGGCCTAGCATAAAATGTAGACAGGATTTCAGGGGCTGTGACTGGGAGTCATTGCAGTGTAGCCAGCCCTGCATCTTCCCAACACGTGAGTCAAGCTCTACACCCTTCCCAGGTGCATGTCTGCATGCCTGGAGTGGAGACTGCTTTTTTTTTTTTTTTTTGCCCGTGTTTATTTTGCTCGTGGCTTTTGTTGTTCTTACTGGTCTTCGAAACTGGCTGTTCTTAAGGTATGATAGGAGTTTTAGTGGGCATCGCTGACATTCTGTAGGGAGATCAGAGGTCAAAACCGTGTTCATAACAATAAGGTGTCATCTGTGTTTTTCGTCTTCATTCCCTCAGTGGGCACAATGGAGTCTCCCAGAGGCTAAAATGCTAATGGAATATATGCTTGTATATTGTTGGCTTTTAATTTTTGATTTTGCTCTCAAATCTCATCTAGATATAATCCACATAAGCAAAAAAAAAAATCTTTGTGCTTCTCAATTTTTAGGAGTTTAAGAAGGTCATGAGATATAAGACTTTGAGAATCACTCTTTTAAATTAAAACCAGATAAAATGAAGACAAAAACCCCTAAAAGTTACTATCCTTTCTAGTAAAGCATACGAAAGTGAACTATGTTCCTGAAGGAGAAAGGCTAGTACCAAAACTTCATTAACAGATGCATTTTTCATCCTTAATAAAGTTTTTTAAGGGGCTGGTTATTATGGGAAGGAAAAAATTAAGTTTTTTTTTTTTTTATAGCTTTACGGTGTGTTTCACATGAAAGTAGACTTTGTTTTTCACTGCACCTTGAGGTTAATATTCTTTTCTAAAATTTGGAAACTTTTGAACAGGTAGTAGTAATTCTTTAGTGATGCCTGCATGCTTCTAAGGAAAAAACTATGGGAATTCATTACACAATAAATTGTGTTCATTTCTTCTATATGACACCAGGCTGAAACTAATAATGGAATCCCCTTCAGACACAAAGGGAAAACCTTGAACTAGTAACTAATTTCAAAGCCAGGCAGTTAATTTTAACATAAGCCACTGCAGCTTCCAGATTTTCTCAGTGGAAGGTCATTTCTACTGTCATCCAATATAAAATTTGAGCAGATCTCTCTACTCGACAATATCAACTCTTGGCACACCTGACACATGTCAGAGAATCCATCCATGAATTTACTTTATCTGGATATTGTTGAAAGTTTCCTGAAACAATTGATGTTTGAGAGAGACCGGTTAGGGCTCAGCGTGGCTTAGCCATTTCTTCAGGTCTCCTGAATTCTGTTTTGGCAATAGTTAGGGCATCAATGTGCAGTATGTCTGGACTATGTGAACATCCCATAGAAGTGTCGAGATACTTTTAAATGTCCCTTCTCTAGCTTTTATAAGGACTGTAATGGATTATATCATCCCGAATTTTTATTTCCACACAAGAAGTTCCCTCGGAGATTCAGCGCTGGACTAATGTTTGTCCTGTCTCTTGATGAGCATGAGTAGTTTATTCAGCTGTTGATAACGACGTTTCATCATTGCTTCGGTCAAGAGAAATGTGGTTCTAAATGTAATGTGCAGGCACTGTAACTTTAAGGCCAGGAGTCCTGTCTGTATTTTTCCCCTCTAAAAAATTAATTTTGATATGTTAAGTGTTCATTTAGTTTTGTGTTTTGGTATCATAAAGCGTCCTCTCTCTTGTGTGGATATGGGCATGGCATCAATCAAATATGTAAGTGTTGGTATCAGTAGATTAGTGCCTAATTAATGTGACTGGAAGACAAGGTGTTCGTTGTTTGACATTATCATCTGAGTAGCAGTTATAATTTGGAAAGGAGAACTTCTCCAGTCCCCGGAGCTTTAATTGGTATAGTTCTATTAAGAGCTCTCAGGCGCTCCTTTCCATCCAAACCCACAAGATATTGCTGACTTTGATTTTGAAGAATAGGTCACTGTAGCCATGATCTCCGTTATTAGGGCCGTAAAAGGGTAAGACTCCCGAAGTGGACATGCATCCATGTTTTCTGCCCAGAGTAGAAATTAATTAGGCAATTTACATACAGAGCGATTTAGAAGCTGCATGATTTTTGTCAGATTCGGGTTCTGCCCAGCTCTTACTCCCTCTGTGCTTGGTCTTTGATAACCAGAGGAGTAATGAGGCAAGACCAAAGAGAGCACACTGTAAGAAGAAATGTTTTGAGAACAAAAAAGTGTGGTAGATGTTCTAACCAGAAAGGAAAATCGGGTTGAATTTGATGGGGATTTTTGCAGTGGGACACGAGATAAGAGCCTTCCAGGTGAAGGGAGAGCCTGTGCAAAGAACAGAGTCATAGAAAATGCAGTCAGATGACGAAGCCTTCATAGCACCAGCCCACAGTCTGCTCTTGTCTGTGATGGCTGCCTGACACATTTATCCTCAGCCTACTAGGTTCCTGCTCTAATATTCCACCCTGGAAATTCCACAGTGAGTAATCTGACCTCAATTTGGTAGGAAATGGAAAGATAGGAAAAGTTTCCAGTAGGTGTCGGGGTTCAAGCTATGCATTTCTAGGATCAGTCTAGCAGGGGTGCGTAGGAAGGGGTTGACACATGGAGAAGACAGACAAACGTGGGGAAGGTCTGTCATCAAGGCTCAAAACTGTTGCAGTCCTGAAATGTCAGGATGGAAGGCCCTGAGTCTGACCTTCCTTTGTGATTTCTCAGCAGCTGGATGGAGGAAGAGAAATGCAGATGAAAAAGGAAGCAGGTGGGTTCTGCAAACACAGGACAGGCAACCTGGTGGTCATTCAAGGGCATGGTTCTAGAACAGTGTACGAAGGGTTGACAATGAGGGGAAGCTGTGTTTTTAAGGACCCTCATGAGTTGTCTTTCTCATCTCTGTGTTGGATGGGTTTACCAGGCTAGTCCATCAAAATATTCAACAGACACCATGGCTTGGATTGTGGTCTGTGACATTGCCTATACAATAGAATGATCTAGGCCGATAGGGGCATAATCCCATGGCACACAGCTCCAAACGTAGCTTCTAAAAACTCCAACAAAAGAGACAAAGAGCTTCATACAGTAAACCAGTTTAACTGCCTGGAACCCACTTTTGTGTGCAAAGTCTTGAGATTCCGTCTTCATAGATGGCAAAAGAAAAATCAATTAACTGCTCCCTTTGGGAACCAAGAATCTTTCAATTATAAAGGTACCCAGTCCTGCAGATGTTTGCTACTGGCTTAACCCTCATCAGCACTTCCACAAAGTCTCAATTTGAGTAGAGTTTTCTTAAGCACTTAAGGCTTCAAAATGACTGAAACCTGAGGCTGATATGTTCCCATCAACTGGATGAGTTCCCAGGCCTTTCTTTTTCTCTTTTTCCTTATTTTTTTTTTTTTAAATAAAAAAAAAAAGGACGTTGCTACCTAGGATAAACAAGACTGTGCATGAGTGCTTTCTGTGTCACTGGGAAGGGGATTTTTTCTAGAAAGATGGAACCAAGACCCTGGAACCCCAGGGCCCTTGCTTCTCAGATACAGAATAGAGAGGAAGAAAGGCAGCATTCTCTTTGTATTTCCCACTTGTTAATCATCAAAAGGAGAGAAATTAGATGATTTGAGAAGTCCCTTTCATCTTAAGTATAGCAAAATGGACTGGACGAAAAAGAATTTTATCCTTTCTGTTGCCTATAGGAAAAGATTAATTGAATAAACTTGCAATAAGAAGTTTAGTTTCCCCTGAGGAAAAAAAAAATAAGCCATGGCAGCAGTGGTGCTGAGAGACAGCCTCTATGTTGTGCAGTCCATTAGCACTGAGGGAAATAATTAGTTTTTCAGTGATGACTGATGAATTGTTTTAACTTGCTTATAAACATTAAGGCTACATCAACAAATCAGTTTCTGAAAATATTCAGGGCAAAGAAACATAACAAAATCCTGTGCTTGTTGATTATGTCAGCATCCAGCTATTTGCCCTAATGATTCCATTTCCTTGATTCTATACAGCATTTCCATTATATTCCCCAACTGAATGATCCTACAAATAAGCAAAAATTATGAAAAATCCTCCCAGGATTAAATGTCACTTGTTTTGGCAGTGTTCTTGGCTAAGTTTCACAAAGAGAATTGAACTGAGTGTGCCTAACCAACATAAACCTCAATCGTGGCTAAATATTAATAGTAACGCATGTCAGCAAGGACCCTTGGACACCAGGTTGGTTCTATGAAACATGTGATTGTGTATTTGAGGATCCTTCAGTGAAGAAAGGATAATACTGTTGTGGGTTTTTGTTTTGTTTTGTTTTTGTTTTTGTTTTGTTTTTTTTGTCCTCTTGGTTGGTAGAAGTAATGATTTGCTAAATTCCAACTTGGGCTTGTCAACTCCAGGGTCTAGATGCATTTTGTCACTGTAAGAGTGGCTTCTATGTCTACAGGATGAAAACTAAAAACCTCGTTTGCACATATACAGGGAGATCATCATGGTTCTGCCCAAGTGATTAATTACATTCAAAAAGAAAAACAGATCACTTTCTCTCACTGCCTTACTACCTTCTAACTGAAGAAGTGTTATCCTATGGAATAAGAAATGGATTCTGTCTCAGAATATGTGGGAACATTGATTTTTCTGCTTTCTAATTTCTGGAATAGCGAAGAAAGCTTGGAATCAAACCAGCACATCTAATCAGACAACAAGATGCCCAGAACATCACAGGCTTTCTCTAGATACCTGAGAAACTTTGTGATGATGAGAGCTCATAAAATGATGGTAATGTTAGATTTTTCAGGCTATGGGCCACCGCTTTTCAGTATCTAGAGGATTTATCTGAATTGTTGGAAGAGGCAGTGATGGCTTCTCACTTTATTCTGAAAATGTTCAACACGTGCATGTTTTCATATCTGTAGATGGAATAAATGGCAACAAGTTGTCAAAGGAGCATGAACGTCCACAGCTGTTTAGAAGGCTCAGTAGGCCAAAGCCTTCACCCTAGTTGACCTGGGCGTATTGTAAGAAATGGTATTCTTCACCCAATAAGTATATTTCATAATCCTTATGTGAAAAGCCCCCAAAAGTCTTAACATACTTATTATGGCTTTTTAACAAAGAAGCCATTCGACTGGCTCCTTGGTGCTGGGGCTTTTCTCTCTAGGTGGATAGTTCTCCCTGCACTGCTGAGTAGAGCCAGGGCACGGAATCCAGAGATGTGGTGGACAGACACTCGCTAATCACAAAAAAGGAAGCAGCTTTATGACAGAAAAATGGTGATCCCTCCTTTATAGAAAGCACTAAAATTAGCATCTCTAATAGTGGAACAACTGACATCGGAAGGCTCTCGAAGTAATGCAGTATGAAGTCCATGGCATCATCTGTGAAGTGTTCCTGCCAATAACGTTACACTTTAAAGAAGCCATTTGATGTAACTTTGAGTTTCTAGGAAGTACAGCGTGTAGGAACATGGAATGACTCTCCAAGGAGACCGTCAAATCGGCATATGACAATGTGGGCAAAGCCAGAAGAAAACTGGCCTGGTCCCTTCTTTCTGTGAGGAAAAAGGTGTACAGGGGATTCTTCAACATTAGGAGAAACTAAAAGGGCGTAACAGTCAAATGAAATCTGTGTTAGTTCTCCAGTGCAGTGTAACAAACTGCAGCAAGATGTAGTGGTTTAAAACAAAAACGCATTTATTAGTCCCTAAGTCTCATGGGTGAAAAATAGGGTAGAGCTGCCCCAGGTTCTAACGGGTTCATCTGGAGCTGGTCTTGGGAGATGGGTTGGGGAGACAGGAGAGGAACGGTTCCCAAGCTCGACATGTGGTTGTTGGTTGGCCGCCGTTCCTTGCGGTGCGAGCATCTCCACAGGACTGCTGCACAACATGGCAGCTGGTTTCTCTCAGGGCACGTGACTGAAAGGACAGGATGACCGCAGTGAAGTTCCTAGCCTTATAACTTAATCTCAAAAGTGACACTTTGCCCCTTCTGTGTTCTTGTCCTTGGGAGCAATTCGGTAAGCCCAGCTCTCACTTGGAGAGCTAAGGTGGCAGGATTGCATGAGGACGTGGAGACCAGGGGACGATGATCTTTGGGGACTGTCTTAGAGGCTACTAGTCACCACCTGCATGCAGCCTGATGGATGATTCCAGGTATAGGAAAAACAAACCTGTACAAGGTGTTTTAGGGTCAATCAGGAAGTTTGGAACAGAAGTTTGATAGGAAGTAACATTTGGGAATCCATCTTCGTGGTGACATAAGAGAACATACATATCTTAGAAGACCTAGGCTGGAGTGTGTAGGTGCAAAGTATTATGACCTCTCTAGCTTCTTTCCTGGTTCACACACATGCACATAAACACTGACTTGTGGACACATACATACATAGAAACGGTGTAATAAAAATGATTAAATTGAGATGGGGGCATGTGGATGTTCATTATCCTATTGCTTCAACTTTTTGGTCTCTTAAGGAATTTTTCCTAATAACGTAGGGGTAAAGTAGTATGTTTGGTCAGTTTGACTTCTGCCTAGTTCCAGCAAGTCAGGGGAAGCAGGTTACACAGCTAGTTAAGGCTGTTCCAGCTTATAGGAAAAATCTCCTAGTGTCGATAACCCCAGATTTTTCTTGCCCTGCTCGCAATCCACAAGACTTAATCTAATCCTAAATGCCAATATGTATGGGGTGACCACTTTGGGAAAGGGTGACACCTTTTACTGGGACAGCAGAGTGCCACTGATGCTCCCTACAGTCAATTTGATAACTTTATACCAACTTAGGTCCCAATTTTCTTTTCTTTCTTTCTTTTTTTTTTTTTTTTTTTTTGAGACTATGTATTCATGAGTGAGACTGAGAGAGAGGAGAGACACAGGCAGAAGGAAAAGCAGGCTCCCTGTGGAGAGCCCGATGTGGGACTCGATCCCAGGACCCGGGGATCATGCCCTGAGCCAGAGGCAGATGCTCAACTGCTGAGCCACCCAGGTGCCCCTACCTCCCCTTTTTTTTCCCTTCAGGGTTTTTTTAAATATGCTTTTCTTTGGGAGATACCTTGCTTTCACCATAAAACCTTTCTCCACTCCCTCAGAACTTCCTGTTATAGGCAACCCCTCTTGGGTTAGGAGTCTCTGAGGTGATCAACATCTGTCGATGAGCTATATCTCTCCTAGAGCTACTTTTCCAGTCATCTGATGGTCTTCCAGAGCACGTGGCTTGTGGGGTTGCTCAAGATATTATACTTTCTTTAATCATCTCTAATGTTCTATCTTTAAATTTTATCCCACGGCATAAGTGTACATTCACCAATATTAGGAAAGTTGGCTTATTCATTCTTTCTAGTCCTGTTCTGGTAAATCTGGATCTCCGTGGTGTAATCATTTATTAAATTGCTTTTAAAGTCATCTTTAAAACGCTGTTTGCAATAACATTCAGCACTTTGGACCATGAGATCATACCCCCGGGAATAATGACTAAATCTGTTTTAAATTTTTCTGCCTCTTTTTCTTACCAGTTCCACAAGCCAATCTGTATAGCATCCAAAACCATTATCGATTGAGGGTTTATTTTTCCCCCCAGACTGTTCTATCTTCTTCTAACAGTATATTGCTTGTCAAAACGAATATCACTGATCAGTAGAGACTGATCTTTGCCAACGCCTGCTGTCCTTGGGGATATTTGAGTGGGATAAGGCCTTGTTTTAAGGTGTTATGTATTCTCATGTGAAGTCCTCAGTACTTCCACAATTTAACCCCAAGATGAGGATATTCCTAACAATGTGCCACTTAAGACCTATGGTTTGGGTAGCCCAGTCATTATCACTGTGGAGGATGGAGAAAATACAAGAAAGCATGATGGGAAATACATGACCCACTTAACTCTACCACCCAGGAAAAGTCACAGGTAACACTTTGGTTTATTTCAAGCCGTTTTTCATCACTGAGAAGGTATATAGGAGGTAAGATGATTGCACATAAAAGGACCAAAAATAGAATGGACTAAACAAAAAAAAAAGTGTGAAAGAAGTCTGAGGGGAGAAAGGCCAGCTAGAGCTGGTATGGTGGCTCTAAAGTTTTCAAAGACCCAAGTTACTCCCAGGCTGCTGCAGAACCATCTCTAGGCTTCCCTCACCCCCAGGGGGTACCATCCTCACAGTCTCGGAGGGCGCAGCTAGTTTACTCTCCAGCTCTGTGTTTGAGCCAGTAGGACAGAGGAAGGGAATTGAAAGCAGGCTTGCTCTCTGCTCTTCAAGGAAGCTTCCTGGAAGACGCATATGTTTCTCCATATACGTCAAATTGGTCAGAAGTTAGTTGCCTCATTGCAAGGGTGACTGGGTACAAAGTAGGAGTCTGAGAAAGCGAAGAAATGGAGTAGACAAAAGGCAATATTCCAGTGAAAAATGGCAGGGATTCTTTTTAGACGATGGGATGATGAGTGGCCTAGTTGTCCAAAGATACATATGTAAATCTTAGAAAATAAAATTTCTACAGTACGCTTACAAAGAGTTACTCTCTGTAGAAGAGCTGACTGCATCAGGCATTTCTCGTGTGTTTTAAAGTCATGAGCCGTTTTCTTTGAGACAAATCTGTACAAAAAGTACCAATAGTCTCATTTTCCAGAGAAGTAAGCTGATCCTCCAGAGAGACCAAGAACTTTTCCAATACCACAGAGTTTATGAGTGATGGGAACTGTCAAGCACTTTCAAAGATCTTGTTTTCATTTAGAGCTTGCTTGCCCAAAGCCACGGTTGGTCCCTCAGAGGAGAAGGGATGTTTATTAAACACCTCAGTGTGCCAAGTGTATACAGTACATACATAAGATTCCCAGTCTGCAAAATCATCCCAACCAGGGGTCAGCAAACATTGTCTGTAAAGAGCCAGATTGTGACTATTTTAGGGAATGTGGGCCAAAATCAGGAATCTTACTTAGGTACTTAAATAGCCAAAAGAGAAACAAATCCCCTCTTCTCTCCTCCCCCAGCCATTTAAAAATGTACAAACGAGTCTCAGCTCATGGAAAGTGAAGAATCAGGTGGCAGGCCCTAGTATGCCAGCCTGTGTTGTGCATGGCCGAGTGGGCTACACCCCCAGCAACGGCTCATTCTGCAGATGAGTGGATAGAAAGCAACTCAGGGCTCACTCACACAACTCCAGTAAAGAGCGGGGCTGGGCTTGAACCCCTGTTCATCTGACTCCGAAACCTGAATGCCCTCCCTACTTGGCTATGCCGCCATCGCCGAGCATGTAAACTCATGTGGAAATACGGGTTTTCCGGTGGAGGAAAGTCTGAGCCCAAGAGGATTTCCAGACCCTGCCAGGAGCATGTTGGGCACCTGTGTCTCGCCTGATGCCATGGTGCGCCTCAAACAAGTTGAGGACCCATTAGTAAAGCGCAGATAAGCTCTTAAAACATCGAGGCCGTATCTAGTTACAGGATTGATTTCCCTTCAAGTAGAGATGCTCTAGCGCAGGCCAAAATCTTTGTGTTTAAACAAAGGAATGATGATGTTTTCACTTTCTTTGGAAATGGAGGTTTTGAGAGCTTATAAACAGTGTTCACATTCCTCATTCCATTTCAATGATGCTGTGATTATCTCTTTAGAGAACAGGCTCAGAGGCCAGGGTTGTCATCCAAGGGATCAACATTGAATGCAGTGTATTAATCAAGAATGGCAGCAAATGTGCCCCCACCTGGAGGCCCGACTGCCCAAGCCTCACACTCAGAAATAAGAGCTGATACACGGCACTTGGTGCTGACCAGGAGGGGCCCGGTGAAGGAGGTGTCTTGTGAGTGGAGCATGTGGAGTGCGGTTGCCCTGTGGCTTAGAGGTGATTGGTTCACAGTAGCTAGAGTTTGAAGAAGCTCAGTGGGAACAGTCCCTGAGCACTTGTTACTCGCCATTCCCCTGGGTTGAGTTCCCACGCTTGCCCAGCTTCTGGCGCGGCTGGTCGGAAATTCTCATTCTTCCAACCACCCTGATGGGTAGGAGGAGTGAAGTCTGGTGAGATGAAGTAGTTTCCATCATCCCCCCACTTACAGATGGTGGAGCTGCATTGACTCAAGGCTCCATCCTTCCCGCCCGACCACGCTGGTGCCGAGGCTGGCTGATGTCCGCCCGGGGGGCTGTGCTGGAGGTGTGCCCAGACCATTTCTTCCATTGCTTTAGCTTCTGAGATACATAGGCAGCATCTCTGGCTGGACGGGAGTCACAATTACACATCTTTAATTTGTAGTCTCTGTATTCATCAAATAGATTTTTAAAAATGCTGTGAATGCTTGAATTCTGAAAGGCAACTACTAAGCATCTGGAGAGCCACTGAGGAAAATAATATTTTTCTACCTCTTGATATCAAGGCTTCCCTCGAACCACCCTGAAGGAGAGTAGCTGATGTTTCAGTTAACAGATGAAATAGCACGATGCCATACGCGGATCGTCGGCATGTACAGGGATCATGGGCTCCGCAGGTAGCGCTTGCTTTGAGATGGGAGTTCACGGCTTTCAGAAGTTCTTCTAAATTAGATATTTAGAATAAACTTTACAAGCCTCTTGAATGATTAAAGAGATGGACTAGCATGCCTTATCGGGTGTTGGGGAATTCGAGCGCAGACATGAACAGCATTTGATCACTTTGGGGCCTTTTCTGTTCTGAAGCTGTTTACCTTCCTGGGCGCGTCGTGTGCGGTCTGGCACCACAGGGTTGGTTTGGTTCGTCTTTAATTCCTGCCATAACCTTGACTTCCTCCAATGCACACAGCTGCTGCTTTGCCTGTGAGGCTCACCCTACTCTTCCTGTGCCTGCTGGAGCCTGGGTCCCTCCCCGCTGGGTCAGTGCCCTCCGCCCTTCTCTTCTCCATGGGCCCTGGGCATCCCTGCGGTGCAGGAGGGGCCTCCCCTCTGCTCTCCCGGGTTCTTCTCTCTCCACCAACTTTCTGCCTTTAGACACACTTCTAAACTGTAGTCAGACCAACACAGCAGAAGGCAAATCACTGCATCGAGGGTTCAGACTTAGCCTCATGTCATCACCATGGGCTGCTTTGGCAAAATCCGAAAACCCATGGACTTGTGGCTCCCTTTGGTGGTCCATTTCCATGTAAATCACATAAAAGCATAGTAAGCATTCACATTCATTAGTGAAAAGACTAAAAAGTGACTGGATGTACAGCTAATGACGACGTTTTAGGACAATATTTGAAATATAACTACAAGGTTGGAGTCAAATGTTGATGATGTACTGCTTGTGTACCATGATCCAAAGATTTTATTTTTTTCTGGCCCCAAAGTGTTTTTGTGGTTGTTTTCGTTTCTCAGAGTCGTAAAACAGGGCAAAAATCGATCCAGTTACATGTCCTTACCTGTTCTCTCATATGTGTGTTCATGAGTGGAAAGATGGTTCAGAGCCCTGTAGAAAGAGGCAGAAAATCTAAAAAGGAATAATGAAGCTTTGGGAAGTGCTAGGGATTTCTAGAACGAGATGCTCTGAGTCCCAATCAGATCTCCAAAACCTGTTTGGAAAGGGAAGCTCTGTGAGTGACCGCTAGATATTATTTTGCTTTGAAGGCGTCCCGCAGCCAGACATGCCCAGCCCTTAGAATCCCAATGTCTTAGCTTCTCCATCAACTGGCCAAGGCAGAGGATGTTCTAGGAACCTCCCCTTCTCGCCCAATTCTTGGAGAGCCCCAATTCAAAAGCTGACAGTACCAGGAATTCTCTAGGTCAGTGAAAAGGATTCTATCCTCAGGGCTTGCGTTTAGCTCACACAGTGGAGCAAAAGGAAATGAGACAAATCTGTTAGGTTCTGAACCAAATCAGTGGAGATGCAGAGTTAGCCTCATTTTTCCAGCCCAAGCTGGGGCTCGTCGTTGGTTGCACTGACAGCGCACAGATTTCGGGCTGAGTTTTTGAGGGGAGGTTCTAGACCCTGATGGTGATAAGATTGTCCTAATCCCATGGAGGTGGTCTGCAGGGGGACCGTGTCACAAACAGAAGCTGACATTTCAGGACAGCCCCCGAGGCCGTGGCCATGGCCATAAGGACGAGATGGTTTCTTTTTACCTTTGTTCTTTAAATGGTGGATGGAGCAGAGGTTTTCAGAATTCAGATGATGCTTGAAATAAAGATGGAACGTGCATGGTCATTAAATGCACATTTATTTCTGACCTCCTCAGCTCCTTTCTTTGCTCACTTTTCTGTTTCCGTCCTTTCCAGTTTCCTCTTCAAAGTGATGGAGCTCACATTTCTGTGCACAATAAATTTGTCTTCTTGCTCCCCCATGCCTACCCCAACCACTGCTCAGGGGGGAACCTTTAATTCAATGATTCAGGGTATGGTTTCAAGTTTGTAGTTAGCCTAAGAAAGGAACTGAAAAGGAACATAGTATGGTTCGGAGGAGAATAGGACCCACAGCTCATCCGTATTTGGGGGGTGGGGGGTTTAAAACCGAGGAGAGCTGCGCTGGAAATCAACCAGGTAAGCTTTGCTAAGCAGGCCGCTGGCTGGGGCTGCGACCCCGTGTTCTCAGCACTCACTGGGGTTTACTGACCGATGCTCTGGAACGAAGAGTCGCTCTCTACCTCGGCCTCCAAAGCGTGGAGCCTTGCCTTCCCACGGATGTGAGTTGCCAAGTTCTTTGGATGACAAGGAAGGCCTTACTCTATAGAAGCTTCTCCCTCCCCCAGTTCCACGAGGGGAGCAGGCATGTTAGGGAGACAGTTGCACCCCACCACTAGTTAGCCATGTAACTACAATCCACGTTAACCAAGAACAACTCCCCCCTCCTTTATTTTCCCAAAAGCCTTTCACTCTAGCCTATGGCTCGGACATGCCGCATCCAAGTTTCTAATTCTCGAGGCTGCCTTTTTGGTTGAGACCGAATTCACCAGGTGACAGCCCTTTGTCTGCAGGCGCGTCGAATCTGCTTCCAGTTTAGGTCGGCCGTTCAGAAACAAATGGTTTGCCAAGTGCAGGTGGCGGACGGTTGCCGTCTCCCTAATGTCCATCTGTGGAGCACTTTGGGACTCTGCTAAAATGATGGATCGACCCGTCTGGTGGGACACAGCTTGTTACCCTGAGCAGTGGGGTTCATCGATGGGAAGCCTGCGTGTTGGAACAAAGCCCACAGGCCGTAGCACAGAAGGTGGCCTCAGGGGGTGGCGGGGGTGGGGGGTGATCCAGGGCTCCTCAAGCTGTCTGATTTGGTTTCCCTATGTCTCCGTTTGACCCAGAGTTTTCTTCTCAAGCTAACATCTCATTTCCTGAAAGATTTGTTGTGTTATTAGAGGCAACGCCTTTCCATTGCAAGTATATCCAACACTGACTTAAGGTTGAGGGATGCGTCATGGATTAGTAATATTAAAACAACATTAGATTTTTTTAAAAAATTTATTTTAAAGCATGTGCTAGTGGGTGGAGGGAGAATTTCGGGTCGACCCTGTACTGAGCGCAGAGCACAATGCCGGGCTCGATCTCATGACCTCAGCTGAAATTGAGAGTCGAATGCTAAACCAACAGAGCCCCCGGGTGCCCCCCTCCCCTCCCCCCGCCGTAAACAGCATAAGGCTTTTTTAAGGGATTAAGAAACTTTTTCCTGCGGAGCTGAATTTTTCACTTCATTTAGAAATATTGTTAATTTTTAAAATGGGTCTCATCATTTCATGCTGGGACTGAATTTGTTCAAACCAACAAAAAAAGCAAAATGTGGTAGATTGGTAGATTCTTGGGTTCCATAACTGATACTTCGAGAGACCTCAAGACTGTCCATATTCTCCGTTACCACGTGTTGGATCAGCTGGACTCCAGCGCTTGCGAAGTGGCTCCAACCAGCGAGACTCCCTGACTTGCACGTGTGCTCTGGGCTCCCCCGTGGTACTTCCTGGGATGCTCCCAGCAGGGCTCTGAGGCCGGCGCCACGAGCTGCATCATGTGTCCTGATGTTTAGGGTTCACCAGGGACAAATCATAAAAACTGATAGCAGGGGATCAGTAACGTGAACCTCGGCGATCTATGCAGAGGAGAGTAAAGCCATGTGGGCCGATGAGCGCGTGCTGAGCACATGCTCTGGGGCACCGTCCAGCTTGCAGGGAGCTGAAGCCAATGGCAGCAGGCCTTTGTCACCCTGGGAGGTGTCAGAGGGGTGGCCTCAACCACCATCTCAAACAGGCATCGTCTTCCCAAACTTTGTGCATGGTTCCTGTCGTCTCAGTCAGTGTCGGCACACGTGTCCCGCTGCTCAGTTTGTCACTTGTTCACACTCAGAGAAACAAGGCTCCATGCTTTGTATTTGAGTGACCTTTAGTAACCATTTGGGGACTTCTGTTGTGTTAAAACATTCTGCGTGTGTCCATCCCTTTACAGTGATAACTGCCTTGCTCCTAAGCTGTATATAATGCACTTGTGGGTCTATGCCTTGGGGTGTGTGTGCGGAGGAGATACAGTATGTTTTATGTAATATTTTTTTTTTTTTTTTTTTTTTTTTTTTTTTTTTTAGGATAGTCACACAGAGAGAGAGAGAGAGGCAGAGACACAGGCAGAGGGAGAAGCAGGCTCCATGCACCGGGAACCCGACGTGGGATTCGATCCCAGGTCTCCAGGATCGCGCCCTGGGCCAAAGGCAGGCGCCAAACCGCTGTGCCACCCAGGGATCCCTATGTAATATATCTTAAGAAAAAGCAAATATTGGGGATCCCTGGGTGGCTCAGCGGTTTGGCGCCTGCCTTTGGTCCAGGGTGTGATCCTGGAGTCCTGGGATCAAGTCCCACATCAGGCTCCATGCATGGAGCCTCCTTCTCCCTCTGCCTGTGTCTCTGCCTCTCTCTCTCTCTCTCTCTCTCTCTCTCTGTCTCTCATGAATAAATAAATAAAATATTAGAAAAAAAAAGAAAAAGCAAATATTCCTCAAAATCTTACTCTTTTGTTACCAAGTTATATTGGTAATACCATATTATCAAGTGTCTCGCCTTGCTATTTAAGGACTTTCTGAAGGCCTCTGCATGGCTTAGTTGGTTAAGCATCCAACTCTTGATGTCAGCTCAGGTCATGATCTTCTGGGTCCTTGGATTGGAGCTCGGCATCAGGCTCCATGCTCAGTGTGGAGTCTGCTTGAGCTTCTCCGTCTCCCTCTCCCTCTGTTCCTCCCCCTGCTTGCAAGTGCACACGTGCACGCTTGCGCTCTCTCTCTGTAAAAAAAAAAAAAAAAAAAAAAAAAAAAAAAAAAAAAAAAAAAAAAAACTTAAAAAAAAAAAAAATTTTTCTGATCTGACCTGATAGTACATCAAATGCTTACTCTATGAAAATGTGGAACACTTTAACACTTAAAAGGTTTTGGTACATTTGGAGACCAAGTGGTAGGAATACATTCTAGTACAAATTATCACTAAATCTACAGACCTAAATCCTTCAACACGTTTATTTTTTTATTTAAAATTTGGGGAAGTTACTAGTTTTCAGTTTAAATATTGATTTTTTTTTTCTAATGTAAGATTTTCTTCTAAATACTTAAAAGTTTATTTGAAGCTTTTTGTTTTTTTTCCCAAGTGACCCCCAGAACGGCCACCATATCTCAGGTGCGCCCCGGGTCAGGCAGCAGCAATTCTGTTGTCATAGTGACCGTTTCGGATCTGGTTTAATAGCCTGTGTAGGCAGTTTAATATAAAGGAGCTGCTCTTTCAATGTTGTGTCCTTAAACCAGCCTCTGCACTGTGGCGAGGCGGTGACTAACAAATCAACTTTGGGAGGAGGAGGAGGACAGGTCACATGTGAGGAAAACAGCAGCTACCCTGCTAATCCAGGGTTCCTGTGCACGCCTGGAGCAGTGGCCTTGCCCTGCACTGACCCAGGTAGGGGAGCCTGCAACTGCCCAGTCCCCACAGGGAATCCCAAACTCGAGGTCTTCCAGCTGCCCCTGTTCCTCAACTCATGATCCGACTTCCATCTGGAATGGACACCAAATTCTTTGCTTTTCCAGAAAAATGCTAAATTTGGAAGAGAATGATAACCATTCTCTTAACAAGGGTGCTTGTTAAGTACGTCCATGGAAGGCTCCAGTTTAGTCTTTGCCTTTTCTACATGCTGCTTAGGATGGAGTCTCTTTTTTCCATTTGGAAAAAGTGAGTGAATCAAGAGAAGGAAGAGGAATAATGCATGCAGAGGAGAAAACGACGACCTCGTGCTTAGTTATTATGAGGGGGAGGCATGTTGCCATGCTTGCAGGACATTTGGGAACAAGTAGATTAGGGTTTTGTTTTGGTTTGTTTTAATTATTTTCAGAAATACTTTTGTAGGGTTCAGTGCCCCCCTTTTTTGTCCCCGCAGAACATCATTTGACAAAAAAGATTTTTTTTTTTAAAGATCTTATTTATTTATTGATGAGAGACACACAGAGAGAGGCAGAGATACAGAGGAAGAAGCAGGCTCCACGCAGGGAGCCCAACATGGGACTCAATCCCGGGCCTCCAGGGTCATGCCCTGGGCTGAAGGCGATGCTAAACCACAGAGCCACCCAGGCTGCCCCGACAAAAGATTTTATTTCAGGGAGAGCGAGAGTGCCCCTGCATGTGCAAGCAGGGTTAAGGGAGGCCTTCCATGCAAAGGAAGCCTTCATATTTGATTTGAAAAAAATACAGAAACTTGGAATGCAAGTGTAATAAGGGCATTGAAAGAAGCAGAGAATGAAAAACCTAATGTAGGCTCTGCGAACAGTTGCTCTCAATCAAATTTTGACCTGATGATAAAATATGCATTAAAAAAAAATCAAGACACGTTTTATACCTTTTGCTAACTTTGGTAGATTTTACTTATACCCATCAAGAGGCTTAGAATGATATGTCCTATTTAGTTATTGCCTCTAAGATAAACGCATCCTTAAACCTTATATTAATAAAAAATAATCTGGCTTCAAATTGTACTTAGCTGCGACAGCAAGGGCACGTGTGGTTTCTTAACAGGAAGGAAGAGACAAACTTGTAAATGCTCATCAGGCTTCGACACCACTCCCGATATTCCCCCAGAATCTAACATCCGGGCAGGTCAATAAACAGAGAGTTAACTGTAAGGTCAAGGGTGTGTTGGGAGCTGGGGAGTGAGGAGGGATCCTGTCAAGGACGAGAGCAGGAACTCGCACACGGTTCAACCAAACAAGCCTGCTGAGCAATTAGCCTCGCCAGTGCCCACCAGGGACAACAAAAATAAATATCTGATACTGCTGCTTGAGGGTACCACAGACGCTTTCCTTGATGAGATTGGGTTAAATTTCGGTCACATCACCGGGTACTGTAAATGATGCTGCGTCGATCTGATTCATGTCCATCAAAGTAGATGTGAAGAAGTCTAAATTGGCATTATTGATAAGGCAGCTGGACCACTGTGGATGTTAAACTTCTCGGTTACCCATGGTCCTCCTCCAGCTACTGACCCAAAGATACCCTCACGAGCGCTCACCGTATCCATTTTGCACGTGCTTCCCTCATTTCAGTTTGGCCAAGGACTACTTCACTAACGATGACATACACTCTGCGACTCCCATGCTTTTTCCTGTGCTAGTCTCCATGTCTGAGGTCACTTTCCTCTTCTGGCTCTTGCCAGCTGTTGTTGCTCCTTCAGGGCTCTCCCTTAAGTACCACCTTCTGGGTATCGCCTTCCCTGACTGGTCCACCCCACATCTCTAAGGACTCGCCTATCCATTCTGCAGTGTGTATTACAGAGAGTTGTCTCTTTTTTTAGGTAAAAGCAACCACACCGACCACCGTTGACTTGAATACAACTCAACCTCTACCTAGTTTCCACAACTTCTAGAAGGTCCTTAAGCTGTTGCTCTCTGATGGGCACAGATGGGGAAATTAAATTGATAGCCTTGTTACAGAGTTGGCGCAATAGAGGAAATTGGCACGGAAATAAGCACCCAAGAAACGATAGTTGTCGCGATCGCCGCCAACACGGTGCTTACTGTTGTCTGTTCCCGTGTGTTCCTTCTGGGACACCAGAACGTCAATTTGAGAACGTGAAAGGTGCTTTGCTGTGTCATCTCTTTTCTTGTAATAAGATCGATCCCCAACCCACCTGTGTAAATCAGTTTTGTTTTTCTTAGAAGGGGTGATCACACTCAGTAGTTGTCATTTTATACTCCCTTTGGTGTACATAATAGTTGGCAAAACGGTCTTCTCTGTTACCTTTTTGTTATATTTGTTCCTTATTTATTACGTTTCCCACCATGCCCTCTCTATAACGTGCTTCACATATGTCAGTTGAGTGGGACAGCTCTTCTGTTTGACCGACCATATCTTAGAAAAGCTTTTAAAAGTGTGCATTCGTGTTTGCGCATCAGCTTTTGTCTCTGCTTTATTGGCAACTGCAGGGGTCAATAATGTATATCTGCCCAATCCTGAACATCCTGGAGACCACCCCCGTGCAACAGCCCATCAAGCATCCCCACTTCTACCTAAGCAGATGCTTAGATTTTATTTTTTTTTAAGATTTCATTTATTTATTCACGAGAGACAGAGAGGCAGAGACACAGGCTGAGGGAGAAGCAGGCTCCATGCGGGGAGTCCGATGTGGGACTCCATCCCAGGACCCCCCAGGATCATGCCCCGAGCCAAAGGCAAATGCTCAACCACTGAGCCACCCAGGTGTCCCAGATGCTTAGATTTTAACGGTGTCCAGGGGGTGAAAGTGGCCTGTGTATTCCATGGTGACTGCTACCTCCTGGTCTGGGTTTGAGGTCCAGTACCTTCCTACACCAAAGCCTTTATCTGACGAATGATTTGGAAGAGCCATTATTTTGCTTCCATTCCTGTTCTTCTGATGAAGCATTAGGCAAACAGTAAAATAACCAGAGAAGGAAAAACCAATAACTGGTATCAGTCCTTGATTACGACTCAGTTCTGTTGGGGTTTCAAGATACAAATGGAGGCTGACAAAGCTCAACCGGTTTATCTTCCACGACCTTCACTTTGATCTAATATGTGAAGGGAGAATGATAACAAGCCGGGGACAGGGATTCTATTAGATCTATAATGCAGGAGTTTCTTTAGCTAACTTCCCATTCAGTAAAAGGATCAGAGAGTTCTAATTGCCTTTTTCTCTCATGGGATTAACATACAGTTAGGTCGATTTTTACTTATGTGTTCATTAATGGTCACAGAACGTGACAGTTTTCCTTAAGATCTCATGAATGTTATGTACCCTGTTCCCAGCAAAGAGACCAGTTTCCCTTTTGCTGGGATTTAATTCAATTCCAGTTTGGCGTCTTGTGTCTTCTGAGAACATGGGATTAAAGCCAAACGGTACAAATTTCATGTCTGCAGGATTTTAAAAATGTCATTTACTGCGGTTGGTAGTGATAGATTTATAGAACGACACGTAATTGTTCTGTAAAGTTGTTACAGATGTTAGCTAATTCTTCGTATCCTAATGTGGAATTGTTCCCAGAGGATTGCCTTTGGAGACACAGTATGGTGTTGGGTGGAGGAGCTCTGGTGGCAGCCCGGAGTCCAAATTCTAAATCAGCCACTTCTCAGCTGTTGCCTTCGGCAGGTTACTTCTCCCCTGGCAGCCTGGGTCTCCTCTCCTTCAAGAGGAACAAGCGACAAAACCCACCTCCTAAAGTGGTTTTGGACCCACCTAATTCTGTACCTTTACTGTTTATCAAGCCAATGGTAGGTTTCTGACTTGGCACCCAAAGGTGAGGATCTGGGAGGAGAACAAAGAGAAGGAAGGAGAAAGATAAAGCTTGAGGTGTGCATTAAACAACAACAACAACAACAAAAAAAACCCCTAAATCTCAAAGTCTTATCACAACTAAAGTGGTTTTGGGGTTTAGTGATGCAGCACTCATCGGGCACTTAGCATAGAACGTGCTGCGTGAGTGGTGCTGCTACTTTTCGATGAAACCTTTTGGAAAGGTATCTGATCTCTAAGATAAATCCTAAGTGCTGCGTTCTAGTCTTTATTTTGCCCATTTAAATGTCTTGCTTTAAAAATGTATTAGAAATAAAAGTGTGCAACAGAAAGACTAATATCCACAGCTATGGACAATAAAATCTAGGTCTCAGGTATTACTGACATGCATTATTATTATTGTTATTATTAGCAGCATGTGTTTCTCAACATGATTTGGCCTCACCCTTCAATTGCCTGAACTGAAGATAATTTAAAAGGATGCAAATTCAAAATAGTTCTTTTTTTTTTTTTTTTTTTTTTTTTTTTTAGCGGGATTGTTAGGCAATGGTAGTCAGTTTGGAAAGGAATGGATTTAATTCCTCTGGGGAATACCTGTTTTAAAATTGGGTCATAAATTAGCTGGTAATGATGTTCTCTCCTGTGGCTACTGCTAAAAAGTAAAAAAAAAATAAAATAAATAGTGGAATTCATTTTGATTTAGGGAGCATCTTTGTCTTGAAGGAAGTTTCAAGTGGGAGCAGGATGGTGGAAGGCAGGTGAGATGGTCCCCAGGACCTTATCCCAGTAGCTGACAGGCTGCTAAGTCATGGCACCTACTGGCATCATGGACCTACTCCTTCCTGTCCATCAGGTTTTTATACATTATATATTAATATATATAGCCAAACGGTACAACAGTACAAATTTCATTTCAAATTTAAAAAATATATATATATATAAAATTTAAAGGCAGGTTCTGGTGACCTCTGATGCCTCTTTTATCTCTGCCACTCTGTAAATCTAACCTTTAAGAGTTTAGTCAACCTAGAGCTGCTTTATCAGAACTGACCTGCCGTTTAAGCAGAACTACACTGTTTTTGTCACACAAAGCCACAAATTCAAGAGGGCCATGATTGAAACTGGAAGCAGATATGCCTGTGATCTCTCAAAGAATACAGTTTTGTTATAGAGTGAGGAAGAGTGTTCTTGGCAGGGAGGTTGAATGTTGGAACCCGCCTGCAGGATTTTTGAAGTAGAAAGGAAGCCGAATATTCTCTCTCTGAATAGGATGTCTTTATACAACTTAAAAAGAAAACCTGTGTATGTTCCTTATTACCAATGATTGTGCAGCTGACTTAAGTTTTTTTTTTTTTTTTTTAAGATTTTATTTATTCATGAGAGAGAGAGGCAGAGACATACACAGGCAGAGGGAGAAGCAGGCCCCCTGCAGGGAGCCCAATGTGGGACTCGATCCCGGGACCCGGAGTCACGCCCTGGGCCGAAGGCAGATGCTCAACCACTGAGCCACCCAGGGCATCCCTGACTCAAGTTTTATATGTAAAAAGCACATTGACATGAACAATTGGAAACATTTTACATAAATGAGTTTTTTCCCTCTGAGCTAAATTCAGTGATTTTAATGTTATGCTTTGAGATCATAATGATAGTTATTTTCTTCTTCCCCCATCATACTGTTGGAGACAGTGAGTCAGGGAGTGAAACTCTTTGCTGTAAGTGTAGCACTTTGCTTGGTCTGTTTTTTAAAGTTGTACATGCATGTTCCACGTACCTAATCTTTGTGTGCATGATTTTTAAAATAGTGTTCACTGTTGACCTACATCTTTACCTACTACGTTTCTGTAGGCTTTCAACAGAGAGTTAGGCTAGCTCCAAGTATAAAACATCAAATAATAATAGAAGACATGTGGATGAATTTATTTTATAATCTTGGAGCCAAGAAGTTCTTTTAAACTATAGCCCAAATTCGTAAACATAAATCTGTATCACAACTTAAAGGCTTTGCAAAGCAAAAAGATCTCTTAGGCAAAAAAACAAACAACAACAAAAACAAAAAACTGGGAAAAAATGTTGGCACACATATCACAAAGAGCTGATCTCTATAAAGAATTCCCTGAGATAAAGAACAAAACCAATAACCCAATAGAAAAGTGGGCAGAACTCATGGAAGAGCTGAGGAAAGCCACAGAGAGTTCTTGGTACAAGACCCTACAGTGATGTTACCAAAAACGGGTTTTGCCTCTTGATGGGGATCCAGCCAAAGAATAGAGCCAAGCCTAGAATTGGAGAAGGAAGGATTTTACTTGCAGCAAGTAAAGGACAACATGGGGTAGATTTCCCAGAGCAGGCTCTCCCCAAACAACAAACCGGGGGACATTTTAAGCTAAAGGTGCATAATACATGCTCATGGAGGTGCTGCAATGGGGAACACAACACAAAATTCTTAGGGTGACCAGGTCCAGGTGTTGGCTCAGAGTCACAGGAGCCAGCCCCAGCAGCTCTCTGGAGCCAGTTGGTCAGGTGTCTAAATGCCCAGAGGGGTTTAGATCCTGCAAAGACAGAAAAGGAATGATGTCAGGTCAGTCTTCACTCTGGAATCAGCACTGGGACTTCTAGACAGACGTATTGTCCCTGGTAGGGTTAGCCTGTCTCCTGGCCCGAGAGTGGCCGGTAGCTCTTCCTCCTTTCACAAGGTGGCCCCCGGAGTCTAGAATGATCAGGAAGCTGTGTCTGTTGGTCTTTTTCCTGTGGACCACTTGAGAGACGAGGTGTTTCTCTCTTGCTGAGGGTATTAACACTGAAATGCCATGGACAAGGGGCTGTCTTGGAAAGCGAATCCTGGTAATACGCAGGGTTACTAGACAGTAGCCTCAGTTAGCATTTTTCATCCTAATGTGACAAAGTCTCCCATTATATTTCCATAATGGACTTTGAGGAATGAAGGAAACAAAAAAGCAAGTTTGGGATCCCTGGGTGGTGCAGCGGTTTAGCGCCTGCCTTTGGCCCAGGGCGCGATCCTGGAGACCCGGGATCGAATCCCACGTCGGGCTCCCGGTGCATGGAGCCTGCTTCTCCCTCTGCCTGTGTCTCTGCCTCTCTCTCTCTGTGTGATAAATAAATAAATTAATTAATTAATTAATTTAAAAAAAAACAAAAAAGTAAGTTGGAGAAAGATGATCCATTGAACGCAGGTGATTAGCAGTTATTCCTGATGGCATTCCTGAAGATCCTTTTGTAGCTAAAAATATAAAACAAATGACTTGATGCACCTGTACTACTAAAGGCCTACCTTAGTTAGATGACATCATTCTTTTTTTTAAGATTTTATTTATGTATTCATAAGAGACACAGAGAGAGGGAGAAGCAGGCTCCCTGCGGGGAGCCTGATGTGGGACTCAATCCCAGGACCCCAGGGTCACGATCTGAGCCGAAGGCAGACACTTAACCACGGAGCCATCCAGGTGCCCCTTGTGACATCATTCTTAATTTACCTACTAAGCATTTATATATTAGTAGGAAAATAGGATAATCCTCAGGAAGCGATATTTTAACTCAAAATGAAACCAAATCTATTATGTGAAGTACCTGAGACGACTCTTGTGCAATAAGAATAAATATGAGTAAACATAATCCTCAGTCTTGTGTAAAATGAGAATCATATACGATTTTTAATATAGGACCACCCGAGGGCTTATTCCAACTTGCATATGAAGTGTAGAGGCTGAGGAGGAAATTCGTTTTTGTTTTTTCTGCTTGAGGTGTGTGAGCTTGCATAAGCGGTCTACGCAAGGTGGAGTTGGGATAGGTGTTTAAGAGGTACTTTCTGAGGGGTTTCTCTTCCCCATTTTGCAAAGCCCTTTTGAACGTTTAGGCGCTGAGTTGCGGGATTGATAATGCTCTGTACACCCACATGGAGCTTGTTTCACTGATGCCAAGACTGGGAAATAAATTCCCTGGTAAGACTTAGTTCAGTGGACTAAGGGGGCTGCCAGGAGAGGTGTCTTGAGGATTCTCTCATGGTCTCGGTGCTACAGACCGCCACGATCGGTTAGTGAGGTCTGCTGCGGTCAAGGGGTGGGCAGGTGGAGGCGTATGTTCCAGGCACCTGTCCCCCTTGGTTTAAGCAACCAGATGGATAGGCTATTTATTATTTTTAAACACTGGGGGGAAAAAGGCATAGTGGGCAAATATAAGTATATATAACAATTTAAAAGTGTAAAAAAATATATGAAATATATACTTATACATTTTCATATTGTAAGTTTTTATTTATAATAAAATAGTAAAAGCTTTAGCATGTTTGTCCTATATATACACACATATGAAAGAGACAAAGATAATTCTTTAAGTTAAATAATGCAAGGTAGTTGGGGGCGCAGATACCTTATCCCTAACTGGGCAGCTGGTTTCTGAACCATGACAGCCCCTGTGGAGCCCACGATACCTGGCTTTTAGGTGAGAGACGGGCTGTCAGGAACCCACTGGGGCTCACTCAAGTGGGGGGCACCCGAAACAAAAGTGAAACTCAAGTTTGTCTGACCGGGAAGGCCAGTCATTATTACTCCTTGTGGTTTATTCTGTACACGGGAACACACATAAGAATGCATGTAAATCCTGCAAATGTTAAAAAAAAAAAAAAAAAAAAAAAAAAGAATGATTTCAGTTCTGAGAGAAGTAGGAACAGTTACATCAATCCATGAATATAATCATTAACCTTTTTTGGCACAGAACTACGTATTTTAGATATTTATGAATTTCAGTAATTCTTATTTTCATGTGCCCTGGGATACTTTAAATGCATTGTCTGTTAAAAAAAACAAAACCCAAAACAAAAAAAAAAAAACAAACATGGTTAGTTTTCCTTACCTTAGTTGTCACAAAAGGAGTCCACAGTTTTATCAGTTCCTCTAAGACTGGGATATTCTCTTTCAAACTCAAGTATTTTGGAGCTAAAAGGAAACATGGAGCTAGTCTAAACTTCCCTCTTCATGCCTAACTCACTCGAATTGATGCACGTGTGCACACACAGACACACACAGAAGGTGTCACATTTGCACGGTTATAGAGGGTAGTTGTCATCAAGGACTCCTGGTAGTTAGTATCTTGTTTCAAATCCTCCTGCTGAGTCAGAGTCACCTTTCCGTCATCATTTCTTGAGTACCTTCCTTATGCCAGGGACTGTTTCAAGGTGCACACAAGGGATAGTTAATAAGTATCTCTTGAGGCCCTAAGCCTCAAAAAAGAACCAAAATCACAAAGAATTACCCAGACCTTCCAAAGGGCAACCAGCATCTGCGTCAACGTGTGGTTAAGCTTCAGGCATATGTATAAACTAAAACACCTGCAGAGCAAATCCCATGGCAGGGAAAGGCAAGTGCTCCCGCCAGGCCGAGCAGGACTGGAGAAGCGGATCACACACCATCCTTGCCTGTGGGCCAGGACCCCGTCTACCTCCACGTCGTAGATTTTTCCTTAGACCGATAAAGTTTTAGCAGATGGCAGAGATGTGAATTTTCGCAGTAGTGACTTAGGCATGCTTGTCGAGAAGACAGTAACTTCTCACAATCCTGAATAACTAGGCACTATTTCACGGGGTTGGGGGTTTTATATCTGGGCCCTGCAGGCACACATCCTGCAGGGAAGGAATATGTTTGTTGCCAAATGTGTGACACGGGCCTTGTAAAAGCCTCAAGGAAAAGGCTGTTTCGGAGGAGGAGCAGCCTCCACTGTCCCAAACACTCTTCCACAGCCGGTTATCCCATCATACGCTGGTCTTTTATTGTCATTTGGGGGGTATTTGAAAGTTTGCTGTCTTAAGCATTTGTGCCTTTCTCCAAGTTTATTTTTTTTATTGTTCAACCAGCGAGTAGTAAAATGCAGACTTGCAAAATTGTTTTCCTTTCAAAAAAAAAAAAAAAAAACAGTTGTTGCATTATATTCTGCTATGTAGGATGTTTTGGAACTCGGATATCAATATCTCTGTCTTCTGTACCAAAAAGAATGGTGTATGTCATTGTAGCTGAAGTCAGGGAGCAAAACACAGTAAATTTAGCTTTAAAATTGATATACTGATTACAGTCATGTGGTCAGTAAGTCAATAGGCATTTGTGAGCTTCCCCTTATGTGCCAGGCACTTCTGAAAAGGTGAGAGATTTTAATAGCATTTCATTTGTCCTACTGGGATTTTCTTAAAAAAAAAAAAAAAAAAAAAAAAAAAAGAAAGAAAGAAAGAAAGAAAAGAAAGAAAGAAACATGAAACAACTCAGGTAGAGTTAGCCCATTGGGAAGCCAGGTGTGCCAAGAACATCTGAAGGTCGAGACCTCTGTGGAGCCGTCATAGGGATCGTGTCTACTCACCCAGGGCTGAGGGATGCACCATTCATATGATAAGGACCCTGGAGGATTGATTGAGTTAGCAATCCATTGGAAATAACTGCTATTTCAATTAATAAGAGAATGGTAAAAATCAATTATATACTGTGGAACACAATTAAAAATCACAAGGCACCTGGGTGGCGGGCACCTGGGTGGCTCCGTTGATTGAGTGTCTGACTCTTGGTTTCAGCTCAGGTCATGATGGATCCCAGAGCCCTGGGATGGGCCCGGTGTGGGCTCAGCACTTAGCGGGAAGTCTGCTCCCCACCCTGCCCCTCTGCCCTTCCCCTGCAATGCTCTCTCGTGCGCTCTCTCTCCGTCACTCTTACTCTAGAATAAACAAGTAAATAAATAACAAAATTACAAGACCTCCCTGTGCTTAAAGAAAAAGACCAGCCTGTTTTAATAAGTGGGGGAAAAATTGAAAACCAAGTTGTCAAAAAATCATCACAGCTATACAAACCTGAATTGGTCTGGATGTGCTTAGAAAAAAAACATTGATGAGGATCCCGCCAGCCTGAAATTAGCTTAACGAGGGTGGTGGTGGAGGAAACAGACTTTTCCCCCCATTAAATTCTCATGTTTTGCAACATTTTGGTACAATGGGTGCCTTGAATTAAGGAATAAGTATAAATGGGCAATAAATATGTATATAAAGAAATATACCAAGTGAAGGACTGGCTTGTGCCCAGCAGCAAGTAGCAGAGTGCGCACGTATGGCTTACCTGTGTGAGATCAGGAAGGGAGGGGGGAGTATCACTGCACCTGACGAATTTAGATTACTGTAAGGCAGATAAGTGTTAAATAAGAGCAGCTATAGCCATAATACTTTTCTTAAATAATGCAGTTTGGCAATGGGAGCTCATCAGTTTGTGGGATGTTATAAGGCATTATTATTCCTGTGCTACCTGTTAGTTGTCAGACTAAGAGAAACGGTAATCCTTGGGCACATTTCAAAGGCTTCTGGGACATTATCCATCTTTGGGTATCAATTAGAATTTGGCCAGCGTTGACTGGGTCCTGACCTGTCCCCTGTCACTCCTATGGGGTGGCTTGGAGAGAATGGGTTCTGCATCAGACACCCTGGTTTTCTGTTCTCTGGTGGTTGGAGATGTAGGGGGAGATGTAGCGGGGTGGTAGTAGGGCCAGACAGAGGGGGACCCATTTCCTCATGAGGTGCCCTAACATTGACTTTGATAAGGGGGTGGCCCCCATGGTTTTAGTGGTTGGGTTTGGTCGAGCACAGGTGTCCTCCGGGGCTCCATGTGAGCAGTGCCAACTGTAGTCTGCTTGTGAAGAACACAACTGCTTCTGTTACCAGCCCACCCATTCTCTCAGTTCAAGCGAATCTTCTTGCAACATGGAATACGTTAGCTTCTAAACCTCAAGCAGTGAATCACTTTCTACTATTTCTAGGTCCTCTTCTTTCCACTTAACGATATTCTCACGTAGAAATAAGGTGACCAGTTATCCCCATCTGCCTGAGATGCAGGGATATTAGTGCTACTACTACTACTGCTATATAGAGCATCACCAAGGTGGATTCCTGTCAGTTTGAAGTCCTGGGGTGTGGTGAGGCCTTTGTTGGATTTCAAGGCAAAAAAAAAAAAAAATCCAAGTGTATAGGTCCTTATCGCTTCTCTATATAACAAACAGCCACAAATTCAGTGGCTTAAAACAGCATGAATCCATTCTTCTAAGAGTTTTAGTGAGAAGTCTGAGGGTGCCAAACTAGAGGTGTCAGCAGGGCTGGTTCCCCCTCAAGGCTCCAAGTGAGAATCCATCCCTTGCCTCTTCTGGTGGCTTCTACATGCTGCTGGCATAAGGTGACTTCTGCTTGCACCTCTCAGGTGTCCACTTCCATTGGATGGCACCACCTCCCCCCCCCCTACTGGGCACTCTTGCCTGTTACCAGGAGGATCCTTGTGGTTACATGTGGGGCTCCCTGGGTTAGAAGTCTGCTCTCCCATTTGTTGGCAGGAAGGTGAACATTTTTGAAGTCGTGGGGTAAATACATGTCATTCTCACGAGCTGTGAGAACATGGCTTGTGCTGACTTCAGACATTTTAGCCCCAGCTTCCCCTTTTTCAAGGAGCCATCATAAGAGAACCCACTTCCTAAGGTTGTCGTGATAATTTAGTGAAATATTCTCAGCAAGAGACTAGGGACAGTCCTTGAAACCTAGAACATGCTGGGCCAAGCTCCCCTGATGCCGCAGCATTCATGCTCCCAGTTGTGAAGTAGTCTAGGCCTTGGTGAGGTCATTTCCCCTTAAATGGCACATTGTCTTTGACTATTTCACAGGAGGGGTGAAGTCTGTTCACCTCTGGAGGCTCCTTTCCTCCTTGTTACAGTGAGACAGAAGGACTGGACTGATCTCAGGGTGCCATATTCAGAGACACCTTTGTTCTGGTGGACAGCATCAGGGGAGAGAGGAGGGTCACACTGTGTGATGCTGTTGGTGACGACTGTCATGAACAGCTCCCAGCAGTGATAATGTTCACTGTGCACTGAACAGCGATCTGCAAAGGCTGTGGGTACATCGGTCCTCTCACTTGAGGCCGGTGTGGACCCCTGCATTAGAAGTGACCTTTGAGGATGTCAAAATCCCCCCTTTGGGGTTCTAGAGGACACCTATGGAGTGGCCAGTGAGTTGGCCAGACTGCCCACCAGGAAGGGGCCACACATGCAGGCGAATAAAATGTGGAGCCTTTTCCTGTGACTTTCTTTGTCCTACTGAGTGGACAGCAGTTGGGGATAGAGAGGAGAAAAGCTAATCGAGCCTGGTCATGTTTGTGTATTTCTTGGTTATTATTTCATTCCAGGGCAACCAGCTGAAGGGAAATAAACTGCTGCCTCGGAGGTTTAAAGCTACACCTAGACTCTCTTCAGAGTCAGGTTTTCAAAGTTTTTTCTTCTTAGTGCTTTAGCTCCTCTTTAAAGGGAGCAAAATGTAAATTCATTCAGGGCACATGGCACTGGGGTGTTTAGGAAGCCGATGGAGAGGACCTCATCATGAGCATTGTCCCCCAGCCCCAGGACAGTGAGAATGTGCTAAGTAGGGAACGCTCAGTGCTAAGGTGGAAGAAATAAGCTACGGACGTCGTCACCTTGATTCCCTGGGTGGTTTTCAACACTGGTCAGAGCCTATGTGTGTTAGAAAGTGGGAAATCAAGATTGAAGGTAGGAATACTCAGATTTAATGACTAAAAGGGAAAAAAAATGTGTGTGTGTGTATGTATATATATATATATATATATATATATATATAGCAAAAACCAACTATGCAGAGAAAAAATGTTTATCCTAGCAGTCCTTGCCTGAGTAAAGTTCAAGATTCTCTTAAAATCTGAGCCACAGATAGAAATGTGATTTGACTTGAGCATTCTTGAATCCTTAGCCATTGATGCATAGATCTTTTCAACTGTTACCAAAAAAATCAACTTCTTTGTAATACTTCACATCTACAATCATATTTTAAGTATAAGCTTAGCGTTCTTTCATATACTTGTGTGTCTGAGCATCTGTTTGATTATTTACATTTATTGCATGACTATTTACATTTATTGCATACCTGCCATATTCCAGCTGTGATGTCTGGGGTTATGGAAGGAAGACTCGATCCTTGACCACTAAGAACTTAGGTTTTTCATCTAGTAAAAAGCACTTTCAAACCTCCTCTGTGCAAACAGGCCTTTGTCATCATGTTTTAAACACATTTTTACGGAATCAATGATGTTAATGGATTAGTTGGTCAATAGGCAAATGGTTATTTTTCTGGCCGCCTCCTTCTGCTTTTAATTTCCCGTTGGCTTCTCTTCTCAGTTCCCATGGAGCAGTTATCAACAGCGTATTCTTGATACTATGCTTTGCCCCCCCCCCCTTTTCCCTAATATGGTCTATTTGCTAGAACAAAAGCTCCTGCTTATGTGAGAAAATGAGGATCCTAAAAAGGAAATATCTCTGATGTTAGGTGTTGAATTGGAGATTTGCATAATGACATGGGATTGGCTTAAATCCACAAGTTTGATTCGCTTCACATTGGTGCTCAAATGTGTATTGACACAGATGTTCAGAGGCTCTCAAATAGGCTCTTTCCACAGACCCAGATCTGACGTAGAATAATGGAAGTTATATACACTCACACCTGTGGAAAGATATTAAACTCAGGGAGATACTGACAATATCCAGTGGCTCCTTTAGGTTTTGATTTTAAAAAAGAGAGAGAGAGAGAGAGAGAGAGAGAGAGAGAGAGACCTTTTCTACCCCTGCCCCCATGATGTCAAGAGAATAAGAGATCTTTGTAGTGTCCAACAGGATATAAATGTCCCTTTCTTTGTTTCACTATATGAAGAGATGCTATACTTAAAAAAAAAAAAAAAAAAGATGCAGCCCTCAACCTGGTCTTGCCCATATCAGAAATGAGCCCCCACCCTATGGACAGAGTTCTCAAGATCATACAGCCAGACCAATACCCTCCACAAGTGCATGTAGTGATCACAGCGCCCTGCCTTCATCATGTGAAATGTTCTCCTTTCTCCTCCTCTCTTTTTTTTTTTCATCTTTACCTTTTAAACCATCCTCGGTTTTCAACGTCCAGTAGAAATCCTCCGCCACCTCCTCTACATTCTGTTTCCTGCACAAGGTATGATTTTGTGTCTCTAAAATTCCACACCATTTTGCTTGGTCTCCCTTCCTCCACTTAGGAGTTGCGGTTAGTTTCCTAGGTGCTTTATCCCTCCCACCACATCTGCATCTCCTTAAGATCAAGGATCTTGTCTGTGATCTTGGTGGGGCCCCAGCAGATAGCCTACACCGCGGATCAGTCATGGTTATATGTATGATACCTGCCTCGCGTGTGGTCCCTCAGAGCCGATGGATTAGATTTTAGTGTCCTCCCTATTTTACAGTAATGAGAAAGTTGAAGCAGGTGAAGGAAAAACAAATAATCCTGAGTTAGATCTAAAACCAGAGTAAGTTCAGTACCCTAAAGTGGTACCTGCTATACGAGGTAGAGCTGAGATGCACCTGCGTGGCTCAGATGGCTAAGCGTCTGCCTTTAGCTCAGGTCCTGGGATCGAGTCCAGCATCATCATCGGGCTCCCTGCTCAGTGGGGAGCCTGCTTCTCTCTCTCCCTTTGCCCGTCTCCCTGTTCGTGCTCTTTCTCTGTCTCTCTCTCTCAAAAAAAAAAAAAAAAAGTTTTTAAATGTAGAGCTGGGATTTGAACAGATGTGCTCTTAATCCCTATACTTTTAGATCAATCAAGATGGGTGAAGTTGTGTGTGTGTGTGAGAGAGAGAACAACCCACAAACTTATGCTTGAAGTAAAAATACCTATTTCTAATTCAAGCTATGTGTCTGTTGTGGATCTTTGTTCCATGTTGTTCCCAAGCTAGAGTCTAGGCTGATAGAACAATTACCATCTGTAGTCTTGCTGGAGGCATCAGCAAAAAAAGAGAGAGCCTGGTGAATCACTTTTCTTGAAACTTCTGCCCAGTGGTGACAAATGTCATTTTTGTCGGCATTTTATTGGCCCAAACGAGTCACACGGCCATTTGTAGTTTCAAAACAAGGTGAGAACGTGTAGCCCTGCAGTTTTCCCGGGGAACAGAGAGCCCGCAGTGTTTGGTGAATGCCAATAATGATTACAACCAGCCGCATCATCTGCTTTTCACCCTCTTGTCCTGAGATGCCAATTACAACTCTTGTCCCAGAGGTGAAAGTTTGCTGAAGGAGGTTGTACTTGAGGAATCATTTTTAATAGAAATGGCTTCGTTGACCTTGGTCGAGGGCCCCATTTCAGAAGTTAGAAGCAGGGATGGACTGATCTGATAACCAGGGCAAAAGCCAGAGGAGTCAAGATAATTGAAAGACTGTAAGGGAAAAGCTCGGGAGCAGGCCTGAATTTTGGTTGAACTCTGAACAGAAAGCCAGGGTAAGTTTGAAAGAACCAAAGTGATGGATAAAACAGTGGTTAGAAAGGAAGGGAAGGTCTTCAGGACAGGAGTCCGTTCACATCTGTCGTAGGCATGTCGAGCACTCCCTACGTGCTTAGCAAAGGGAGGAAGAACTTTACAGATACTTTCATGATGATTGTATGAGTGAGGAAAATATCAGTGTGCCCATTCTGTAGGTGAGGAAAGGGAACCCTATGCCGCACAGTGATAACCTTGAGGAGCAAACATCCAAATCCAGTTAGTCTGATTGCTTAGCCCACATGCTTCAATGAGGCCTGTTTTCCAACATCAAACATACTGTCTTATGGAAGGAGACAGTATGGGTGGAAAAGCAGAATTTAGGTCCATGACAGCACTGGTCCACATGGGTCTAGTGAGTTTGGCCACTAACTGGTTCGGAGATGTCACAAAATTTTACTGGTTGCAACTTCTTTACCACCACAGTGACTTCCCTAGCACTGTAATACAGTAGATATATGTAAAAGCATTGAAACCACTTTCATACCTAGGAGAACTTCCCCTTCCCCCCTGTAGAAGTCCCTAGCTCCACTGTGTTGGGTTCTGTTAATGCTTTATTTGGTTAATTCACAGACCTAAGTGAACGAGCATGTCTGCACTTTGGCATTTTGGGACAGATAATGACAACTGGTCAGATCCATGCCTTGCAACAGCTCCCTAACCTTTTTCGCAAATGTCTTAAATATAGCAAATTAGGTATAGAATTACAAGCCAGAGAAGATAAACTTTCTACTTAAAAAAAAAAAAAAAAAAAAAAGGGAAGGAAGAGGAATCTTTGTGAGTAGTTTATGAAAACTAGTGATTTTTGAATAATGTATTTGAAATAATGTATTTGTATTTGTTGTGTAATCTCTGTATTCTAACTTTATAGCAAAAAAATGAAAATAAAAAATTAAATAAATAAATAAACAAACAAACAAACGAGATGCATATTAATCCCAAAGTAAGGTGTCTGGCTTGTGTAAGTGTTTGGATATCAACAGCATCATTGATATAATATCAATCCCATTGTCCTTTTACTGTGGATACAATGAGTTCCGCCCTATAATGAGAATCAGGTTCCTGGGTGATTGGCAGGGGTCCAAGATGATCTATTCCATAACCTTCTCTGCATCTCTTACTCGCCCCCATTCCTCCGATGCATGACACCCCTATGTTTTCCCACCATTCCCTGCTGTGTCCAGCTTGAGCGCTAGAACCAACCGTGTACCTCACGGCACATTGGGAGCATCTGGTCCTGGTCCCTTGGTTCTCCAGAAGACAGCTTGCCGGGTAACACTGCCTGCCAGGGAACAGCATATGGTGGCCAAGAACCACACTCTCTTGCAAGAGTGAGCTCATGGTGGGAGTCTTAAAGGAATCCCTACCCTGATAGGGTTCACCTCTGCATTGAAAAGTAAATATCTCTCAATGATCTTTGTTTCTATTTCTCACACTGCCTGAGCACACCTGAGCCCCATTTTAATCCTCTTTGATTTTCTTGCCTTTATCCTTGAGCTCACTTTGTATTCCTTTTATGTCTGCTGCAACTCTGTCCTTCTTTCTGTTTGTAACTCATAAACAATTGCCTATGTATCTCCTCCACATGGAAAGTACTTAGCTGGTTCCCCAGGAGGTGGGTGCCACGTCACTTCTCCATCCCCAATGTTAAGGCATTTGTTTCACACTGATCCTGGATGCAGTGTTCATATCCTTCCCAACCATCCCCTAGAATGGGGTGACCAGCTGTCCTAGGTTTCCTGACATGGAAGGCACATCCTGGGACCCAGGTCATTCGGTTTTGAAGTGGAAATGTCCAAGTGAACCACTCCTCACTAGGGACAGCACTACTGATTGACCTGAGTTGCCATGGGAGGTGAAGCACATGTCCCACCCCTTTTTGATCAGCGGTTTCTGCAAGGGGATGCCTTAATAGCTACAGGCGTGAAGAGTATGGAGTTTCTGGTTCCCTTGGCCTTCAGGATAGCTGGAGCTCTGGGCCAGTTTCCTCTCTCTCTAGACTTGTCCATTTATTCCACATGTTGATAAATACTATCCTATTCTGCGTGTGTCATGATGTTAAAAGAGCAGTTTAGTATGTACTGGGTGGTAGTATATGTAAGCCTCGGTGGCTGAGTCAGTTATATCTCCACCCACTCTAGGGTAGCTTAGTCCATTAAGCATCTGACACTTGATTTTGGCTCAGATCATGACCTCAGGGTAGTCGGGCTCTGCGCTTAGCATTCTGCTCCTCTTCTCACGCATTCTACCTCTCTCTCTTATTTTTTTTTAAGATTTTATTTAATATTTATTCATGAGAAAGAGAGAGAGAGAGAGGGAGGGAGGGGTAGAGGAGGAAGCAGGCCCCATGCAGGGAGCCCTATGTGGGCCTCGATCCCGGGACTCCAGGATCATGCCCTGGGTCGAAGGCAGGTGCTAAACCACTGAACCACCCAGGGATTCCCCCCCCTTAAATAAACAAATAAGATCTTAAAAAACAAAGGTTACTATGTACTGACTTGGATTATACTCAACACAATATATCACATACCAACTAATTTTACTGACTTCCATGTAGTGATTGCAAAATAAATGGATTTTGTCTCAAATTCCTTTCAAACCATTCTAGGTAAAAATATTTTTCACTCTTCTAAACTGATAGGTGTTTTTACCAAAGTCCATTCATTTAGATTGCCCTGGAACTTGAAATGAAACTAGAAGATTAGGCATATTTATGGTAGGTTGGATATATCATGACATGTTGATACTCAGCCAGAGAGCTTATTTCTCTAGTAACACCATTGTTTTATATGAAACATTTATCTCTACATCATTCATTTAGCGTGAATGGAGCACAGACTTTGGAATAAAATATTGTCCATAGATTCATGTCTGCCTCAGGAAGAAGTGTCTTGACATCACCTTGGTATTGATTTTCCATAAATCTCCAATATTAAGTATTCATCAATATCATATTTTTCCTGTCTTGTCATTCTTCTTCATAGCAGTATGAAGCTGTAAATCCATTAAGTTGTACTCTTGATAATCAGAACTGGGCCAGCAGTGTTATGGAACGTAAATGAAAGTTGAATTTTATTAACGGGAGACCGTTTATATTGTGCACCAGCTATGTTGATGAATCAGAGAATTTTACGTTCTCTGTGAAATTTATAAATGAGAATTTCTCCATATGCAACACTTATATATTTTTTTCAAAATCTAATCATTAAGGACGCTTACTTATATGATAAAAAGTTTGTTTTCAGAGTGCTGCTCTGTTAGGCTCTTAGTAAAATAATCTCATGGTGATATTAGTTTAATAACAAATGCTTAATTATGATGTTGTTACCACTATATAGTTTCATCTAATTAAGTACACAATCAGAATGTTACCAATTTTGTAGCTTACAATGAGGTATGGATAAAGTTGTTCTTAATGATGAATATTTTTCTTATGTTAAGAAAGGCTTTTTAGGCATTAAATATATTGTGTAGAAAAAAAGTTAAGAAACTGATTAATACCTAGTTAGGATCTCACCTCCCTTTTCCTTTCTATTCATGAATCTGCCTTGTATCAGAGAGGGGACAAGCTTCTAATTGTGGAATTTCAGGATATTTCTGAAAGATTTTCTCAACTACATAGATGCGTGTATTTTAAATGGCATATTAAAGCTGCCCTTGAAATAGTATGCCTCTGTTTGCCTTCTGATGACCTCTTGCTTAGAACTCCAGTCTAGGCGCTCAGGAAAGGACTTGGTATGATTTGTGCTGTGGGAAAAATGTCTGATTTCCAGTCCTTGCATTTCTAACTAATTTCCATTTATACATTCTTTGTTCTTTCCTTTATCGGGTTATTGCTTATAGTTGAACGTATTAAAAGTACATAATGGGCAACAAAAGCAAAAATAACAAGTGGGAGTACTTTAAAAAGTTTCTGCACAGCAAAGGAGGCCATCAACAAAATGAAAAGGCCACCTACCAAATGCGAGAGAATATTTGTGAAGCATTATAGCTGATGAGGGATTAATATCCAAAATATATAAGAACTTCCACAGCTCAGTAGCAGAACAACAACACAACCAAAAAACAAAAGGAAACACAAACAATCCAATTAAAAATGCACAGGGGATCTGAATAGGCATCTTACTAAAGAAGACATCCAGACGGCTAACGGTACATAAAAAGGTGTTCAACGTCACTCCTCATTAGGGAAATGCAAATCAAAACTATAATGAGATAGTGCCTCACGGTTGTTAGAATAGCGACCCTCAGAAGGACAAGAGCTATCAAGTGTTGGTGAGGATGTGAAGAAAGGGAATGCTTGTGCCTTGCATTGGGAGCGTAAATTGGTGCAGCCACTCTGGAAAACATCATGGAGGTTCTTCAAAAAATTAAGTGATACTGTAGTATCGAGCAATCCCACTTCTTGGAACATACAAGAATTAAAACAGGATCTTGAGGTAATTGCAATTACATTTTCATTGCAGCATCGGTCACCATAGCCAACATATGGGAACAATCTAAATGTTCATCAATGGATGAATGGGTTAAAGAAAAAAAAAAAAAAAGATGTGTATGTGTGGGGGTGTGGAATGGAATGGAACACACACAGTGGAATGTTGTTTAACCACAGGATGAAGGGCATTTTGCCATTTGTGGCAACATACATGGACCTTTGAGGCATTATGCTAAGTATAATAAGTCTGAAAAATAAAATACAGTAGAAGTAGCAGGATATCCCCTGTATGTGGCATCTAAAGAAGTCAAACTTCTAGAGACCAGGGGCTGGGGGAGATCGGTGAAAGGGAACAAACTTCTGGCTGTAAGATGAATTGTTCTGGGAATCTAATGTATAGCATAGTAATTATAGTTAATAATACTGTTACATGCTAGAGAGTATATTTAAATATCACTAAATGATAATGATGTGATATGACACAAGTTTTAGCTAATGCTACGGTGGTCATCATTTTACAATATAGAAGTGTAGCAAATCGACATGTTGCATACACTAAATTTACTTGGGCACCTGACTGGCTCGTTCGGTAGAGCATGTGATTCTTGATCTTAGGTTGTTTGAGCCCCACACTGGGTATAGAGATCACTTAAAAAAATGTAAGCAATGTTTTATGTCTGTTATATGTCAATAAATTAAGGGGGCGGAAGAGTCCGTAGCATTTATGATTCCATGAAGAAATGAAAGAAATACTGCTAAACATGATTATTTGGAATATTAGCGTGATTATAACTATCAGACAGGAAAGCTGAATATCTCAAAGTACCTCCTATTAGAAGATTAAAGCAATCGTTGATAGAAAGCGGGAAAGAAACAAATCAAATGCCACTGATAATTTCTGGGTTTACTAATTATGGAGAAACTTTTGTTTTTGTTTTTGTTTTTGTTTTTCAATTTACCAGGGGGGTGAAAAAAATCACTGGTACATCGATGTGTTTATTTCTGCCTCCGAGGCATATTAATTTAAAACCTCTTCACTTTTGTAAAGGCCCCAAGCTTGTATTTTTCCTCTTAGGCCTATAAAAGTTTTTATGGTTCTGCTTATTCTCGCAAGAACTTGCAGTCAGTTCACCCAACAGGTGTTCGAATACTTAGTCTCTGCGTTCGTTCATTACTGAGAACATCCTCTGTTCCAGGAGGGAGGATTACAAAGATGGACTAAAACCTATCATTTGCCCTTGAGGGCCACCCTACTGCCAACACCCCGGGCTGTGTGGGGAGACAGGTCGTTGCTTCAGAGCTTCATGATGGAGGTTTTGCCCATCCTGGAGATAAGATTGAGGAATGGAGAACAGATTGAATTCAAAGACTTTTCCAGAAAAGATGGTTTCCTTGAGCCCAGTCTTTAATTCATTGAATCAACCACAAAGTAGAAAGGAAGAAGGAAATCACTCTAGGCAGAGTAGACCTCTAGAGACGTGGCACGTGGAATGCTTAGAGAGTCTCGAGAGCTCCAACATTTACAAAGGTTGAGGCCTAGGAGGTAGGTGGGTGCAAGTAGCCTAGCGAGGGAAGCATTGCTGGACGTTCTATGAGGCCTTTCTTCCTCTGCTTCTTCTATCTTAAAGGACAGATGTCACGGTGAAGGGGAAGGAAGCACACGTTTTCCTTGGCCCCTGAGGGCCTTGGCTGGGTCTGAAAAGCAAATTGACGAAGACAGAGTAACAGGAAGTAAGCACAGATTTCTTTAACATGTAGGACCTGACTTGGAGGCCTTCATGAGGACATGAAGACCGGAAGCAACGGTTAAATCGGAGTATTTGGGGCTAGCTTTGATGACGAGTGGACAGTCGTGGAGAGCTGGGATAGGTCAGAGAAGGGAGTTCAGTGTAGGAAACTGAGCAAAACTTAAGCCTGTGTGCTCTTCTCGTCCTCCCCTGGTCTTCAGGGAGCAGGATGTTCCTTCCCTCTGGGTATCAGAAGGGCCCCCCTGGGGCAAGGTTGTGTGACCTGCTTCAGGGGAGAGGTCAAAGTGACCTTCCTGCTTTTGCGGTTTCCTCAAGCTTTTTAAACTTAAAATACTCAGTAGGCTAAGGTGTCATATTTTAGGGCACCCCCCCTCAAATGTGACTGTTCCCTTCATGTCCATGCTCTTCGAGAATGGCAGGCTTCACAGACCACCACCTAAAGATCTCCCTTGGTCTAAACTGGTCGGTTGTGTACTGGCTTTTAGCATAAACTATAATCTTCAAGATCCAGAAAACCTAAAGACCTAGATTAATGTTTTTAAGATTTTATTAATTTGAGAGAAAGAGGGAGAGAAGGAGAAGCAGGCTCTCCACTGAGCAGAGAGCCCCACGTAGGGCTCGATCCCAGGACCCTGAGATTGTGACTTGAGCTGAACGCACATGCTCAACCGACTGAGCCCCCCACAAGGTGCCCCCACCCCAAGACCTATATTAATATCTTTTAAAATCCTAGGACAAGCACCTGAAGGTCAGCATTCAGCTGGGGATGCCCTAGACTCTGTTCTGATGAGTCCCTATGAGGAGGGACTTTGTTGAGTAAGTGAGGCCAGAACACTGGATCTATTTGTTTTCTAATTTAAATGTGCTTAGGGCTTCTCCTGGGTTTATTTTTCCAATGAATAATTTTATTGCTCTCTTCGTATTTATAATACGTATCGGGGCTCTTTGTCTTATAAACGGATGGTTTTCCAAATGCCTTCAAACTAAATCTTGGGATATGACTTGCGGTCTGTAACTATATCCAGCTCCCGTGGAAGTGCTGGGCTTCGATCCTGGCGTCTGGTGACCAGGCCTCTCTCTTAATCTCTCTCCTCCGTTTACGCACATTGACGCCACCAGCGCTGCTGTGCACTGGAGGACTGAGAAAAAGGTTTCTCTCCCCACATGTGTCTGCAGCGGTGTGCTTTGCAAATCAGGTGCTGCGGGCCACCTGCGCTTACCTCTCTGCTCCTCCTGCAGAGCCGCCCCCTCGCTGAAGGCAGTCTCCCTGTGGCTGGAGCTCCCTGGCTGCACCCGGGGACCCCGCCCTCCGGGATGTGCATTTGACCACATGTCTCATGAGTTCCCCATCCACGAAACTGGAAAGATCTTGATTATCGTGGGCCAGATTTTTGAGCCTCACTTTTGGCCTATTTGCAAACATTCTGCATAATTAATTTATTTTTCTCTTTATTTATATTTTTATGTTTATCTATTTTTATTTTTATTTCTTTTTATTTTTATTTTTTATTTATTTTTATTTTTATTTATTTTTATTTTTATTTTTTTATTTTTATTTTTATTTTATTATTTTATTTTTATTTTATTTTTATTTTATTTTTATTTTATTTTTACTTATTTATAGATAGATGTTTGTGTGAACTTAGTGACTGCTTTGTAACCAGAAAGCAATCAGCATTCTAGGGAAAATGGAAAGTGCCAGAAACAAACAAACCTAACCACAGCTGATAAAAGGAAAAATGGAGCTCTTCAACTCAAAGATCTTATCATTTAGCTCCTCTGGCTTAGCATCATTTGCTCACCTTCAACTGTGTTCTAAGGGACAGTAAAAGATGAATAATTTCTCCATGAGACAACAAAAATCATGTGCATATTTATAGAGCCTAACCTTGTTCAGAGTAGTGAAGAGAAAGGAGAAAAACATGTATTTAACTAAAGATGTGTTGCATCTGAATTCCACGTAACTCGCAGTACTGGTGCATCAAATACGCAGCCTGTTATCAGAACGCTAAAGCCCAGGGCTGTGTTTGTGAAGTTATATTATAATGCTAAATCTTACTAATTGTTCTGGAAACAACCTAGAGGTTTTAAACACATCTTCAATACGAAGGCACTGAAGGAAAAAGTGTCTCAGTTACCTTGCAAAGAAAATCAAAGCAACATGAAAGGCTTCTTCCTGGAACAACCCAAGATAATTGGCGTTTCGCTGCCCTTCTTTCCCATACCCCTCCCGCCAAGTTCAAAAACAGTCAAGGAACAAATGTTTGCAGTGGCTTTTGTCCTAAGGCAGCGCAGTTTTGACAGTAAATGCTTTGACTCTACTCCTTACGGGGCTTTTGTAAATAGCAGTGTTTGCATTCTTAGGAAATAAGGTTTTAAATTTCCCCCGAATCAAGTGATGTGATGCAAATTGATTGATTGCTGCTGTTTCTAGTGTTTTCTTTAAAACATTTTTTTTTAATTTATTTATTCATGAGAGACACAGAGAGAGCCAGAGACATAGGCAGAGGGAGAACCGCTGAGCCACCCAGGCGTCCCTGTTTCTAGTGTTTTCCTAAGTCCCCCTGATGCTAGATTCTCAATGATGGTCAGGAGCAAGCTTCTTGATTAAAGAGATCTTCTATGCCTCCTGTGTTGTCAGAGATAAATCCTTACTTAATAACTTAATGAATACTCTGAACCCTTCCCTCACTCTCCCTTACCCCCTAACCCCTTCTATCTGCTGATCCCAGTTTCTCTTTCCTCCTCAATCCAGTCCAATTCCATAAACTGTCATTCTTAGTGGATGACTCCCAGTGGGCTCTTGCTTGTTGCCTCTAACTGGGTTCTCACTGCTGAACTCCTGAATTTCCACTTAGCTACATGCCTGTAGGCATAGCGTCGTGCCGAAAACACACATTTACGATTGAACTCCTCCCCTCTTCCCTCCCCATCCCTACCCCAACTCATCAGATCAATTTCCTCACTGGTTAATTTGTTCTTTCGGAGTGCCTCCTGTCTTTCTTGTCCTTGAGTTCTCTCTCTCTGTGTTGGAGCAACCTGCTGATGTTCCTCTGTCAGCTCCCCCTCCAGTGATCCTCTATAACGCCGTCAGGTGTATTTTAATGAAGAACCAATATGAAGCAGATTAAGGGTTCCCCATTGCCTGCAAAATCAACTACTGTTCACTTGACTTTCAGATCCCTCCAGTCTCCGACCCCACAGACATCTACAATCTTGAACATAGCGATCTGTGAGGATTAAATACCTACCCCACAACCAATTTCCAGCAGTTGGTGGTTTAGCATCTAACTCAGGAAATTTCTCGAGTTCAGCCATTGCTTACGAGCCTCCTGCAGCCTCCAGCTCACAGGCTAGTTAGTATCACTCTGCCCCTCTCCATCTGGCTGCCCCTGAGCACCTGCTTTCAGGGAGAATGACTTTCTACGAGCTGCTCCTTTCTCTGAGCCAAAGGGTCACTGTGTACTGTAGATCCACTGGTGGATTGATCCTGGACTTCTGTCTTGAAATGTCTTAACTAATACCACCCAGTTGGAACTTCTGTGTCTTGAGTGTCACTTCACTTAGTTTTCCCAGACTCTTGGATTTCTTTGGTCCTTCTGATCTTGTATTTCAGGAAGATGCCCCTTGTCTCCTTGTAATGCATGGTTATGGATAGTATGGTAGTGGGCAGCTCATGAAGCATGTTACTCTGAGCACTATTCAGAGTCAGAGCCACTGAGAGCTGCTTTCATGAGTGTGGGACGGGTGTAATCATACAGGGCTCAGGGCTCAACAGAGCCAGTGCTTGGGGTGTAATGGCCTGTGACCACTGTTCTGGAATTAATAGTTTTAACGTTGGATTTATATGAGTGGGGTCTGACAGGACAGTGAAGCAACTTGGAGCCTGGCTTGTGAGTAATTCTGTGTCTCTGTGCCCCATATCCCCAGAACTGGTTCTGGGCCACTCATTCCCTTGGGGCCAGTCTAGCCCTTCTGCTCTTCACTCCCTGACTGCTGACTATAGTTGCCCACTGCCCACAGCAGGAGATGGGCACGGACGTGCAAACATGCATTTCCAGCCCCAGACTCTGAGTGCCAAGGCACATTTGATGGAGGCTCAGCAGGGAGGAACTCCTTGTCCATTCCCTGCTCCCATACGTCCCAGCAGAAAGGCTGCAGTCCCTTGTTACCCCACGTGTTGGTGCGGTGGGCCTGTGGAAAGAGGAGAAATCTGACTTGATCCTTCTGCCTCTAAATGAGGCATGGTTGTCGGTCTGACACCTGACAAGAGGGGATGGATCTGGCCACCAGTGGCTTACCGGAGTGCAGAGTCATGGTCCATGGGTATGTGGTACAGGTGCCCACGAGCATCTCTGCTCCTGAAGGAGTGCAACATTAAGTAAGAAATACTGTTAAGTGGAGGGAGAGAAAGGGGTGGGGGAGAAAGAAATGAGCTTTATGGTTTAGTGCCTTCTAATGGACTTTCCCCCCTGCTTTTTCAATAAGGAGCCCTGTGTTTTTATTTTGCATTGGGCCCTGCAAATACCTTAGCTAGTCACTCCTGGCCCTTTTGTTTGCCTTACACACCTCATTTCCGCCCTGGATTTGCATCTCAATTCTAAACTCCTTTCCCAAGTGTGGTCCCCTCCAAGCTTCTTAGGAAGCAGGGCATCCCTGCTGTGGTGGTGGTTAGGAAACCAGTGTTTTTCCAGCTTCGGAGAGTTTCTGTAGGATTAAGAGAGACAACGTATGCCCCGCATTTGGCATCTAGTAAACCAGTTTTCTTATTAACAGGATGACAGTTAACTTTTGGTGGAGGGATAGCTTTTTCACTCATTCATCCTGTGTGGCAAAAGTTAAAAAAACAGATGATTTACAATTTTTTTTCAAATTCTTTAGAAGTTTTAAAAAAAGCATCAGTGATTTATCAGTGTAGTTGTTTTCACGATATTATGATGCCACACGCTTTCTCATAAATCCTTATATGTAAGTAACATTTTTATCTGTCTCATTACTCTTTGTATTTCCCACAGCAAATATTCTATATAGCAGATGTTTGATAGATGTTCTAGAAAGTGAATTAACTTTTTGTACTAGGTTGAACCATATGAAATCATTGGGTTTGGAGTGAAAATGGTTGAATACTGACAATACATAGGATATCTATTTCTTTAGAGCCAGAATCTGTATATTTCTGTACATTTCTATAATCATACACTCACTTGAAAAAATTAATTCAAAAGTAAAATGTTGAATACAGATTCTTTACGATATTCTTTGGCATCTACTTCTTTAAGTAGGTTCTTTCCGTAACATTTTTTTAAGGAAAATGCAGTAAAGTATTGATTAACAAGAATTCACATTTAGTAATCTCAAATATCTGATTATTTTCATTTTTGATAATGAGGATTAGAACTTAAAAAGATGTCAATCTCCCTTTCTCCCTTATTAAACATAAATATTATTCAACCTTAATATTATAATTTGTGATATTAGAGGATTTTAAAATGATTATTTTCATTGTATAACACCATAGTTACAAGTTGAGAAAGATTATGGAATTATTTTGAATTTCAGGAGTTGCTTTTCTGGTTGTTATTATTACTTTTTAGGACAGAATCAACTTCTATCCTTAAAAGTCTGCGCCAAGTTTGGTAATGTGAGAGCTGGTTATTTTCCAAGTTAGCTGAAGAGTATTTTCACTGGACATCTACAATTATCCAAATAATTATCCATTTGTGTCTCTGTATTACTAGCCTGAAAAATTCTAAATTAATACAAGTAACAGAATCCTGAGAACAACAAATTTTAAATGCTTCCCATAATTATTGAATAATTCATGATTTTTAAACATTCTCATTTCTCTGCATAATTTTTTTTGAAGCAAATCCTTTATCTTCCTCACACTTGCTTGTATTAAGTTTGCCCAAGTCTCCTACATCCCTAGGGTTCGTTCATCTGTTGTAGCTACTTGGAAAAATGAAGGTCCATGGGCAGCGTGTCTGTGAGAAGACGTTAGCCAAGTTTAACTCCAAACCCAAATGCCAGGAGGACATATTCACTAAATATTGGTTACTGGGCAAACCTTGCAACTTGGTTCCATAGAGACTATTCCCAATCTTGCTTAGCTTGTCTGGGGAATTTTTCTGAATATGATTCTTCCTTTGCCACCAATCTGTGTGCTTATGAAACAAGATAAAACTGTTGCCTTTTGCATTCTTCAGCAGACTGTTGTTTCATTAAAAATGCATGGATATTCAACTTAAAAAAATGCCTTTAGAGTAAAAGTAGAAATTAGATAATTTATTCAAGAAAGCAGGAAAGCCCAGAAGTAGCAGGACAGAGAACATCAAAATATCCCCTGACTGCGAAGTGATTTTAATAGTTTCGCCATCTTTGCGTAGATTCATTATCTGCAAACCTACCATGTTGTTGAAGCAAATGGTGTGTTCACTTGGATCTGGAATGTGAATGCTTCAGAAAAAGTGTTAGAATTCCAAAGTCTGCCAGCATCTAAATAGAGCTTTGCCAGGCCTTTTAACCCACTTCCTACAAAAAAGCATCTGATTTAAGATATTATGAGCTCCAACAAGTTATGGTAAAATATATATAGCTTAAATTATAAAAAAATATATATATGGTGAAATAGAGTCATTTTTTTCTTCCTAGAAAACAGGTTGTAAGCACAGACCTCCAGCACCAACCAGCTGGTTGTCACTGAGGATAATTATGCAGTTTCTTTGATTCCATTTCCCTACAGTAAAACGAAGTTAATAATATTTACTTTACATTCCAATTGGGAGGACCATGTGAAATTAGTGATTTAATTTAATAATTAAGCAGATATCATTTGGGCTCCTATTGTGTGCCAGACACTTGGGAGATCCTGGGGACAGGGCAGGCCCAGAGTCTCTACCCTCGTAAAGCACCAGGTCTTCCAATCTATCTCTCAAAAATGGTAATTATCCTAACAATCCTTTTCTCTCCCACTTAGGACTTCTGCTTTGTGGGAACCAGGTTGATTAGAAGAAAGACACATCAAATAATAGAACCATTCTGCATCAGATTCAGCTCTGTCTTCCAACTATATTTTTAGGAATACTGGAGATACTGAGTTGTTACCTGGGGTCGATGAGTGTTGGACACATTCATGAGTTGGCGAAGCTGTGCTTCGGGGTGGGGGGGAGGCAAATGCATTCTCTCAGTCCATAACAGCTAGTTATTGGTGAATATGAGAAATATTGGAAGGTTTCGTGAAAAAAAAAAATTTATGATCATATGAATATATCAAACACCTAAACTTGGCTTTTGAAACATTTTGTTAAACTTCATATTAGGACACGTGGGCGGTTCAGGGGTTGAGCGCGTCTGCCTTTGGCTCAGGTTATGATCCTGGGGTCCTGGGATCAAGTCCCACATCAGGCTCCCCACAGGGAGCCTGCTTCTCCCTCTAGGTCTCTACTTCTCTCTCTTCTCCCTCTATGTCTCTCTGTGTCTATGTCTCTGCTTCTCTCTCTGTGTCTCTTATAAAAAAAAAAAAAAGGAAGATTAAACTTCATATACACTCCCTCCACCATGGGTGAGCACATTTGTGTACATAGATCTGCACGTGTGTGTTCTCCACAAGCACACGGTAGTGTCGGTTACTCCAAGTGTTGAATCTCCAATGGAAACGTAGATACTGGGACAGCGAGGCAGTAGAAAAATACCTTGGTTTATGGATCTTTCTGTTTCTTAAATCAGACGATGGAGGCAACTGCCTAATCTTTGTCACCGTCTTTATGGCTCAAATGTACACTTTTGTGTCTTAACACCTTTCTCAGAGCTCCCAGGGTATGTCATTCGGTATTTTGGTTTTTTAGATTTGTTTGTGGGTTCTTTCATTGCTTAGATACGAGGACTCGGGCAATTACTGTTCATTTCCTCCCCTTGGGAATAGCCAGTCCCTTTGCACAGCAAATGACGTCGGCACCCCACCCACATCGCTGGCCTCTACCTCTGACCCCCTGCACCTGCATGTGTTTGGCTGTGGGCCTCTTTCTCTTGCCAACAGTGTGCCCTGTCCTCCCCCCCACCTACCCCTGCGGTGGCAAGCTACGAGCACCAAGGAATGCATGCCTTTGGAAGCAGCCCTCACCCAGAGACCAGCAGGAGCTGGTGTGTGGATGCCCAGCACCCCTGGGGTGGGATGGCCTATTGCTCTAGGCCATAACTTGGTGTCCTCTGTTGGTTCCAGTATTTCCCAGCAGGATCAAGCTCCAGTTACACACTATGGAAACTAGCTTAATAACAAAACCTCCATGGGCTGCTCTTCCTCCCCCACCAGGGGTTCTTGGGATCAGCTCACAAACAGCTCACCCCTCAATCCTTGTCTGGGGTTTGCTTCTGGGGAGCCACCATGTAAAACACTCCAGCAGAATGTATTTTTTCTGTTAATTTAGGTTCATTCTACAGTTTATCTTTCTTTTCAGGGTTACCAGCCTGCCAAAAGCAATATAATAATGTGATTAACAGCTATGAGCCAGGCTAGATTTTTGCCTGAACAACTCAAAGTAACCAAAAAGCTCTATTTTCAGATTTTTTGGTATGATTCCCACATCTGCTCACCAAATAAACAAGTGATGGTCTCTCACGCTTAGTGCCCTGCTTATCACTACAGACAGGTACCATTTCTTGAGCATTTTTGTTTTGATCAGAATTTATGTTTGGTCCTACCTTTTATATCTTCACTCGGTATGGTTTTCAAAAGCTCATGCTTCCAAGTGAAATATGTATTTTTCAAAAACCACACAATCCACTTCTTTATCATCCCAGCACCCAATCTCTGTAATCACTGGCCCATGACCATCAAACATCTTTCCATAATAGCATTTGCCACAGGAATGCAGAGAATATTAAACCAATTTTTAAAAGATTACGCCAGGGGGATTTTTCTTCTGAAGGACTTTTGTCATGCTTTTTAAGAGCTGCTGTTCTTACATTTTATATTCTAAGCAGTAACTTCTCCATAAAGATAAATTGTGAGGGACAATCTTTTACTGTGACCTCCCACCCCCCGGTGACAGCAGCCAGATTAGAATTACATTGGTAAATGACCATTTCCCATAATTAGGTCAACAACACACTTAGAGGGTCACAGGATGAATTTTCAGGTGGGTGGTCCCTTTCCAGTGGCTGAGGGACCAATGAATCCTTCAGACATGAGCTCATCATGACCATGGATTGAGAAATTGTTCTAGAGTACTTGTATTTTTTTCCACCTCAAAGTCTATAACATAATTCCCTTCTTGATTTAATCATTTTTAGCATGCTTCCAAGTACATAGTGTACATTTTTAAATGATCCAGGGGGATGTAAAAAATGTCAATGTTGTAGTAAAGAGTATACTTTATAAAATATTGAATATGTATAAATATCAAAAAAGTACACATACACATTTTGTCTTAGCCTCTTCAGGCAACTATAGCCAAATATGAGGTCAGATGAGGGCTGTCTTCCGCATCACACTTGCCCACATGGTAGAAGAGGTGAGGGAGCTCTCTGGGACCTCTTTTGTAAAGGCACGAGTCCCATTCATGAGAACTCCACCCTTGTCACCCTGGGCTTTAGGACTTTGGCACCTGCATTCTGGGGGACACTCGTACCTCCGGAACATAGCATGTGTGTATTTAGCATCGCTTACTGGTAGATTATGCGTGAACAACTCAAGATTCTGGAGCCCTTCTGATTGACTCCGTATCCCTTGTTGAGCAGAGAGACCTTTGCTTTGATGCTCCTGTCAAAAACCCTTCTCTCCACGTGTAATTGGCAAATCTCCACCAAATGGATAACAGGCATAGAAAGTGTGTAAGTGAAAATATTCATAGTAAATTAGCTGTCTTTCCTACAACCACTCCAAATTACTTTTTTTGGTGATCAAAACACCAAGATATTATCCTACTGGGCTGTATAGTCCTTTTTTTTTTTTTTTTTTTAAATAAAAACTCTTCAATTCTTGAGGTCTTCCTTCGAAGCAACCTCCCATCTAATGTCATGACTCCCCAGGGCATCAGCAGAAAGGAAATACCTGTAGGTTCTATGGGTGGATTTATTCCCTAACACAGGGCATCCTCCTTTCTTCCCATACTGACAAGAGCTGCCTCCTCGGTGAATTCCAAATGAGCTTCAGTCCAAGGGGCTGCCTTTCATAGTGAGTTTTTGTCAAAGAGAAAGCAACATGTAGAAAAACAGACACACACACTCATCGACTTCAGTGACAAAACAAACGGCTGGAATCACTTCTGTAAGAAACAGGCTTCTGGAAGCAATTGGGGTGTCTCTTCACTTTACCACGGGCGGCCCACATGGGAGCGGCATTTCCGACCTTCCTGTAACTGCAGTGAGTCCCGGGCCTGTGTTCTTGTTGTTGTTGTCCTCTCCTAAATTCTTCAGTTGATATCCAAAGAGGATAGGCAGGCGATGGAATGAAACCAGAATCAACATCAGTTTGTAGATAAAAATTTCCTATTGGGGCACCTGGGTGGCTCAGCTGGTTAAGCATGTGACTCTTGGTTTCGGCTCAAGGTCGGGATCTAAGGTCCTAAGGTCCTGGGATCAATCCCCACGTCGGACTCTATGCTCAGCATAGAGTCTGCTAGAGATTCTCTGTCTCCCTCTGACCCTCCCCGTTGCCTGTGCCTTCTCTGTCTTTCTCTCTGTTTCTAATAAATCTAAAAAACAAATTGCCTTTGGCTATAATCTTTGAGATCTTTGGCTATAATCTTTCTATGAGATTATCTAGACTTAAAAAAAAATAGCAACCTGGACCATCACGTGTTTTGTAACCTCTTACTCTTTGATAAGCCTTCTTTTGTTTGTGCTGTGCAACCATGAGATTGGTGTCAAGACAAGGCAGGGTGAGTGGTGAGTGCAGGGCTGACTCCAGGGCTCAGCTACGTTGGTGTCACCCTGGGATGGAGAACGTAAGTTGCTGGCCTCGAAGATCCTCCTATCTCTTGGGAAACAGACCTGTACCCAACCAGGATCCATGTCTGTCTGTGCCAAGTTGTAGTAGATGTATCAAGTGCTTTAAGGGCCTGAGGTGGACAGGAGGGGATTGTCTGCAGACAGGAAGGCTACCATGAGTCCCTTTCTCTGAAGTGTCTCTCTTTACTTGAGTTCTGAGTCTGTCTCCCTCTGTGTGACCAACCCAGCTGAGCTATTGGAGCCATGTGTGCATGACTTGAAATGTACCTCCCTCAACAGGAAACAAAGGTCTTATGTATATAAAAGGTATAAAACCTCACCCCGATGTCCCAACAAAAGGGAATGAAAAAGGCGCATGATAAGAACAAGACCAGGAATTTTGAGTCCGGAGGCATTGGTTTTACTTTGGGCTCCACCACAAACAACCTCTTGCTTCACTGATCCAAGCAGTGCATATGGAGCATCCAGTCGATCCAAGACCTTGTGCCCAGAACCTTCAGTAAAGTTCCAGACTACAGGGAGATAGATATTAAACAACTCTTACACAGTTATGATTATGAAAAATACTATAAAGAAAAAAATGAAGGGCTTTTTTGGTAAGAGTAAATGAGAAGCCAAATTAGTGTGATCCCACTGGTGGGGGGGGGGGGCGGTGAGTGGTGATGGAGCTTGCTGGAAGTATGTGTGAAGCCCCTAAATCCCTATGGTATATCTGAGAACTGGAAAGGTCATAGTGGCTGGTACGGCATGGACGAGGGAGAGGGTTAAGAGTTGAGGTTGGTGACCTTGGTGGCAGCAGATCATATGTGTCTGTATAGACGGTTGCACCAATCTGTTGCAGCAAAGAAAACCATCTCTAATCCTAGACGCTTCAAACAATAGTGTATTTGTTGTTTCTCACGATGATGTGTGTTGGCTGGGCTCAGTGGGTGGCTCTTCCGCTCTGCATATCAGCTGCCTCTGGTAGGAGTATTTAGCTCTGAGCTCAGCTGGGGGTCCCCTGCTGGCTGCAGTCTCACTTAGGGTGGTTGGGTTCCAAGAGGGTGGGCACTGAAGGTTCCCTGATCCCTTAGGACCTGGCCCCAGAACGGGCACAGCCATTCAGTTCATCAGGGCAAGTCATCTCCAAGGGGAAGTAAATTCCATCTCGTTTTGGAGGTTGAGACAATCCCGTAGAGAAGGGGGGAGTATTTATTAGGAAAGCACCTTTGGATACTGTGGACCTCACAAAACATTGAAAGCACTTTGGACTGGAGGCTTTCATTATTTATTGTATGTCTAGCACATTTGAAGTACCTTATTGCCTGTGACCCTCATGACGATTTAACGAACTAAGCAGTATTATCACTATCCCCTCCATAAGTCAGATGGGTCCCAAAACTGTCAAGTGACAGGGACAAGCGTTGGCAGAGGCCCACCTGGGGCCCATGTGTGCTGTGACCACTGTGCTGCCGTGTGACCATTTCACTGGTTCTCAGTCATGGTTCCTTCCTCATCTCAGCTTAGGACATGAGGTTCTACGAGGTTGAGCAAAACATTTTGTTAGGATCATAAACAGGAAAGTCCTCATGCCTAAGTTTAAAGCACCAGAGTATCTACCTTGAGAAGATCTCATCATCGATCTATGTCCTGATGCATTTCAGAAAGTAAATTAGTAACTAAGAACCAAGGGGTCGATGAGCTCTGACTTGCTGGCCCCATCTATTCTCATCAGAAGTGGAGACTGCTGAAGTTCTGAGGGCCAAATGGAGGCGCGGAGGACAGTAGAGGCTCGCTCTCCAACCCAGTACCCTTGCCAATTGCCTGCTTGTATCTGGAAATCTCAAAGATGTGTCTCCAATAGTATCATAAGGAAATCTTCCTACTACCGCCTGGTGTTTGCCACTTTCCCTATCTCCTCTTTCGGCACTTTTAGCGCAATTTCCTTCCATGTATCTAAAAATGCGTTGTGTATTTGGTGCTGAAATGGGAGATTATTGCCTCTTTCCTTCTGTGTTTCATGTTATTAGAGATATCCCCTCCTGTCCTGCTTCATACCCTGATAGTTTATAAGATTTATTGTGGAAAGATACAAGTGACCTAGAGGAAGGAACGTTTATATCGCTGGCTCCTCCCTCCCTAGGAACTATCCAAATGGCTGATACTACATAGTACTCAGTTTTGTTTTTCCCTCTATTGATCGAGGCTTTGATATTGCTTTGGGCTCTTCTGGTAGCTCTATTTAGGATGAATTTTCTCCCAGAGAGGGGTCATTGTCAATCCTTCATGCCAATAGCCTTCTGAGCACCATCCTACCAATCTTCCACACTGTTTGGGCATGTATGAGTACTGAGACCTATAAGATAGTTTTTTTATTAAAAATTTATTTTAGGGAATGTGAGTGGGACAGGGGGGATGGGCACAGGCAGAGAGAATCTCAAGCGGACTCCCCCTCCCCCTGAGTGCAGACCTAACACAGGTCTCCATCTCAGGACTCAGATCATGACCTAAGTTGAACTCAAGAGTCAGATGCTCAAATGAGTCACCCAGGCATCCCTATAAGGCATTTTAAGTGTGGGGTACCGTCCCATCAGCAGCATTTTCTGTAAATTCAAATACCTTGTATGTTCCAACCTCATGTGACTCCACGGTGGAGGTAATCATGACTTCACCCATGGGGTGAGCAGGACATTGTCACTTAGCAGAGGAAACAAATAGTCGGCACTGCATCTGTGCTATTAAACTATCATATTAACCAAACAACCACTTGATGGATTAACATTTTTTTTACTTCCCCCGGAGTTGTTTTGGAGTTTTTAAAGGACACAGGTGTTTTCTCGGAGAGAAAATTGGGAGCATGTTCCCACTGGCAGGTCTGTGTGTCAAAATGGAATTGGTTGAGGTAATGAATGTCCTTTGAAATGAGCCTGTTGTGTTTATAGGAACTTTTTAGGTATGATTATGGCTCTCTACGACCTCATCATCTTCCTGTCATTTGTCCGTTTGACCTTCCAGGTGCTAGGATGCCTTAAGACTGTCAGAGGAAATAAACAGTTTATATATATATATATATATATATATATATATATATATATATATATATTTGGGCATGTATGAGTACTGAGACCTATAAGATAGTTTTTGAACTATATATATATATATAGTGCTCAATTATTAAAAAAAAAAACTTCTTAGGAGAAAAGACATTCTAAAACAGAAAAAGGTTGTTTTTTTTTTTTTTTAAACCAATTTCCTGAAACTCCAATGTTCTTTCCTTTTTTGGGGGAAAAAAAAAGGCAGCATTGCCACTTCCAAATATCATTCATGTAAATAATAAGAATTAGGATGTTCTACCAAAAACTGGCCAGTAGCAGTGATAGTTTTGTGTGAATGAGTCATAGATTATGACACAAGTTTATTTACAGAGGAGACAAGTAAATACGCCATCACCAAGATTATTTCTGTGCCCTAAATCACACAAAATGTAGTGACTTCAAACCCCAGGCCTCTCAGGATTGTCTGGGTTGACTGGACTCCTTGGTCCAATCCTATGCCCCCCTTGGTGTCATTGGGGTCACATCCCCATTTGGAATGTCCAAGGTGGCCTCGTGTCCTCCAGAATCTCTCTTCAAACCACCAGTCACTCCACAGTAATCAAGGCTGAGCTTTGTGACAGCTTATCTGCTGGCTTAAAAGAGTCAAGGTCTTTAACACTTAGGTCATGAACTGGTTTTTTTGACCCCATTCTTGGGTCAAAGCAAGTCACTAAGTGAGCCTAGATTCAAAGAGAGGAGAATCAGCTTCCCCGTCTTGATGGAGGAGGCGTGGTGGGGAGTTTGGACCTCTCTTGGGCTCACCTCAGAGATACTGATGGACTCGTCTATGTAGAAACTGAGACTCCCCTGTGTGGGGGGAGCGGGCTCTTGGGGACGTACCTGCATCTCCATCAATTGCTCCAGCTTTACTACTGACAAGCCATCGTGGTCTTGGCCATGTTTCTTCCCATCTCCATGACTTACTCTTCTCGTCTGTAAGATGGACATCGTGATGGTAGTTGTTTCACATGTAATTCAGGAGTTTCCACAATTACCATGTTAGTGTAGATAAAGTTGTTAGAACGGGTTAACGTGTGAAAGGACAAACAGCAGTGCCAGGCACATAACGACTTAGAGGGTCGCCATTGTTAATACTAAAGGGAAAGCGAAGTCAAGGGGGACGGGTGGGATGAGGCTGCTCAGCTCTTCCATGGCAGATTGTCACAGCGGCACAGAATGAAATTGCCTTAGAATGTGTTTTCTTATCAAACCAGACAAAGGTTCCTGCAAAATATCACGGACTTGCTTTTTAATAAGCTCTCTGGAAACATTTTACGACCATGTTACGTGGATCTACAGGATCCACTTTCCATTCTGCGTTCTTCTGGCCCTGAGGTGACCACTGCCATGGCCCATCATGCCTGGACACCTCCCCACTGCCTGGACTCCCCTTTTATTCTCTCCTGTCAATACCTACGCTCTAGCCACATCAGGTCACCTGTGGTTCCCACATGGGGTGTGCTGTTCCTAGTTCCAGGGATGCTCACATTCTGCTCTTTTAAAGCCCAACCATGATCTGTTTCTTCCTCGTCGGCCTAGTTCTCTTCTTGACCTCTTCTCTCATCCTGAACCTGGGCACGTGTTTTCTTTCCTCCTTGCTCCCAAACCATATGGTTACTTCTTTTATAAGAATCCATCCCAGTTCTGAATGTCTAATACTTCTCCATCTCCATAAGTTCCCTGAGCTCGTGAGTCTGTTTTTTTTTTTTTTTATTTTTTTTTTTGGTCCTTCTGAATTGTCAAAACTCAGCACAGCGCCACAGAGCCTATGGCATCGCGTGTATAGGTTAACTGCCCAGGTGAGATTTCTCAGTGTGTTCCAAAGCTACAGCTCTTCACAGAGCAAGAAAGAACCCAAACTTACTCCTTGACAACATGAATTATATAGATGTTATTATGAGATTGTCATGATCTATTTTTTTTTTTCAAATTAGTGTTTTTTTAATGAAGTTTTAGATTCCAGTGTAGTTCACCTACGGCATTGTGTTAGTTTCAGATGTCCACGAGAGTGATTTAATAATTCTGCACCTTACGCAGCGCTCATTGTGACGGGTGTACTCTTACTCCCTTTGGACTCTTTCCCCCATCCTCCACCCACCTCCCCACTGGTGACCATCCATGTGTTCCCTGGAGTTAAGAGTCTTGCTTTGTTTCTTTCTCTCCCCACCCCCCACCCTTTGCTACTTTGTTCACTTGTTTCTTAAATCCCACGTATGAGTGAAATCATGTGGTATTTGTCTTTCTCTGGCTGACTTATTTCATTTAGCATGATACCTTCTAGCTGCATCCATGTTGCTGCAAATGGCGAGATTTCATTTTTTTTTTAGCTGAGTAATCCATTGTATCTATGTAGGTGTGTACACACACACACGCACCCAACATCTTTATCCATTTATCTATTGATAGACACCTGGGCTGTTTCCATAATTTGGCTTATGGTAAATAATATCACAGTAAACACAAGTGCATGTTTCCCATCGAATTAGTGTTTTGATATTTTTGGGGGGTAAATCACTAGTAGTGCAATGACTGGATTTAGGGTAGCTCTATTTTTAACTTTCTAGGGACCCTCCATACTGTTTTCCACCGCTGCTGCAGCAGTTTGCCTTCCCACCAACAATGCGAGAGGGTTCTTTTTTCTCCACATCCTTGCAAACACCTGTTTTTTTTTTTTTCTTGTGTTGTTGATTTTAGCCATTCGGACAGGTGTGTGGTGACATGTCATTGTGGTTTTGATTTGCATTTCCCTGATCAGTGATGTAGAGCATCTTTTCTCGGGTCTGTTGGCCATCTGGGTGTCATCTTTGGAGAAATGTCTGTTCCTGTAATCTTCCCATTTTTAATTGGATTATTTGGGCGGTTTTTTGAGTATTGAGTTGTAGAAGTTCTTTATATATTTCAGATGTGAACCAATTATTGGATGTGTCATTTGCAAATGTCTTTCCCTATTCAGTAGGTTGCCTTTTAGTTGCGTTGATTGTTTCCTTTGCTGGGCAGAGGCTCTTTATTTTGATGTGGTCTTGCAGTTTTTACTTTTGCTTTTGTTTCCCTTGCCTCAGGAGACCTATCTAGATAAATGTTGATACAGCCGATGTCAGAGAAATTATAGCCTGTGCTCGCTTCTCGGGTTTTTATGGTTCTTGGTCTCACATTTTTAGGTCATTAATCCATTTTGAGTTTATTTTTCTGTATGATGTAAGAGAGTAGTCAAGTTTCCTTGTTTTGCATGTCGCTGACCAGTTTTCCTAACACTGTTGAAGAGACTTCCTTTTTCCCATTGCGTAGTCTTGCCACCTTTGTCAAAGAGTAGTTGATCATATAACTGGATTTATTTCTGGGCTCTCTATTCTGTTCTATGCGTCTATTTTTGTGCCAATACCATACAGTTTTGATTACTACAGCTTTGTGACATCACTGGAAATCTGATCGTGGTGCCCCAAGCTTTGTTCTTCCTTTTCCAAATCAATCCTGCGATTCTGGGATTTCGTGGCTCCATAAAAACTCTAGGATTGTTTGTTCTGGTTCTATGAAAAGTGCTGTGGATATTTTGATACAGATTGCATTAAATCTGTACATTTCTTGGAGTAATACAGACATTTTCACAGTATTAATTTTTCTAGCCTATGAGCATAGAAATCTTTCCATTTCTTTGTGTCACCTTCAATTTCTTTCATCAATGTTTTATAGTTTTCAGAGTACAGATCTTTGACCTCCTTGGTTAAGTTTATTCCTAGATATTTTACTGTTTTAGTACAACTTAAGTAGGATTGTTTTCTTAATTTATCTTTGTGCTACTTGATTATTACTACACAGAAATACAACACATTTCTGTATATTGATTTTGTGACTTTACTGAATCCATTGATCAGTTCTAATAGTTTTTGGTGGAGTCTTTAGGTTTTTTTCTTTTTTATAGATAATATGTCATCTGCAAATAGTGAAAGTTGTACTTCTTCCTTTGGATGTCTTTTATTTTTCTTCTCTGATTACTGGGGTGAGGACTTGCAGTACCATGTTGAATAAGAGTGGTGAGAATGGACATCCTTGTCTTGTTCCTGACCTTAGGGACATCCTTGTCTTGTTCCTGAGTTTTTCCCCATTGAATATGATGTTTACTGTAGGAGTTTCATACTAAACCTTTATTATGTTGAGGTATGTTCTTTCTAAACCTACTTTGTTGAGAGTTTTTATCATGAATGGATGTTGAACTTTGTCAAATCTCTTTTCTGCACCTATTGAAAGGATAATATGGTTCTTTTTTTTAAAGATATTTTTTTAAAGATTTTTAAAATTTATTTATGATAGAGAGGCAGAGACAGAGGCAGAGGGATAAGCAGGGTCCATGCAGGGAGCCTGATGCGGGACTCGATCCCGGGTCTCCAGGATCACACCCTGGGCCAAAGGCAGGTGCTAAACCACTGAGCCACCCAGGGATCCCTGGATAATATGGTTCTTATCCTTCCTCTTATTGATGTGATGTATCACACTGATTGATGTGCAAATACTGAACCACCCTTATATCCCAGGAATAAATTCCACTTGATCATGGTGAGTGTTATTTTTTTTTCAATGTATTGTTGGATTCAGTTTGCTAGAATTTTGTTGAGGATTTCTATATCTGTGTTCATCAGAGATATTGGCCTATAGTTTTCTTTTTTTATGGTGTCTTTATATGGCTTCGGTATCAGGGTAATAGTGGCCTCATAGAATGAACTTAGAAGTTCTCTCTCTCTCTCTCTCTCTCTTTGAAATAGTTTGAGAATAGGCATTAACTTTTCTTTAAATGTTGGTAGAATTCACCTGCAAAGCCATTTGGTCCTAGACTTTTGTTTGTTGGAAGTTTTTTTGTTTATTTATTATTTTTATTACTGATTCAATTTCATTGCTAGTAATTGGTCTGTTCAAATTTCTGTTTCTTGCTTCAGTTTTGGGAAGTTACATGTTTCATCCATTTTTTTCTAGGTTTTCCAATTTATTGAAATATAGTATTTCATAACATTCTCTTAAAACTGTTTGTATTTCTGTGGTGATAGTGGTTATTTCTCTTTCATTTGTGATTTTTGTGTGTGGGGGTGTGTTTGATTTTGTTTCTTTTTGTTCTGTTTTGTTTTTTATGAGCATGGCTAGAGGTTTGTCAATTTTGTTGATCTTTTCCAAGAACCAGCAGCTCTTATTGCTCTGTTCTATTGTTTTGTTGTTTTAGTTTCTATCAATTATTTCTGGATTTTTTTTTTTCCTTCTGCTGGCTTTAGGGTTTGTTCATTATCTTTCTAGCTCCTTCAGGTGTATAAGATGGGTTGCTCATTTGAGATCTATCTTGCTTCTTGAGGTAGGCCTGTATTGCTATATACTTCCTCTTTAGGATCACTTTTGATGAATTCCAGAGGTGTTGGACCATTCTGTTCATTTTTATTTGTTTCCATATGCTTTATTTCTTTTTTGATTTCTAGATTGACCCATTCATTGTTTAGTAACATGTTATCTAACCTCCATATATTTGTGCTCTTTCCATATTTTTTCATGTGGTTGATTTCTAGTTTCATAGCATTGTGGTCAGAAAAGATGTATGACCTCAGCCTTTTTGAATTTGTTGAGACTTGTTTTGTGTAATATGTGATATCTTCTGGAAAATGTTCCATGTACATTTGGAAAAAAAATGTATTCTGGTGTTTTGGGGTTAAATGTTCTGAATATGTCTATGCAGTCTGGTCCAGCGTGTCATTCAAAGCTACTGTTCCCTTGTTGATTTTCTGTTTGGATGATATATTCATTGTGTAAATTAGGTGTTTTATTATTATTGTATTATCAATTAGTTCCTTTTTGTTAATATTTTATGTGTTTGGGGGCTCCCATGTTGGGTACATATTTACAATTATTATATCTTCTTGTTAGATTATCCTCTTCATTGCTATATAACGTCCTTCTTTGTCTCTTGTTGCAGTCTTTGTTTTAAAGTCTATTTTTTCTGATATGAATATTGATAAATTGACTTTCTTTTGACATCCTTTTGCATGATAAATATTTTTCCGTCCCCTCACTTTTTTTTTTTTTAAAGTTAGTCCCCTCACCTTCAATCTGTGTGCATCTTTCATTCTGAAATGGATTTTTTTTGTAAGCAACATAGAGATAGGTCTTGTTTTTTTTTTTTTTTTTTTTTTTTTATCCACACTGTCACTCTGTGCCTTTTGATTGAAGCATTTATTCCATTTTCATCCAAAGTAATCATTGATAAATATATATTTATTCCTATTTTCTTGTTTTGTTGTTATTTTTGTTGCTTTTCTCTGATCATTTCTTGCTCTCTTTCATGGGTTGCTGGCTTCTGATATACTTGGATTCCTTTCTCTTTATTCTTTGCATATCTATTACTGATTTTTGATTTGTGATTAGCATTAGGTTTGTATAGAACACCTTTTGCAAATAGCAATCTATCTTAAGTTGATGAGTGCTTGAGATTGAACCCATTCTTTACCTCTCTTCCCAACACATTTTAGATATGTCATATCATATTTTATATCCTTTTATTTTCTGAATCCTTTGACTGATTTTTACATAAATACTATTTTTACTGTTCTTGTGTGGCTCTCACTTAGGGTCTTTCCTTTCCAATCAAATAATCCCCTTTAATGTTTCTTAGATAGCTGGTTAGCGGTCATGAATTCCTATAGTTTTTGTTTGTCTAAGAAACTCTATCTCTTCTTCTATTTTGAAGGATATCCTTGTTGGATAGAGTATTCTCTATTTCCTTTCAGCACTCTGAATATATCATGCCACTCTCTTCTGGCCTTCAAAGTTTCTTCTGAAAAATTTGCTCCTAGCCTCTAAGGTTTCCCTTGTATGTAAATTCCTCTAGCTGCTTTTAATTTTTTTTTTCTTATTATTACTTTTTGCCATGTTAATTACCATGTGTATTGCTATGGCCTTCCTTAGACTGAATTTTTGAGAGGGGATCTCTGTGCCTCTGGGGTATGGGATTTTATTTCTTTGCCCAGAGTAGGGAAGTTTTCAGGTATTATTTCTTCAGAGAAATTTTATGTGCCCTTTTCTCTCTTCTTCTGAGATCCGTATAATGCAAATGTTACTATACTTGATGGAGTCACTGAGCTCCGTAAGACTGTCTCAATTTGCATTACTCTTTTTAATCTTACTTGCTCAGCTGGATTACTTTCCATTATTCTACCAGGTCATTATATTTTTCTGCTTCCTCGAGCCTATTTATTCCATCAAGAGTATTTTTGCTTTCATTTATTGAGTTCTTCATCTAATACTGGTTCTTTTTTTATGTTTTCTATCTTTTTGTTGAGGGTCTCACTCATGTCTTTCGCTCTTTTTCTCAAGTCCAGTGAGTATCTTCATGATCATTACTTTAAATTTTCTATTAGACATATTACTTATGTGTTTCACTTAGGGCTCTTGCTCTGGGTTGATCCCATTCTTTTATTTAGGACATATTTGTCTCCTCATTTTGTCTAACTCTGTGTCTATTTTCTGTGTTTCTTTCTGTTAGGAAGGTCATCTACACTTCCTGATCTTGAATTTTTTTTTATGACCTAGCTACACAGAGCTTTAGCAAAAGGCACCCATTAGTGTCAACACTCCCCTGACTTCAGACTCTGATTTGAACCTTAACCTAATCTCCAATAACTAAAGTATATTAACATCAGCAGGTTGACTTATTGGTTCTCTCATTTAGTTAAGGTAATGACCTTATAAAGAGACCCTTTAGTAACTGGCAGCCCAGTGTCCATTGTTCCTTAAGACCTGGTGCTTCAGGCAGTGTCTCCTATGTGTGTTGTGTGTGCCCTATTGTGCTCTGGCTGTTTTTTTCCTCCACTCCAGTCATTTGCAGTGGCTCTGTTCCTGTTATGGGCAGCTTTTGGTCCCTGGCTGGGATGGGGTGAATTTCAATAAGATACACACTAGTCTGCTTGCTAAATGAGACATGAAACTGCCATTGCCAGGACTAAGCTGGCCCGTGTAGGTCTGCTAAGTGCATATGGGTGGGGTGTACACTTTAAAACAAGGTGTACTTCAGGCTTCTGTAGCACCTACAGCCACAGCTGCTGCCAGGAGCAAAACCTTGCAGAATGTGTGGGTTGGGAGCAGTGGTGCTAGTGAGGTCTGCCTGGTTTTCAGAAGGGAAGTAGACCGCAGTAGCAGCACTGAGGTGAGTGTGACTGGCAAGCGGACTCCACCCAAGTGCATGGGCAAGGCCATGGGGTGGCGCTTGTTGGAAGCAAGTTAGGTACCAGGTATGGACATTGTACTGGTTCCTGCAGGTGGTTGTTGTTTATGCTGGGGGAACAGGGGAGGGAATGGAGCCTTGCCAGCTCCTCTGTTCCTGAAGGGGTCTCTCTGAGATCCCTGCCTCCCCAGAACTTGCCCTGTGATGACTAAATCACTCCCCCATTTGCCCCCAGGGTTTTTTAAACTGCTGTATATATGCTGTATCTGAGGGACTGTTTGGTGTGCTGTCTCTTTAAGGGCAGGGACTCAGCTTTCTAAGTCCCTCTAAGTCACAGAGCTAAGCCTGCTGATTTTTAGAATTCCAGACTTTAAGTCACGCTGGTTCTAAGAAGTCACAAAATTTGGCCACTCTCACTTTCAGAGCCAAATGCTGTGGGGGTTTGTATTCCCTGGGCAGGCTCCCTGGTGTGATAGTCTGTTTCTCATCCTCCACCACACTCCAGGCTCCCTCCTATGTGTGGTTGGCCACAGTCTGTTTAGGTCTCAAATTGCATTTTCACCCTTCCTACATTCTTCCATGTGGCCTCTTCTCACCTTTGGTTGTAAATTTCATTCTGCCGGTCTTTGGGCTGTTATCTGGGTTATTTAGGCTTGTGAGGTTATCTAGTTGTATCCTTGATGAAGAGACCTCAGTGTCCTCCTCTGCCATCTTCAAGCCAACACTGCAGCCTTTTAGAATATCAACTTTTGTCACTTAATCTGAACCATTTAAGAATCCAAAAGTGGAACTATTAGAATTTGTACCTGTACATTTTCTTGAAGGGTTTTTTAAAACAAATTTTGGGGGCCTATGAATTTGTAGTACTTCTTGTGTGAGATGGTTTGGTTTTTCATGTCAATTTGCGGATGTTAATTACACTTTAGTTGTTGGAGATATAGGTTAAGGTTCAAATCAGTCTGAAGTCAGGGGAGTGTTGGCACTAATAGGCTGCCTTTTGCTAAAGCTCTGTGTAGCTAGATCATATAAAAAAATCAAAGAGTTTATTGGCATCTGTTTGACAACTTAGATTTGTCCAACTAAAAGTATTGGCAATAAAATAGTCTAATCAAGGAAAAGTATACATCTTGTCTTCCAGCAATCTGTACTCTGACATGTCAGCCAAAAGCATTACTACTACTATGGCCCAGGATTTCATGACCCTTGCCACCTGGTAGATTTACTTCTCTACCCCTGGAACATTTGTAGGTTGATAATAGAAGCAGCTTCACTTACTGAAAGGGCCACTGGCTGTTCTAATGGTAGCTTCACTGTAAACAGCAGGGGAACATAAAATGTGGGGGAAGGGTGGCGGCAGACATAGTGATAGTGTCAAACTTATGTTTAACTTTCCAAGGTGTACTGGGTCAACAATCTGAGTTTTTGGCAAATGAATTCCAGGCACTAGTTGGCCGAATTTCCACAGAAGCACCAGCTCTGGATTTGAATCCAGGTTCTTTCACTTAGACCCAGAGAGATAAAGTTATTTGTGAGTGGTCTTAGGTCCCATCTTTTTGTGTGCATGAGGTGGATAATGAGAGAATCTAAAGAATGATTGAAGAGTAAAGTAAGTTAGTTTATATAAAACTCTATTATCTCCATTGCACTGCTGAGAAAACAGACTCAGGTTAATTAACTTGTTCAAAGTTGCATGGTTACTAAGCAACATGGCTGAGACTTATTATTATACTGTGCTTAGCACATATTAAGAACTAATTTAAAAAATGCTGGGAATGTAGACATATGGTCATATCTTAAAAAGATACCATTAAGTTTGATTTGACATTTAATATCATCTTATAGGCCTCTCACATTTATGATTGTTGTTAAAATAACAAACTTAAATTTTAACAATTGCAAAAATATGTGAAGTCTGAGCTAAAATTATTAAACATATAAAGATAATAAAATATAATGGTACTTTAATTGCTGTTATAAAGTGAGAGTGAGAGTGACCTAATTTTCCCCCAAAATAATTGATTCTCTTATGCTTACTGCTGTGTCAATTTATTTCTTTGAGCCCTGATAGATTTAGAGGGCCCTCTACTCAGCACCCATTCTCATCTTTCTTATTGATCTTCTCAAATTCCCGCATGTCTTATCCAAGTCACTCCTTTGGATGATGCTCAGAAATCAAAATGCAAATCTGAAGAGATAATATATTGACCCATCATTGCTTAACAGATATCATAGGATAAACTAATTTGTCAGTTTATATAGTCCATTGCCCAACTGCAAAAATGTCCTACATGGCATTTATTCAATTGGTCACATAATAAATTGAGGAAGTATGCGTCAATTTAGGATTAAGCTGTTACTAGCTTGTCTGAAAGTTAATACTTAGGATAATCGAAGGAACATACACCGTTGTATAAATTGTTTTATATCTTTTTTGGTAGAAGGTGCGTTGTTCATGAATTAAATGAAATAAAGTTTGTAAAGCTGTTAGCAGGAGAGCAGGTCACCGATTATGATGAATAAATGTTAGTGATGGTTATAATTATTGTTAAAGGAAGAAAAGCACTTGATATACAAGTGCTTGATAACCACTCTTAACTGTGGTATGTATGAAGCCACTTAAAATGTGAGCAATAATAACAATAATACTATGTGTATGCTATGTGCTAAATCCTCTGCTAAAAGTTTTAATATATGGGTCATATAACTTTACCCAGGATTAGATGGTAGAACTAGGATTAAGCTTTATAATTAAGGTGAAACTCTTAAAAGTCATGAATTTTACTCTTTTATTGACTTTCAATCCTTAATAGCAAAACTACTTTATCAAAGGTTCCAATAAATTGCCATGGTTTTTTGAGAATGGAGGTTTACTTCTCCACATTCTTATGCTTTCTAAAATTTTACTATGAAATCAAAAAAGAAAATCTCTTGGTAAAGAATGGATTTAAGAGTGATATGGAATAAAGCAAAAGACCATTTTGCTTGCATTCCAGAAAGAGGCACTTGTTAAACAATTGTGTTCAGAAATTATTTCCTGAGAGGAAAAAGTAGAGGTTTTGTTTGAAAAATTCAAAATGATATTGGGAGAGAATTTGTATCAAGAATTCATATGTAAAAGATGTTCTACAGAGTGACCTTTGAATCCTGTTCTCTACTTAGATTATAGACTTCTAAATGAGGGTTTGTATTTACTAAGAGTTAACTTTCTTTTAATCTGTATTTCCAAGTCAACGTAAAAAACAACATTTAGTAAGATCTTTGGCTCTGTGACCTGGCTTGACTGTTCCATCCCTTCTGTTTTATTAAAACAGTTACAGATACCCTTGGATTGATTTTTGAAAGGTAAAACATTTTTTTTATTCCACAAACTTTGAGCGCCTGCCATTTGCCAGACACTAAGCTGGAGGAGTTGGACACTATACTTGACCTCAAGATCCTAATAGACTCGGGTAGGGGTTGGTACACTTTCCCTTACAGAGCCAGATAGTAATTACTCTCAGCTTGCAGACCATACAGACTCTGTTGCATCTACTCTGCCATCATGTCATGAAAGCAGCTGGAGAGAATCTTTACACTAGTAACATGACTACCTTCTATTAAGATCTGACGTCCAACGATAGGTGGTGAGCCAGTGGGCTGTGGTTTGCTGAATTTCGAGTGAGGCAGATAAATAAACTGATGAGCATAAACCTAGAATCGCTATGATGGAGGTAGACCCAGGGCACCTCAGGAGCACAGATGAGAGACATCCAGACCGTCTGCCTTTGTAGATGTGTCTGCAGAGTCTACACATTGTGGGATAAAGACAAGGGGGAGATTAGGGAGATGGCAGTGTAGGCTTTCAGAGAAGATTATGACTGAGTTTCATCATGGAAATGAGCGACTCACCATGAGACCATGGTAAAGTCTATTGTATGTCAAGCCTAGGGACTCATGAATTCCATCACCTTAATATAAACTTATGATTCCAAACTATGTAGCGTGGATACTTAGTTACTCAATAAATTAATAGATAATCTTGAATTAAGGGATTACCTTTTTGAAAAAGTTGGGCGATACTCTTTTCCCTTCCCAGTTAACTTTCTAGTATTTTTTTTTTTTAAATAAAGACCTTGATACGTAAAGAAGATTTTTAAATCTCTATAGCTCAGAATTTCCTCATTCATCTATGGAATCCTTCTTGTGTGGAATGTCTATTAACATATTTTAGAGACCGTGTGTTAAATAGAATGGTTTTGGAAGCAGCCATAAACCAAGGGTGCAGAGTCCTGCATTCCGTTTGTCTACGCACAAGCAGCTAAGCTCCAGAAGCACTCCACATAGATGGCTGTTCAGTGTTGCAGTTACCAGATAATAGGTATCCAGCCCCTGGGAGATGGAAATTGGAGCAAGTCACAAGGATTTTGAGGTTTTAGGCAGAACGACTCACAAACTCAACTGGTAAATGGGAACATTATGAAATTATAGAGTGATGATTCTAAATCTTGGGCGGTATCACCCCTAGAGGTCGTTGGCTTGTCCCCATGACATTTCACAGGTAGGAGCCAGAGATGCTAAGTGTTCGGCACGACACAGGACCCTGCTGCAGAGTGAAGATGCATCATAGCCACATGTCAGGGGCATCTTGTGGAGAAGCTCTGCTAAAAGGAAGGCGTAGCCTCTGGGGACAAGGAATAACACCTCCCAAGATTCAAAAGATTGAGTAGACTCTCTGGGCAGAAACTTTTAGGCTGATTATCATTAGTACGTTAAACATTTAAAAGGTTATATGCTGCTTTTTCGTCTTAACAATCGGACATAACTTGTCGAATTCCATAAAAACCCATCCGATGATATTTTTGCTCAGGCACAGGCTGTTGTAAGATTTACAGAGCAAAGATAAGGTACACTCTGATCCTCCAAGTTTGCCACAGGGATGGATACTATTAGGCATTTCAGAGGGAATTTAATAAAGTATGTCATTAGTGCCTCACCTCCTCGTGATCATTGTGATAGAAGCACCGGAGTGACCTTAGTTCTGATTTTGAAAGTAGCCCTTCAGTGGATTCTTTTTTCCCCAAAAGCTATTCTAAGAGATTTTAAAGAAGACTCTGGAGGTCAATAAATAATTTTCTTTTCTGAATTTTTCTTGAGTAAATAGCCTCAAGGAAATATTCCTGTGGTCTCTGAAATATAACAAGCAGAAGATCTTTGGCGCAGAGCAGGGTTGCCATAAATAAAGCACCTGTTTTGAAATATAAGAGGGAGCCCATTGTCTGGGCTGAGGTGGTGTCTCCCAGGGTGAAACGGGTGACACGCAGAGAGGGGGTGGGCTGAGTTTCACCTTCCACTTATCCCCAGGCAAGTGCCCTCGGACTGTGCAAACGGTGCACCCCTGGCTCAAAACCACGACCACTTCACCGTATTTGGCTTCATTGCATATATTCCTTCGATTTGCATGCTTCTGAGTACCTACTACGTGACACACTCTATGTTAAGTGTAGTATTATGTAAGCTAAATGGTAGATCCTTTTAACTGGGTGCTTGCCTGATACTAGCTTCTTTGCTAAGTGCTCATACTTATTAATCCAACCGCTCCAGGAGCTAAGTAACTTCTGTTGTTGTATTCTGATTTAAAAAGCTAAAGCCTGTTGCTTTTTTTTTTTAAGATCTTATTTTTAAGTAATATCTACACCCAACATGGGGCTCAAACTTAACAACTGTGAGATCTCAAGAGTTGCATGCCCTGCCGGCTAAACCAACCAGGGGCACCTAAAGCTGGCTGGCATTACATAACTTGCACATGGTTACATAGCTGGAAGTGAGGGCACTGGGATTCAAAACCAGCTTTTATCCCTGATCCTAAATTCCCTGCTATTAACTGTTGCACGGTAGGGGTTTTGATGCATTATTATGTTAGTGGGAGGGGGGAAGATATTTCAGTACCTGGTTATAACACAAGGGTGGCAGGTGCTGTTCAGGAGGGAGGGAGGGAGTCATACTGAGATAAAGAAAGTTATCGGGGACCATTTCCTGGAAATCTCTGAGCTGAGTCTTAAAGAAGTTGACACAAACATATGGGAATTCAGACTGACAAATCCAAACCACAATGAGGTATCTCCTCACACTTGTCAGGAAGGCTATTATCAGAAAGGAAGAAAAGTGTTGGCAAGGATGTGGACAGATTTTGTGAAGGGAATACAAAATGGTGTTGCTGCTATGGAAAACAGTATAGAGTTTCCTCAAAAAGTTTAAAAAAAAAAAAAAGGAACTACCTTAGATCCAGCAATCGTATTTCTGGGCATTTATCCAAGAGAATCAGGATTTCAAAGAGATAACACTCCCATGTTGCAGCACTAGATACAATAGCCAAGATGTGGGAACAACTTAAAAATCCCTTGACAGGTGAGTGGATAAAGAAACTGGTAGATGCACACAGTGGAATATGGTTCAGCTTTAAAAAGAAAAAGGAAGTCTAGCAATAGGCACCAACACGGAGGAAGCTCGATGGTATTGAGCTAAGTGAACCAAGCCAATCATGGAAAGACAAAGGCTGCATGATTCCACTTCTATCAGGTACTAAAATAGTCAAATTCATAGAATCAGAATGTGGAACGGTGGTTGCCAAGGGCTAGGACAGAGGGAAAATGGAGAGTTCTAATCAGCAGGCATAAAATTTCAGTTAAGAAAGATGAATAAGCTCTCCAGTTTTGCTGTGCAATATTATTTCTATAGTTAAGAACAATGTGTCATACACTAAAGAATTAGTTGAGGACAGATTTCATGTTAAGTGCTCTCACTACAATAAATTAAAACATAGTAACATAGCACAGCAAAATAACATAGCACAGTAATATAAAATAATAGGACATAGGTGGAACAGGTTGGCTGTACTTCAGAAAATAAACTGGACTAGGTTTGTGATTCTTAGTGGTTATTTGAAATGATCACATAGTAACTGAAAAGGATTGGTCAAGCCATCGTCCTTGCCATACATGAAAACCATCGGGGGAGAGGTTAAACCATACGTGGAATAATATGGATGAACCTTGAAAACATTAAGTGAATGAAGCCCGTCACAAAAAGACCAATATTATAAAATCGCATCTGTATGAGTCACCTTGAGAAGCCAAACTCATAGAAAGTAGAATGGTGGCCAGTAGGGGCCGAGGAGACTGGGGCATTCATTTTAGCTCCTATACTTTCAGTTTGAGAGGATGAAAACCTTCTACGGATGGATGGTTGGTGGTGTTTGTACAACGATGTGGATATGCAATGCCATCGAACCGTCTACCTAAAAATCATTAAAATGATAATTTTATGTTATATATTTGTTACCACTTTGAAAAAACGAAATGCATTGCTTTCTTGGAACCCATTCCATGACTCGTTGAATCTGAATTCCTCTTGACTTTCAGGTTTGGAAACCACTGTTCCAGGGCATTTTGACCAAAGGTTTGGTCGAAGAGGTTGGTACTTGCTTTGGGAAAGGTGTGAATCCGCAGACTTGGATAGCATTAAAATCCAACTTGGAAGTCTGTGGTTGGGTATATCATAGTCTTAGAAGATGATTTTTTAAGACTGTACATGCAGTATTTTTTGTTGTGCTTTTTAAGTAGCTTCATCACTGATACATTTGTCTCCCACAGAATGATTATTTCTGTGTTAGAGGAGAAAACAGACTCACAGAGCTCAAGTGATTTGCCCCTCTTATGCAGGTGTGTGCAGCATGAGCGTAAGGGTGGTAGGAAAGATACTCAACTGATGGGAATAGAACCCTGGTCTAAATGAGCGTTTCAGGGATAACAGTTTTATAGATTTTTTTAAAAATTGTGGAATTGTCTTTTCTGCCGTCAGTTACCTGAATCATCTGAATGGAGACCTGTCGGTGATTAGAGATGTGGCAAAAGGTACCTGAAGAGTCGCCACGTCGGAAGGCGTGCAGGTGGTGTTGGGTTCCAGCACCAAGGGCAGGAGTAGAGCGTGTAACTAGGGAAGAAGACACACTATTTGCAGGTGCCTGTCCCTGAGCCCTATACTCCAGAAGGGCTCCCCACTAGTTTCTCCTGGGTGTGGTCCCCGCCCCACTGCATGCCAGGGTCAGGACCCTGGAGTTCCATCATCAGATGGCTCCAACCTCCTTTCCAAAGTCTGGCCAGGCCTCCCCACAGCTCCTTTCTACTCGCCTCGCCATTTGCCCACCCCTGTGCCCGAGCATTGACTAAACAGGCAGCTGTGTCAGTGTGTGTAGGGGGGAGAGGGCGGGGGTTGTGATGGATGGTGTTTGGTGGCACAGGGAATCGGGGCTCTGCAAATATTAGTGATGGGCTTATGTATTCAAATACAAACTATTGAAGTATTTTCCCCCTGTTATCACACCCTTTCCTCTTTTCCAGACAAATTGGTAGCTCCTTTTTTTTTAATTGACTATATTTGGCATATAACGTTATAAATTCACCATGTACACAATGTTAATTGGATACATTTATATATTGTAGTTTGATTGCCACTGTGATGATAATTAGCACCTCCATCACATTATTCTTTTAGTGGTTGGAATAATTAAGTTCTATACTCTCAGCAAGTTTGCTGACCTGTATTTACTGTGCATTATATATATATATCTGTATGGCTTGCCTACTATTATTTTTATTTACTGCTTCCAGTTTGCACCCTTAACCATCTGTCTTTTCCCCCCACCCTCGTCACCTGGTAACCACCATTTTACTGTTTTTATGAGTTTGGCTTTTTGAGATTCCGCAAGCGAGATCCTATACCTTGGCATACTCTGATTTTTCTCACTGCGTGATGTGCTCAGGGCCCATTCATGTTGTTGCAAATGTCCTCTTTTCTCATGGCTGAATAATAGTCTCTGTATATCCAATATGTGTGTGTGATGCTGTCACATAGGCCATCACCTGTAGATACATATCTCTGTATCTGTATCTTGCATCTTCTTTATTCATCCATCTATTGATGGGTACCTTGAGCTGTTCCCGTATCTTGGCTTATGCAAACAATGCTGCAGTACACATGTGAATTTCTTGACCTCAGAATTTTGGGTCAATACTAAAAGCTTCTAGAAGATAGTAGGATCCTATTGATTTTTAAAAACATGCATTCACTTAATGAAATTAGAGTGTCAGGAGTCAGATGGAGAAAGAGAAGAATCTTAGAAAGGTTTCTCCTGGACTCACCTGGGAAGGCTGACTAGAAGCACCAGGATTCCCAGCTTGACCAAAGGTCCCCTTCCTCATCTGTGGTCCCAAAAGCATAGAGCCATTGAGCATCAAGGGTCCTTCGTGACCATGACAGCAGAGAGATGAGAGACTTGACTTCCCATCCTCCGACTCCGGGATTTCGTATGACCTTGAGGAAGACTTCAACAATGAAGGTCATGAGATGGCTAACTGAGAAAGAAGGGTTCCTACCCCAGATCAAATATAATTTGATTGAAGAGATTGAAAGTAAAAATGGGTATTTCTAGCATTCTTGAGCCTACACTAAGATTTATATTTGACATTAGAATCTTTGATTATTGAAGGTCTTAAACAATAATAACCTATAGGATAAGAGTATGTATATAATTGTTACAGCTGCTAATGTTTTATTGAATGATGACTACATGCCAGGTACCTCCTTTAATACATTATATCTGTTATTTTGCTTATGTTCACCCCAACCCTATGCAGTGGGTGATAATATCCACCCCTCCTCTTTTTGTAAGGGAAGGAGGCTGAGGCCTAGAGAAGTCAAACTGCCTACCAGAGGCACAGCTAGTTATTACCAGCAGAGCCTAATTCAGTTTGCTTGTCTTTCCTCAGAAGCCCATATGCTTACTCACTATGCAGTGGTCCTGGGGAAGGAGTTTACATTTTATCACACAGATGATAAACCTCAATGATGTCTCCACAATGGTTTGCTTTATTTACTGTATTTTTACACACAGGAAAAAAATTTTAATTCTTAGAATCTGGTGAGTTAAGAGGTCACCTTTGGAGGTTGGAGCCATGGAGTGATAAGAGCTAAATGCTGCCGATAGACAATAAATCTGGCAGTGATGTGGAGTACACTGAGCAGGCAACAGGAAACTCTGGGAAGGAAGATCAGTTAGAAGGTTGTGCATAGCAGAGTGAAGTGGGATCAATGCCCAATGATCTAATTAGGGGAGCCAAGTGCGTCGAGGGTAAAAACCAAACAGAACTAGACAAAACATAAAGTGTTGATGAGCTCACTAACGGGAAGGTTCAGATATCTGTAAGTTAGGAAAGACCCTTACTTAATACTTCATCAGTAGAAATTGATTTCTTCAGTAAGTCAGAGATTTCCACTCTTGTTCAATTGGCATGAGCCAAGTTACTGGCGTGCGCGCGCGCACACACACACACACACACACACACACACACACACAAGGTACCTGTCAATATTCTTGACATTAAACTTGATACCGACCCAATTTCTTATGGCAGGAAAAAAAGGACTTCCATTCTCTACATGCTACCTGAAGGTAAGTCATGTGGCTGCAGGCTTTGCTCTAGGGTAGAGGACATTGATGAACTATGTCCAGACTTATGTTGGTTGGAGATCTCTTGCCTTATAAATATGGGACTTCATCTAATACCCTGGTTATATTTAAAAAAAGAAAACCTGATGAAATCAAGCCCTTTGCAACTTGGCAGGTTCAAAAAAAAAAAATTGTTCAGCTAGGAAAAATATTCGAACTCTTTTTGTACGTTCCTTGCTACAAAGCCCTCCTGGCCTCCCTCCCTCTGATCCCAAGTCCAGTCTTCCAGGAAATCATGCTGCCTCTATTCCCTACTTTCACCATTTAGTAGAGCTCAAGAGCTTCTCCACCCCCTCCACTGCTTCCACCATTGCCAGATGCTCACCATCTTTCGGGCGGCGGATGTGGGTTCCTAGCTGCCTGCTGTTGACTCTTCACATAGCCAGGAGAGGGTCCCTTAAATTTGTAAGTAAGATCCTGCCACACCTGCTTAAAATCTGCAGTGTCTACACACTTCACTTATATTGAAGCCAAGTCCTTTGGTGGGGGGGGGGGGGGTTAGACACATGCCCCTTGTGATCTGCCCTCCCCACACCCCCTCCCTCTTAAGCCTTATGCTCTTCTAGTCTCCCCTGATCACTGAACTGTGGACACTAGAGCCACCCTGCTGCTCCTGCTACCTGCCTGGATCCTCTCTCTTAGGTCTACAGTTAACTGCCCCGCCCCACCTCTCAGATTTCTGGGACAGTCTCACATTATCAATGAGGATGCCCTAGTCCTGTTTAGTCTGTAACCTTAAACCTCCTCCCATTGCAATCCCTGCTACCCTATGGGACTTTTTCTGATGGAAAATGCTATAGCCCTCATCTAGTGTGTTCTATCATGTGTGAGTGTGTGTACATATATAATATGTATAATATTTATTATATTTACTATTCGCTTTCTTTCCCTGATCAGTATGCAGGAAACTTTGCTTTTGTTAATGAATCCCAAACACCTGCAATGATGGATGGCCCATGACAGGCACTCTAAGTTTTATTGAGTAAATAAGTAATTGAATTTAAACCAGTAGTTTAACAACAGTAAGAACTGTTTTGTTTGAAATGAACCCATTAGGATGTATTTCATTTGGATGTAACCATAATATAGAACAGAAAATTTGGAAAATACAAGAATAAATAAAAAGACTATCTTTCCACCTAACATATTTGCTAACTTTCTTATATTTTCCTGCAAAGATTCTACTTATAAAGAGATTTAGTAAAAACAACTATCTCACAGTATCCATAATTAATCCTGTTTTCCTTGTACTAGCATCTTGTAATTTCATGTTCTACATAGTTTTCATCAACAAATCACTTTTAATCACTGTATGTTTCTTCAACTCATGTGGATCTATCAATATTGACTGTATTACGAGTTAAAAATGAGAATATTTCGGTAGCCCAGGGGGCTCAGCAGTTTAGCACTGCCTTCAGCCTAGGGTGTGTCCTGGAATGCTGGGATCGATTCCCACATTGGGCTCCCTGCATGGAGCCTGCTTCTCCCTCTGCCTGTGTCTTTGCCTCTCTCTGTGTCTCTCATGAATAAATAAATTTTAAAAATCTTTAAAAAAAAGTTTAAAAAATGAGAACACTTAAAAACAATTATTAATTCACTTAAACCCACTAAAAATAAACATTTAATGTTAACATCAAGAGCCAATTTGTAATAAAGGCAACTATATCTTACAAAAACAAAGAGAACTTAACAAAAATAGAAGTCTAAGTTAACATTTTTGCCAATCTGTCAGTATCCGAATTAGTAGAAGAGGTTCACATATTTGCTTCTGCATTCGATCTGTTGAATTTCTCTTGTTTTGTTGAGGTATATGAAAAGATGATACCCAGAGAGATTTGTAGTAGGAAAAGGGAGAAGTACGCGAATGGTCTTTTTTAGATAATTTTGGACATTCTTATTTGATACAGCAGCACAACCCAACAAGTGATAGGTTATAAAGGTAATTGCAATATGGAATGTGAAACAGTGGCCACATTAAAATCCATTGATCCATCTTGTACTTTGATGAATAGATCTTTCCGCATGCATGAGTTTGTAACATCATGCATTGATCATCTGGAAAATATTGGTTCACTGAGCTCTGTAGAATTTCCAATAAAAAAAAAATCACATTTGTTAATATTCACACATCACCAATGATCTCATCAGAATAGTCTTCAAGTATTGGAAAGCTGTTAAGTCCAATTTTATTTATCATTGGCAACAAATCCTGGCTTCTTTGTTTGTTTCTTTTCTTGAAGTGACAGGCTCACTTTGTTATTTTTTGAAAAATTGTCTGCCAGACAGTCAAGTCTGAATAACCACAGTTTGTTGGTCATGGCCAAGTAAGAATGGTGTTCCATTAAAAAAAAAGTGGAACTCTACAGCTTGCAACTCCAGTTACGCAAGAGATTTTCCTTGAGAGACCGCCATCGTGCTTCAGGAAAGGGCTGTTTGTGTACTTGCCATTTTGTCACAATATCCAAAAGATGCATATTCAAGAGTCAAAATGTAATAAAATTAGTGACTTACTGTTTCATCAAAAGTGTTTTAGGGTAAAACTGGCATTTTATTGAATTTTTAACTGTAAGTCGTGATTAGGAATCTAACAGCAACTCATGGCCTTAATTAGTGTCAAGGGGCCACCATTGCTTCTGCACCAAGGGTGCAAGTATTAACATAGCTGTTCCAGGATAAACCATACGCATGAAAAATTACTCCATCCCGAGTAACCGGTACCACTTGTGTTTGTTGCCAAGAGTTCATATAAAAGATTATCTTCCTTGATGATTAGTTGCTTCTGATATCAGATAAACCCAAGCAAAACAACAAGGCTAGCCATGTCTGTAGATTCATCCATTTGTAAGGCAAAAAGTACATTTCTGGAAGGAAGATCTTATTTTTGTGCTTGCAGCTTAATCTTTAATTCAACAAGATAGTATATCATTGGAAGGAGACCGTACAATGGTTTCTTTTACAGACTTCATCCAGCGGGCATGGAGCAAAGTCAACCTCTGCAAGGTTTCAGTCGTCTATTGTGGGGTCTTTTCGAGTCATAACGCTATGGTGATTCACCCTGTAAGAGGCTTCACTTACTAATTTGAGAAGTTGTACCAAATAATTTTTGTCTTTTTAAAAAACTTCATCATGCCTACATTTAAGAGCTTAGTTTCCTTTTCCTTAAAATTTCAGTTATTGGGCACAAAGTGACATCATAACTAGCATGATAAGGTTATTTTTTAAATATTCTGTGGTTTAAGACAATAAAGTACATTATCTATAATGCTTAGGGAAAAGTAGTTTTGTTTTTTTTAAGGTTTATTTATTTATCCATGAAAGACACAGAGAAGGGGAGAGACACAGGCAGAGGGAAAAGCAGGCTCCCTGCGGGAAGCCCAATGTGGGACTCAATCCCGGGACCTCGGCATCACGCCCTGAGCCAAAGGCAGACGCTCAACCACTGAGCCACCCAGGCATCCCGGAAAAATAGATTTTGTCAAAACTTTCCTACGTATGGTGTCTCCAAATTTCTTTGGTCAAGATTTATCCTATCCGTGAGTCAGAAGACTCTCTAATGTGTCCTTTTCTATATCTTTCAGTGTCTTTAGGCTTAGAGATTGGCAGCTATAGCTTGATCATAGGAGTCTTACCATCTCCCCTTTCAAAGTCAATGATCCATCCTTTAATAAAGTTTATCTTTTATTTTAAACTCTTAATACCGATAACAATTACATAATTCTAAGAACTATAATAGCATTAAAGTTTTAAAAGTTACAAATGTTTTTGAGGAAATTATTATTGCAACAGAAGATATCCAAATGTATTTTCTTCCATTTTTTTTTCCACTTTGACACAAGGGTTATCAAGTCTGAATAATCATAGTTTTTCAAGAGTTCAAGAGAATGATATGTTGGATGATAATAAGGTTATATGTGAGAAAACTGTCTCGTAAGAGCACAGGATTGCTGAAATTATACTGAGTTAAGTTCTGCAAATACATATATCACAAACTTAGGTCCTAGCTTCAAAATTCTAAGAAACACAAGATCATACAAATAAAGCATATTAAATATGCTTTAATACATACAAGCTTATGTATTAAAGCAATGATGTCACCCTGTGTCATATAGTCTCTGGGGGATTCTACTGCACACACATGAAAAATAAGATGAAAAAGGCAAATTACAACTTAGACTATTTGCTTTGACTTTGAGAACCCCCTTGAAAAGGTCTAGGGAGTCCCTGACCTGTCGGATCACATTCCAAGAACTGTTGCTATGTTACGATTGTTATCCTGTGTGTGTTCCAATTTTTGTTGATTGATGGCTGCAATACAGGTCTTTATACTTGGGTTGTCTCTCCCCTCTGTTTAGTTGTTACTTTCAAACAGTAGATTAGCAGAAATTAAGTCATTAAGACTAATTCAGAATGTGGGACATCCAATAAGACATTTGTCCCAGTGTCTTCAAAAATTCTGTGCCACAGGGAAAGGCGGAAGGGTGTTGTACAGTAAGAGACAAGAGGAACATAAAGCAATGTGTAGAACCTTACTGGATCCTGGTTTGAGAAGAAAAACCAGTAAAGACATTTTTGAACAGTAAGTAACATTTGAATATGAAACAGATCCTAGATGATATTATAGAATTGGAGTTCATTTTTTAGGTAGGAGATTGGTGTTACAGTTATTCAGGAACGCATTCTTATTTTTAGGATATGTATGCTGAAGATTATGAAGTGTATGAAGTGATATCTGTGACTCTCAAATGTTTCATCAAAATATCTACAAGCCTGCTTATGACTACACACACAGAAAAATAGCTAGACTGAAGATGGATAAAGCAAAGATGGTGCAATGCTAACAGTTGCAAATCTGGATAGTAGGGTTACCGGTCATTCTCGAACTGTTCTTCTAGCCTTTCAATTTGTTCAGCTTTTTTCATGGTAAAAAGGTGATTAATAAATCACATATTATCGCTACTCATATCCAGATCATTATAAGACTATAGAAGCATTTTGAAAGTTGCGTGAGGCATTTGCTAACACTTTGACTGTAAATCATGAAGCTCGAGGGGTAAGTGATGAGCTCCACATCATTTTCATCCTTTCTTCACCAACACTGAGTGGTCTGACCTCAGTCAAACTCTCTGGGTCGCACTTGTCAGGTCTGTAAAATGGGTGACAATGACATGGTTATTTCAGAAGGTTGTTGTAAAACTAACCGTTATGTTCTCTATGAAATCCTGAGCCCAGTGCTTGACAGAGTATGTACCCCTATCTCGTCTTCTGTTACTATCATTGCAAATTGCAAGTCCTCATTTCATTCAATTAGAAAAGCCAATGGGGCACCTGGGTGGTGCAGCCTGTTAAGCATCCAAATCTTGGTTTTGGCTCAAGTCATGATCTCAAGGTCATGAGCTCAAGCCCTGTGTCAGGCTCTATGCTCAGCTGGGAGTCTGCCTGAGATTCTCTCTCTCTCTCTCTCTCTCTCTCTCTCTGCTCCTTCCACTCCTTCACTACCCCTCTGTCTCTCAAATCAATTTAAAAGAAGAAAAAGCCAATAGCAAAGCTTTACACATGTTAAATCATCTCTATTGCATTACATTATAATGCATTCTGTAGCTCTGGGCTTATTGCAGGTCCTTAGGGGACAAAATGTTTTAATAGATATGTAAGAATTATTTGTAATTAGAATGCAAATTATTACGGTAAATTATTTTTTACATAAGGTAAAATATTCTCCTTTCCTGTTGAAATGTTTTCTGCAGGTTTGTCCTCATAATTATTTTCCCTTAAGTTTTCTGAATCATAAACAACTTCATCTTGAATTATATGTCCAAATTAGTGGAGTCTAAATTAATGTCTTTTGATGTATTTGGGGAAATTTAACCAACATATTCCATTTGTAGAATTCCAAATTATGAGTATTCTCAATTGTTTTGTTCTTGGCGTTCCAGCTACTGGTGTTGGTTCTTAGAAAGCAAATTAATTAGATGAGAGACTTTACCTAGTGTTTGCAGTAATAAAGATCTTAAGATTTTAGAGATGACTACGGAAGTGTTTTCAGAGCACTTTATTACAGTGAAGCTATTTATTTTTTAAATTGCTTTCCATTTTGTTAAATTTAGAAGTTCTCTGGTTGTTACTGATAACTTTTTACAGTGTTTCTTTTTAAAAATCAACCTTAATTTTTGTTAGTAACAAGTGCTGCTGAAGGCTCTGAGACATTTAAGTTGTAGAAGATCATGATAAGTATTCAATGGAATATTATTCAGGCATGAGAGAAGGAAATCTGGCAGTTTGCATTTGCAACACAGATGAACTTTGAAAGCATTATGCTAAGTCAAAGAAGCCAGACTGAGAAAGACAAATACTGTACTGTATCATGTATATGTGGAACCTAAACAAAAAGTCAAGAGGCGCCTGGGTGGCTCAGGCAGTGAAGCATTTGCTTTGGGCTCAAGTTATGATCTTGGTGTCCTGGGATCGAGTCCTGCATTGGGCTCCCTGCTTCCCCCTCTCCCTTTGCCATTCGGACCCCCCTAGTGCATGCTCTCTCAAATGAATAAATAAAAACATTTAAAAAATAATCAAGCTCATAGAAATATCAAGTAGAAAAGTGGTTGCCGGGGGGTTGGAGGGTGGAAGAAACAGATAAAGGCTATAGTAAAAGAATGCAAACTTTTAGCCACAATTTAGGATGAATACGATCTGTTTCTCACGTGTAGTATGGTCACATTGACCGTTACCACCGTGAAGTGTCCTAAAGGAAGAAACCTGAGAATACTTTCAACACTCCTCCCCCACACATGTTAAAGATAAATATGTGAGGGTGATAGCTGTGCTAAGAAATTGATGAGAGAAGCGCTTTACGATGTGTATCAAAGCATCATGTGCACTTTAAATATCTTCTAATTTTGTCAATTATACCTTGAAGTTGGAATAAAAGTAAAATTGTAAAAGAGAATTTAAAGTGCCCTCCTAAAATGAATGTTTTTGTTTCCATTTAGTGCATTACGTAGTCAAGTAAATATTAATGGTTTTCTGATGGGTATGAACTCATGAACATGGAAGTATTCATGGTATGACTTGGCATAGATCTAGCAAAGGTTGGGATAAATGGTGGAGCCTAGAAGTAATACACCTGTCTAGAGAAGGGGGACAATGGTAATGAAAGGAGAAAAAAATCAGTTGTAGTTTGCGTTTTCCACCAATACCCACTGGGATAGAAGCATTCTAATTATTCTTATGTCTTAGGAGACCCTGAGCTATAGCTCATTAAAGGAACAAGGAAGGGCTATATTTTCAACCTGCATCACTCATGGAAACAGCTTCCTCTGTCTTCCTCTCTTCCTGTGATGAGTTCCATCCAGCTGCTGAAATAGACTGCCTTCTGGATGTTAAAACCCAGACGACTAAGACCACAGCAGTAAATCTGGTGGAACAGATGGTCCTGGGTGAATTGTTCTACCTCTGCGTAAAACCCTGGGATTTTATCAATAGGCTTTACACTAAGTAATAGGAATCAGAGTGACAAGTTAACAGTGAAATTTCCATGCTTATATTCAAACAGTATGCTATGGCTCCTTTCATTGTATCATTCGAATCAAGCTAGAATGAGTCGCTAAGTCAAATATCAAGTAATCAAACGTATATGCATTCATTTACCGTCTTATCTCTATCCAAGCATCCAGGTAGGATTAAATGAGAATTTAGTTGCGTATCCCAGTTATGATTTTCCAGTAGAGCTTCAAAAATTACATGTTTTTATGAGTGTTTTTATTTCTTTTAAGGTCATTAATATTTAATATTAATATTAATATTTCATATATAGAAGAACTCTTGTGCATTTGGCATCATTCAGTATTTTCATTGGCTGGTCAGAGGTGAACTAATAATTTTCCTGGTCTACTGCATTTGACTCTTTTCTCCACCCTGTCTCATCTGATCCTTCTAATTGTCACAGGAAGCACTCACACATCCATGCTTTCATAGCTTTGCTCAGTGTCAGCTATTGAGCTATTTGTAAATGATGGAACACAGGGGTCGAGCAAGACAGATAAATTCTTATTTTTGTAGAGTTTAGATTCTAGAACAGAAAACCACAAATACCTGGTTAAGTGTTTAATGTAAGGGATAGAAGAGCTTGTGGTGGGACACTCTGACCTAGCTGGAGGGGGCTGAGGAGAGAGAGACCTTCCAAGGTTGTTGGATGAATGCTTAAAGGTCTGAGTTTATCATTGATGAAGCTGTGTCTGAAAGAATGAGCAGGAGTTGGCCTGTAGAAGGACTGTGTGCACACATGCATGTGCACGTGTGTGAGTGCCCATGTGTGTGCACGTGCGTGTTAAAAGGGACCCAAAGAGGCAAATGGAACAGGAGAGAATCTGATGACAGCAGACTGATAAAGCAGAAAACCACTTTCTTCCCATTGTAGCTGAGGCATCTGGGGTCCCACAGCTAATTATAACTTGGATTTGAACTCAGTTCTGGTCAATCTCTACGTTCTTTCTAGTAGAACATGCCTTTCCCCTGTTGGTGGTCATCAGATCCTGCTCAAGTCACTGCTTTGGCCTTTATCTGCAGGTTCTTTGTCATGAAATGCATTTGCACGTTGTTGTTTTGTTTGTGGAAGGAAGTTGCTTCAGAATCATCTGTTTTGTCTTTCAGTGTCCCCACGTTCCAGAGCCTTCCTGAAGAGATCCTGAGTAAGCTTGCTGATGTCCTTGAAGAGGTAATTGTTTTGGTTCTTAAACTTTGTGAGATGGGACATAGCCCGGCGCCGCAGTGTGATGACGAGTCACATACCGCAGAAACCTTTTAAATATTTTTAAGCTCTGGGATGAGCTCTATACTTGGCTTCAAATAAAAAGCAGCTCAGCACATCTGTCATTTATACACAGTTAGAAATGTGCAAATCAACTGAGCTATGGAGGGAGGAAAACCTCCTTGTGGCAAATATAATGTGACTTTGACTTCCAGGAGTGCGAGATGCTGTGTTTCTCTCCTGCTTCAGTCGTGTAAACCAAGATTGTAGTAATTACTGTAAACTCTGAAGCTTCAGATTAGCAAATTTATAACAGGGCTGTGCAGTTTGAGTACATGTTTTATTAGCGTATGAGCACATTTTAAACACATTCCTTGTGTGCCTGCATGTGGAAATGTCACGGTTACTTCTTGTTCTCTGAAGCTGCGGAGCTCAGGCAATGGCCTAGCAGAAGACAGGAGTCTGCAGTCTTGAGTGAGCATGAGAGGACAGGGTCTCTGGTGCCTACAGAGACCGGGAGGGTGGGGTATCAGGGAGCACGTGTGGATAGATGAAGTGATGGGGTGGTAGGAGCTGGAGAAACCCTGCTCTGATCCTCAGTGACCCAGAAAGCAAGGCCATCAGCTGAGAATGACAAGCACATAGAGATATGAGAGGTTGGAGGGTGGAAGAGGAGGCAGGAGAAAAATGCAGATGTCCATGAACTAGAAGAACAGTGTGATCACCAGGTGTCCTTCTTGATGGTGGGGGGTGGCCCCACTTGATGGTAGCCATCCCAAAACTAAATCCCATCGGCAAGGAAGAGTTTGTTCATTACTTGTGATAGGGGATGGAGATCAAGCTCGACCCTCCTGGAACAAAAGGTGGTAGGATTTGTAAGGGCAGGGCTGAGCTAGTAGAGAAGAACGTGGTGGAGGGGTCCTCTGGGGGGAAGGTGAGTCAATGCGATGAGGTCATTTGTGTTTGTTCATCATCCCCTTCTACAGTCAGGCTCCCACCCTCCCATAGACACGTACATGGATGGGTGTTCAGCCAAGGAACCAGGAGTTGGTGGAGGGAGAGAATAGGGAGCCATGGTGCAGGAAGGTGGTGGAGGCTGACCCTGGGATTTCAGCGGGGCAACGGGGGGCACTCAGGGAGGAGCAGGTGCCAGTGAGAGATGGTAGGATCAGGGCTGAAGATGCGTCGGCATGGTGCATTAACAGAAGTGAGTTGGAAACATACTGAACATGCTTCCTCTCTGGGTCCCAACTCTGCTGGTGGTTCTATGATCCCTAGAACTGGAGCAGCAACCTCTATACAAATTATTAGTTCCACGCCTACAGAAGTGAGCCCCCACGATTTGCTGGTCTCCTGCATCTCCTGTGTGGACACACAGGAAAGCAGAAGTCACTTTTGATTCCTAGGTTCAAGTATAAAGAATTCATGAGAAAAAACACTGGTTGTGTTTCTCTCTGAATGCCTTGACCCCTGTACCCGCAGCCTCTCAGAGCGTAAGATGGCTTTTCCTAGTTCTTTGGGTTTTTGTTTTCCTCGCTGAATATGCTGGAGACCTCTCTGATGACCTTTTTTTTTTTTTCTTTTTAAACAAAGCAAACTAAAAGTACAAACTTACTAGACCCAATCAGGCCCTTAAAAAAAAAAAAAAATACACACAAAACCTTCAATCATCTTCTTTCTTTTTCACAGCTGTGGGAGGATTAGTATGTTCTGCAAAACAATAGCTATGACTCTGTAATAATTCTGAACAAAGAAATACATTATCATTATGTGTCAGATCTTCTAATCATAGATCCCTTAATTTATGTTTGGATGGTGTGAGCCATAACGTGGCCCATGCCCACACTGCCTCAGAAGGGAAACGCGTGATTAAGTGCCCACATGTTTGTGTTGAGGGCACAAAAATGAAGTCAACAGACAAAATGCGAAGTAGATCTATAAATAGACGGCCCAGTGCATGAAAAGTATTCAACTCAAGTTGGATAAACAAGCGCAGTGAGAAATTAGATTAAATTATGTATCAGATAGAGTGAAGCAAATTTGGAAGAACAAAAGCAATACCAGTGTCACATAACATTAAAGAGAAACGTGCTTGCATAATAATTGAGCTGTCTTTCCCTCTGCAAATATCCACAAGATGAAAGAAGCCCAGATTATCTTGACGGGAAAGCAGTATTATTATAGCGTTCAACAAAGAAGTTGCAGCCTTGTTTGTTGGACAAACATTTACGGAGCACCTGCCACCTGCCAGGAATTGTTCCAAGCTCTGGGGCTTCGGAGCTGTTCTCCCTTCACGTGGGTTCCAGCAGAGGGTACAGATGAGTGGTAAGGAAGGAAAATAGCCTTGAGGGATGAGGCCACTCTGGGCTAGGTTATCACGGGAGCACCTCTCTGAGGAGGTGATGTTCACGCTGAGATCTATGTGCAGGTCTGAGATGCTGGGGGTGGGGGTGGGGCAAGTGGAGAGAAGGCTCAGGTCCTAAAGCAGGAGGAAGTTTCCTGTCCTTAAGGAACAAAAGGGAGGTTTATAGTAGGGTGAGATGGGGCTGAAGAAATTAGGCAAGGCCAAGTGACGGCAGCTTTGCCAGTCGTGATGAGGTCTTAGCTTTTTATTCTGAGCACAATGGGGAGATGGGTTGTAAGCAAAGTCACACTCTGAGTTGAGGTTTCATAATCTCTGGCTGGCCGTTGGGAGAAGAGGGTTGGAGAGGGGTAGACTAGTTAGAAGGTTACTGCCAGGTAACCCAGGTGACAATGGGTGTCTGTGTCCAGACTCACTTTCTGACTCTCATTCATTCTAGTCACCGTGAAACAATGCTTCCAGCATAAGGGGACCAGAAAAGTTAAAGACTTGGGACAGGGGAGGTAGGAATGGAGAGAGATCTAAAGTGTAACAGGTAGAGGAATGAGAACAATGAGGTGGCTCAGGAGGTCCATGTAACTAGAGGACACCCTGGGGATGCTTGGGATGTCCTCTTCTGCAGGTGAAAGAGAAACCCCTGTGAGTCATTCCTGCTGCCACCACCCCCAACCCCCTCTTAACCCTCTGTAAGTTCCAGTGTGGACATACCCAATTGTGTGCTTCTCCCTGGGAGCTTCTAAAACAGGAGATAATACCTTATTCCTAGTATAGCAGCTTAGTGCTCCTTTCTTCTTCTTTCTCTTTATATGACATAGTAGGAATGTTTCCTTTTGTATTGAGTCTCTCTTGCCCTCCCCTTTTTTAAGGGACCTACAAAACCTCTCTCTAGTCTTTTTGAGACATTGTGTGTAGGCGTAGATTCTTGGCAAAAGGCTGGTCTGGATGAAACACAATAATCCCAACATTTTCCTCAGCTGTGTTTTGCATGACAGGCTGAAATAATTTACATGACTTTCTATTAATTGTTTACCTTTATTGTCACCATACTATGCTCTCCTCACCCCATACCTGATTCAGACTAAGTCTTAATACATACCAGAGGTTACTTTAGGTGCTCCAAATGTGGTTCACTAGAGAAGCCATTGTATTGTTTGTCAAATAAATTAGAAGATGATTTTTGCATGTGGGGAATCCCAAGCTCCAACTTTATAAACTGATTCCATTGACCTTTATAGTATCCCATATATTACAGCAAAGAAATATATTTCAATTAATTAGTCAAGTGTTAGAATCAGTTCTGAGAATCTAGGAAATACCTGGGGGTAAATGAAAAGAACTGTAAAGGGGCACCTGGGTGGCCCAGTCAGTTGAGCCTTCATCTCAGGTCATGATCTCAGGGTTCTGGGGTCGAGCCCCAGCCTGCTCAGTAGGGAGTCTCTTCTGTTCCTCATGCCACCCAAGTGCACTTGTCCAACTGCACACATGCTCGCTTGCTCTCTCTCAAATAAATCTTTAAAAAAAGAAAAGAACTGTGAAATTGTGAGATAGGATGTAATCTCTTCTTTCTTCCTATAACGGCATCACATACTTTCCCTCTTTCTTTATGTACAGGTGATTAGTCTTCTTGATGAATTATATTTTTCAAATGCATGGGCCCTTTCCTAGCTAATCTCTAACTGAGAAATAGTTCCCTTCAGTGCTTACCTATCCAAGCACCGTGGAGAATAAACCAATGTGTAATATCCACTCACGTATCAGGACTGTAGTGACACCTTTAAAGAAATTGGCAAAAACATTTCCTAATAGGGAAGAGAAGCAATGATTAACCTGATAACCATATCACAAAGAGTGTTCAAAATTAATTTGAGTAGGAATTATGCTTTAACCATGGAGGGCAAAAAAGTTTAGATAATTCAAGGAAAACTGTACTTTGTGGAAAATGCCAGATTGAAGAGCAAATCAAGCCAACAAATTCACTTTTCACCACTTGGCAGAGAATATTTTCCCTTCATGCGAATAGAAGTGGGGCATGGGTACTATATTTAAATCTCTTGATTTTTTAACTGGAAAATAAGGCATATCAAAACCACTTTTTATTGAAATCTGTTTCATGTCCCATTTGCTCATTAAAATGTTGGACTTGGTTGTCTTGGAATTAAAAATCTCCTTTGCTTCAGAACCAGCCTTTTAAAGCTCTTTACCTTGGGATCTGCAACTTTGTATGATCGGATCTTGGACACATTTGAGCCCAAATAATGGATTGTTCTCATTTGTTTCCCTAGGTGGTGCATTAATTTGTTTTTATTTTTTGTTTTGTTTTGTTTTATTTGGTACTTATACTATCGTGGCCCAGACAAGGTCTTAGACAAATAACATTCCTTGGACTTCTTGAATTTAAAGGGAAAAGACAAGAGAATAAAAATAGGAAAAAAGGAAAGGATAAAATATTCTTCAATCTACCAGTACTTGCTAATATGGTAGGAAGCAACTATCTGATCATATAGTCCAGGAAACAACCCTGGAGAAGGAGGTTAGTGTATCCCAAACACCCCACCCAATCTAGCAGGTGTGATTAGGTATCTCATTGTTCCTTAGGGGTATCCTGCCATGGTGACGTCTTCCCAGATCCCTGTGCATCTCTCCAGCTGTGAGTAATGCAGGGGGAAAGTCCTGCATTTGATGGAAAGTCCTGATTATTGGAGCACTCTGGGAAGCTCTCTTTTTACCACTCTAAACAGGCCTTGAGTCCTCAGGAAAGAGACTGATGGAGCAGACAGGAACATTATTAGTTCTTTTGAAATCTGTTGTTAGAATTAAACTTTTCCTTCCCTTCCTTTGGGTCTGGCTCTTGCTATTCGAAGCCAAGCTGGAAGGAATTCAAAGACCTGTTCTTTCTCAATTGCTCTGGCATAAAAGACTTTGAATTTGGAGATTGAGCTGTTTTGTTCTGTCTGGCTTCTTTTGGGTTGTCCCTTCTGTGAGGCAAATAGCTACTTTTGAAGGAGGATGGTGTTAGCAGGATGTAGAGAATAGAAAGAGACAAAACTCTGTTTAATATTAATTTTTTTCCACATCTTATTTTATTATAGAAAGAAATATGGAATGGGAAAACATATTCACAAATCACATACAAAAAAGCAATTAATTGTATTATTCAGTGTTCACCAGAGAAGCAGAACCAACAGGATATGTATATGTCTATGGAGAGGTTTGTTCCAAGGGATTTGCTCCTATGACTATGGAGGCTGGCAGGCCAGAGACCCAAAGAGCTGGTGTTGCAGCTCTATTGCAAAGGCCATCTACTCGCTGGATTCCTGGACGAGGGGTCGGTCTTTGTTTTATTAAGATCTTCAGCTTGATTGGATCTTGAGGCCCTCCCAATTATAAAGGGAAATCTGCTTGACTCAAACTCCACTGATTTAAACATTAATCTTATCCACAAAAAACACCTCACTGAAAAATCCAGAATAAGGTTTGATCAAATACCTGGACACTGTGGCCAAGCTGAACTGACACATAAAATTAACCATCAAAGGACTTGTATCTAGCATATATAAAGAACACTTACAACTCAATAAGAAAACACAAATAGTTCAATTTTAAAAGCAGCATATGAGAGGCAACTTTAAGCAGTTGGCTCTTGATTTTGGCTCAGGTCATGATCTTAGGGTCAAGAGATCATCCCCAGAGTTTGGCTCTCTGCTTCGCAGTGGGTCTGCTTAGGTTTGTCCTCTCTCCCTTTCCTTCTGCCTCTCATCCTGCTCATGTACTCTCTCTCTCCCTCTCAAAATAAATAAATCTTTAAAAGCAGCACATGTCTTACATGGACAGACATTTCCCCAAAGCAGATACACAGAAGTCCACTAAGCACATGTAAAAATGGTCAACATTAATGGTAATTAGGAAGTGAAAATCAAAGCCATGAAGGTGTATCACTTCACACATGCTTGGATGGCTAGAATAAAAAAAGGTGATAATAAATGTGAATGTGTGAAACAAAAAATCTAATCCCTCTCTGGTGGGTAGGGTTGTAAAATGGTGTGGTTTCTTTGAAAGGCAATACCTCAAAATGCCAAACACAGGGTTACCCTGTGATTCTTACATTCTACTATTGGGTATTTTCCAAGAGCATTGAAAATAAATGTCCACACAAACACTTGTACATGCATGTCCACTGAAACATTATTCTTAATTGCCCAAAAGTAGAAGCCCAAATTTCCACGAAGGGATCAATCCAATGTGGCGTACTCCTACAGTGTGATGTATTTGGTTATAAAGAGGATCGGAGTCCTGATACTATCACATGGATGATCTTGAAAGCATAATGGAATGTAAACTGCCATACATGATGTGACACTATTGAAATGTCCAGAATAGGTAAATCTGTAGAAGCGATAAGTGGATTAGAGCTGGAGCAGGGAGGATGAGGAACCTCTGGGGAGTGACTCCTCAGAGCATGTTTCCCTTTTCAGCATGATGAAAATATTCTGAAATTAGATTTTGGTGATAGTTGCTTAAGTCTCTGAATATACTGAAAACTATTGAATGGTATACTTTAAATGGGTGAGTTTATAATATGCGAACAGTATCTGACTAAAGCTTTACAAGAGATTTGTAGGAGGGTGAAGATGCGTTGGAGGATCGGCCATATTGCTGGAAACAATGTAAGACAATTGAAGTAACTTGGAAACTTGCCCTGGAGAAGACTTTATGGGGGAAGAGTATTGGATTCTTTTTAAAATAGACCACATTGTGTTAGAGGATGGGACGCTTAGTCTCTAAAAACGAGACTTTAGCCCACTGTTTAACCCACCATTCATGAATGTCTCCCTCGCAAATGGGGATAGCAGCCATTTCTGCCTCTTGGAGAATTGCAGTGGTCTTCATTTGTATAATGAATGTAAAATCATTAAACACACAAACACATCACTTCAGATGTTGACAACAGTGCTTTCCAACCCCTTGCACGTGTTGGTGCCTGTAGAAAATATGTATCATGCACACGCAGTAAGATTAACAGATGAGACTGCTCATGGCTGTCGCGTATTTGGGCCGGGCCAAGGGGCTCTCCCCCTGGAAGGCTGAGCAGACACTGGTGCTGTTTGGACTCCTCTGCAGTTGTCACAATCTTGGGTGAGGATGGCAGGGTGCTGCCCCTGGCCTCCAGCGGTTAGAAGCAGGCATGATCCTGAGCATCCTATGTGTGCATTCACAGGGCAGCTCTGTCACAAGCATCCGGCCCCAAACGTCACCAATGCAGAGATGGAAAGTCTGCTGCAGTCCAGAGCTATGATACACTTGGGAAACTTTGCTGAAAGCGTGAAGGAACTAAAATAGGGTGATATGGTAGTGAAGAGCCAGGGACGGGTGGACCCTTAGCCAGGGTCATTAAGAGACTCACCTCTGAAGAGGTGGCATTCAAGTTGACAGCCTTGCAGATGGTACGGGTTGCAAACTATTAGCACGAAATGGGAAGTGTTAACAGAAATGGTACGTATTTGGAAAGCTGCAGTGGGGAAGACCTGAGGGCAGGATGTCGTGTATATTTACGTGCTGATTTGGTGCTTGAACGACGTAGACTGTGGCGTTTCGGCCTAGCTGTGACTCTGTGTGATTATCTTCTCGGTGAGACTTCTGTGTTCCGAGCCTCCTCCGTGGCCATTCCTCTTCCTCCAGGGAGTGTCTTCTCCTGTATCTCCTGGGACAATGTAGCTATCCGTGTGTGGAAGAAGTAATAAGTGCTGTTCGTTGCTTTCTTTAGTCTCTAATTCTGTGAAGATTTTACCCCCCCCCCCTTTAGATTGTAAGTCCCTCAAAGGTAAGAAATTGCAATTTCTTGTCACTGGGTGCCCGTAAACAGCTGGCGAAAACCCCAGCAATACGTTCTGCTTACTGATGCCGATCGCCGTGCCAGCCTGAGTCTTTTGTTAAATGCCATCTGGGGTAAATATTCTCAGAGTCACGATTCCCAAATTCCAGCCAGGGATCCGAAGTTCAGACAGTACAACTAAGTCAAGGAGGAGGTATTTTAACCGACTCTGGTGGTGGAATCAGCACCTTCCCTGCTATAAGGCCTTGCATCTTGACAATCTGTTGATTAAGTTGGAAAAAGAAAAAAAAAGTTACTTGTCCTCAGCCCCCATTCTTTCTTATAAATAGGAGAGGCTTCCTTCTGAAAATGTTTCCTTGTCTTTTTTTTTTTTTTTTTTTTTTTTTTTCCTCCCTGCAAGAAATTAGTTTTCTCCCGGTCAGCATTTTTAATTTGTTATGACAGGAATCCATTTTATGCTGGCCACAGACTCTGAAACAAGGCATTTCCAGTCTTTTTTTTTCTTTCTCACCAGAGTATGTATGCTTTGCTCCATGCTGCTTGTAATTCATTAAAATGTATGGTGCTCTGCAAATAGGAAACCAGTCTGTAATAAATCAGCTTTCTAGAAAACATTCAGAGGAAGTGCACGGCGTGGTTGCCGCATAAGAACAGACAAACTTGCTTGGTACTTGTGATTTGCTGCCGTTTATGGGGCTTGTAAATAAATGGGGAATTGGTGTGAAAGTATAAATTAGGGGCCTGCCTGCAGCCCACCTGTAAGATCCCATTTACAAAGCACCCGTTTGAGAGTATTGCTATGGATCATCAGGAGCCCCGAGCCCCTTGCGAGGCACAGGGATAAACACCAGGTGGGAAAGACAAACCCTAACCCCGAGAGAGTAGGATGCAAGATCAACCATCTCTTTCCTTTTTTTTTCTTTTCTTTTCTTTTTTCTTTTCTTTTCTTTATTTATTTATTTATTCATTCATTCATTCATGAGAGACACATACTGAGGCAGAGACACAGGCAGAGGGAGAAGCAGGCTTCCTGCAGGGAGCCCGATGTGGAACTCGATCCCGGATCCTGGGATCACAACCTGCACCAAAGGCAGGTGCCCAACCGTTGAGCCACCCAGGGATCCCAACCATCTCTTTCTTTTAACCAGAGGCATCTTCGTGGCTGGGCCAGAAGGCCGAGTTCTGGGATCTGCAGACAGTGGGCCTCCGGGTTCCAGATGGGCGAGGAACAGAAGCACCTGGGGCTTGGGGCGCAGCTGTAGGAAGCGGGAGACCAAGGTCCTGGGGCCCTCGGCTTCATCACCAGACACAGGGCTGGGCTGTGAAGGAGCTGGGGGGAGCCTGCTCCTGGGGGCCTTCGGTCCCAGGTCTCCAGGTCTCCAGGTCTCCCGGCCCTTGGCTCCCCTCACCCTGCAGGGAAGGGGTCCGGCGCTCTCCGAGGCCCGTGCAAGGAATCCTGCAAGGCTGTCGGCGGGGAGGTGAGGCTGTGACCCGGGGCAGGCGTGCATTGTGCTTGGGGCCCCCGGGAGGTGTGCAGGGGAGGGGATGAGCCGCCGGGGCCGCGCCCTGGGGACACGGGCCAGCATCCGCAGCGCTGCCCGGTGCGGCCTCTTCGTCATTGCCGGACGCTGTTGGCCAGCTTCTCGCTCCCTGGGAAGAGCTTTTATTTTTTAATACGTACACCTAAAAATTATCATTTTAGTAAAGGCAACACGGTATGTCTCCAGTGAGGACCTGTGCGCCGCCGCCCCGTGCACGGTCCTGCTGCAGGGCCCTGACCTGCGCCCCCCCCCGAGCACGGCCACGTGCCAGCCCTGCGGGGACCTCGGGGACCTCGGGGACCTCGGGTCCCGGTGTGTCGGCCTGGGGCGCGGTTCCGGGGCGGGACCTGCGAGCCTCGCCCCGCGCTTCCTGCGTAACCGGGTGGGTTGGGCGCACGGTCCACGCGGGGCCTCGGCGAAGGTGGCCGCGCGGGTGGGGGCGCAGCGTGGGCTTGGCGCCTCGAAGCTCTCGGCGCAGCTCCGGGGTGCGGGGGGCGGGGGGGACACGTGGGGATGGGAGTGGGGGTGCGTGGGAGACGCAGGGGCGTGGGGATGGGGCGGGGGTGGGGGTGGGGGACACGCGGGGATGGGGTGGGGGTGCGTGGGAGACGCAGGGGCGCGGGGATGGGGCGGGGGTGGGGGTGGGGGTACGCAGGGATGGGATGGGGTGCGTGGGAGACGCAGCGGCGTGGGGACGGGGATGAGGGCTGGGGTGGGGGACACGCAGGGCTGGGAGTGAGGGCGCAGCGGGACACACAAGGGCACGGGAGTGGGGGTGGAGGACACTAGGGGCCCGGGGATGCGGGCGCGGGCCACGCAGGGCACGGGGATGGGTGCACGCAGCATGACCATGTCCCAGCACGCGGGAGGGAGCCTGTCCCTAGAGGACCCCAAGGCGCAAACCCTGGGTGGCAGGAGAGGCGGAGGCCCTGCGGGGGGGGGGGGGGGGGGGGAGGGTAACAGGCTCTTACTGCCACGAGGAAGCCCCGTAGCGGGGACGGAGCGAAGGCACCTGCGGGGCCGGCAGGGTCCCGTGCACCCGGCAGGTGGCTGCCTCTGCAGCCCGGGCGCCCCCTGCCCCCTCCCCCCTGCCCCCTCCCCCCTCGTGGCAGCTCACACCGCCCAACCGAGGTCTGGACTCCAAGCGCTTTGGGCTCAGCTGCTGCCGCAGCGGAGACCTCAGGGCTTGGGCCTTGGCAGGTGGCCCAGGTGGCGCCTGGGGGGCTCCCTCCACCTCTGCGGGGCCCCCACGGCCCAGCCTTAGTCGTGGTCACAGCGCAGAGCACCAGGGCGCGGGCAGCGGCGCGGGAGCGGCCCAGGCACCGTCGATGGCCTCGCAGCCCGCCAGGTGCCTCCCGCCCGCGATGCTCTGTCTTTACTACAACAGGTGGAACGTGCCCCCCACCAGCCTGGCTTCTCAGCGGCTCCCTTTCTGTCCCGGAAGTCTTCCTCTTCCCCCCGCAATCTGCTGGTGCAGATGAAACCATCAGGGGAGTCGTGCTCTGCAGCTACAAGCCAACCTGGTCCTGGGCTCCAGTGTGTCACCACACATGCCCCCATCCTTGTGCCTGGACCCCTGCTCCTCACCATGCATTGACCGCACCACAGAGGCCGTCAGATTATACCTCCAGCCCCCCTCCCAATGCCAGGAGTGAGGGGTGCTGTCCCAGCCCCAGGCCGATGAAATCTCTCTGCCCCTGAAAACCAGCAGAACACCTAGGCATGTTCATATATGCACACGTGCGTGTACGTGCACACACTTCTTTATCTCCGTGTTACGATGCTTGGGTCTGGGCCTTGGCGACATTTTCAGTGCCAGTCCCCAGTTCACTAGCTACTGACCGGGTATGTTAACTTTCCTAAGTTTAGTTTTGCCTTCCCGAGAATGTGATGATAGTTATCTACATCATAGGACTGATTTTCATTTTTTTAAACATAATTTTTCCTTATGAATAAACTTCGTATTTTAGGTGGTTTTAGGTTTACAGAAGAATCAAACAGTTCTCATGTACTCCCCTCTCTCTGCCTTGTTGTCCTTATTCCTAACATCTTGCATTGAGGGGATACTTTTTTTGGGTTTTTTGTTTGTTTTTTTTTTTCTTTTTTTTTTGTTTTTTTTTTTTGATAAACCAAGATGGGAACATTATCAACTACAGACCATGGTTTATGTTTAGGAGGCTTCTCTTTGTGTTGTACAGTTCTGTGGTTTTTGCCGGGTGCAGGATAGTAATGTCATCTATCCAGAATAACAGTATCATAGAGAACAGCTTCAGGGTCCTAAAAAAAAAATCCCATGTGACACAACCGCGTGTCCCTCCCTCCACCCCCCTCTTTACCATCTCTGTAGTATTGCTAATGTGAATGATACAGTGTTTTAAATTTTAAATTCCACTTTTTCATGACCAGATAGAGGAAATCAGTTGACTTTTGCATATTAATCTTGCATCCTACGACCTTACTATAATCATGTGTTCTAGTTTTTTTGGCCTTTTTAAAAGCCTTATACATAACCAATCCCGTAGTCTATGAACAAAGTCTATGAACAAAGACATTTTTAATTTTGTTTTTTTCTCATCCATATGCTTTTTTTTCTTTACATATTAGCTCCGTCTCCCAGCATAATACTGAATAGGAGCGATGAGAGGGGACATCTTCATCCTATTCCCAGGCTCCGGGGAAAGCATCTAGTTCCTCAACATTAAGTCTGATTTTATCTTTGGGCTTCTCTATTTCTAGATTAAAGTGGATTTTTCTCATAAATGGGTGTTGGACTTTGTGAAATGCTTTTTTTGCATCTACCTATATGGTCATACAACTTTTTCTTCTTTAGCCTGTTGATATGAATTCACACTAATTGATTTCTGAGGGCTAAACAAGACTCATACCTGGAATAGGTCCCACTTGGTCGCGGTGTATAATTTTTAATCATGCATTGTTTGATTTGATTTGCTAATGTTTTATTAAAAATTTTGGCATGAGGAGTACCAGTTAGTAATTTTCCTTTCTCTTAACGTGTTTTTCTGGCGTTGCTTTATGGATAATTCTGGCCTTAGAGAGTAGGTTGGGAAGTGTGCCCTCTGCTTCTGTGTTCTGGATGAGGTTGTATAGAGTTGGCATCATTTCTTTACAAAATATTTGGTAGAATTCACCAGTAAATCCATCGGGGCCTGGTGCTTTCTGTTTTAGAAGATTATTAATTACAGACACACCTTGGAGGTATTGTGGGTTTGGTTCCAGACCACCGCAATAAAGAGAATATCCTAATACAGGACTTCAGATGACTCTTTCGGCTTCCCAGTGTGTATGAAAATTGTTTACATGCTACTGATCTCTTATTAGGCGTGCAATAGCATTATGTCTAAAAATACAATGTACATATTTTAAATAAAAATGTTGGTAAAAAGCGCTGTTATTTGAGCTTTCAGCAAGTCACAATTACTGATCACAGATAGCCATAACAAATATAGCAATAATGAAAACGCCTGAAATATTCAAAGAATAATCACTATATGACACAGAGACACAAAGTGAGCAAATGCTGTCAGAAAAAAATGTTGCTGGTAGACCTCGTGGACACAGTTGCCACAAATCTTCAGTTTGTATGAAAAGCAGTATCTGTCAAGTGCAGTAAAGTGACACACAATAACATGAGTTAGTCTATATTGACTCGATTTCTTGAGTAGATTTAGGCCTATTCACATTGTCTGTTTCTTCTTTTGTGAGTTTTGACAGATTGTCTTTCAAGGAATTAGTTTCATCTACATTATGAATTTGTAGGCATAATGCATTTTTTTCAAACTTCTTATAAATTCTAGTTTAATAGACAGTGTACTATTTCAGGGGTAGGATTAGGGATTCAGCCGTAGTATTTCTTTTTTTTTTTTTTTTAAGATTTTTTTCTTTATTCAAAAGAGACACAGAGAGAGAGAGAGGCAGAGACACAGGCAGAGGGAGCCCAATATGGGACTCAATCCCAGGACTCCAGGATCATGCCCTGGGAGGAAAGGAAGGCAGGTGCGAAACCCCTGAGCCACCCAGGGATCCCCCAGTCGTAGTATTTCTTTATTATTCTGCTATCTATAATAATAAATCCTCTTTAATTTCTGATATTAGTAATTTATATCTTTTTTTTTAATAGGTTGGCTAGAAGCTTATAGGTTTTATTTAGTAAGAACCAGCTTTTGGTTATATTGATTTGTATTGACTTCCTGTTTCCTATTTTATTGACTTCTGTTCTAATTCTTAATTTTCTTCTCTTTGTCTTACTTTGGATTTAATTTGTTCTTCTTTTCTTAGTTTCTGAAAGGGGATATTTAGATTATTGCTCTTATTTCTTTCTTATTTACACATTCAATGCTATAAATTTCTCTTTAAGCACTATGTTTGCTGCATTCAAGAGATTTTTATTTTCACTTATTCTAAAATAGTCTTTGAGTCATGTATTATTTAGAAGTGTTTAATGTGCACATTCAAAAAAAAAATTTCAGGCATCTTCCTGTTAATTGATTTCTAGTTAAATTCCATTGCATCTTAAGCATATATGTTGCATGATTTCTGTTATTTGGAGTTTAGGGTGTGGTTTATGGCTCCAAATGTGGTCTTAGTGAATTTTCGATGAAAACTTGAGAAAAGTGTATATTTTCCTGTTATTAGATGAGTTATTCAATAACTCATTGATCTTGTTGATTGACAGTGCTGTTCGATTGTATTCTTACCAATACAGAAGCATTGAAGTCTCCAATTAGAATAGTAGATCCATCTCTCTCCTTGCAGTTTTATCCTTTTTTTTTTTCCTTACGTATTTTGACATTTTGTTATTAGGCACATACACATTAAGCATCATTATGTTTTCTTGGAAAATTGACCCTTTTATCATTATGTAATGTCCCTCTTTATTTCTGATGATTTTGATTTGAAGTCTGATTTACCTGAAATTAATATAGCTACTCAAGCTTTCTTTTGATTGGTGTTAGCATGGTATATAATTTCCATCCTTTAACTTTTCATCTTTGTCTTCAAATTTGAAGTAGATTTCTTGTAGACAACCTGTAGTAGGATCTTGATTTTCCTGTTTTGGTTTTGTTTTTAATCTACTCTGGCAGCTTCTGCGATTTTGATTGGTATATTAAGACTTTTATGTTTAAAGTGATATTAATATATTTGAATTAATATCTACCATATATATAACTTTTTTTTTCCTTTTTAAGATTGATTTATTTGAGAGAATGAGAGAACAGGGGTATGGGGGCAGGAGGAGAGAGAATACATTTTTTAAGCAGACTCCATGTTGAGTGTGGAGCCCAAGGCGGGACTTGATCTCACAACTCTGATATCATGACCTGAACCAAAACCGAGTGTCAGATGCTTAGCCAAATGCACGACCCAGGAACCCATACACCTTATTTTTTCTCTTTCTCTCTTTGTTATTCTTTCTTTCCTCCATTCTTTTGTGCCCACTGTGGTTTTAACTGAACATGTCCTACAATTTCATTTTCTTTCCTTTCTTAGTGTATCAATTATATATTTTAAAATCTTTTATAGTTATTGCCCTTGAGTTTGAAATATGCATTTATAACTAACCCAAGTCCTCTTCCAAGTAAAACTATATCACTTTGTAGGTAGTACAAGTACCTTATCCCAGAGTATTCCCTTCCCTATCCTGATGCCATTCGTTTCACTTATTCATAAGATAAAATAGCCTATACGTTGTAACTATTATTGTTTTGAACCAACTGTTCTCACCTTCATGATTCCTGTTCTTTTCTTTATATAGAAATAAATTTATGACCTATGTAATTTTCCTGTTCTCTGAAGCACCTTTTTTAACATTTCTGGCAGGACAGATCTCATTGGTGACAAATTCTTTCATTTATCTGTTTAATTTTTTGGCCTGAGAAAATCTGTTTCTCCTTCACTAATAATTTCACTGTATCTAGAATCCTAGGATGGTTGTAGTGGGTGGTCTCTCAACACTTTAAATGTTTTACTCCATTCTCTCCTTCCTTGTGTGGTTTCTGAAGAGACATTTGTTATCCTTATCCTCGTTCCTCCCTGGGTGAGGGGTGTTTATTCCTATGCCGTGTTCCACATTTTCCCCCTTTCTTTGATTTCCAGTGGATTGAATATGATGTGTCTTCACTGCTATTTATCCTACTTGATTGTCTCCAAGCTTTCTGGATCTGTGGTTGTCTCTGTCATTAATTTTGGAACATTCTAAACCATTTTTATTTCAATTATTTCTTCTGTCTCTTTCTCTTCTGCTATTCCCATTATACGTGTGACAACTTTTGTGATTGTCCTTCAGTTAGTTGTTGGATATTCTGGTCTATATACTCTTCCTTTTTTCTCTTTGTATTTTGGTTATGGAAGTTTCTGTTTACAAGTTTTCTGGTATCCCCTTTAGGGTTTTCCAGCTCTGTGCTTCCACAATCCATTTGTTCTAACATGTTCTTTATTTTTCTATTAGAACCCTTAGGCCTATTATTCATAATTACTTGAAATTCCCTGTTGATAATTTCAGAATTTCTGCCATCTGCCATCTGAGTGTGGTTCTGTGTCTTATTTTGTCTCTCCAATTTGTGTTGTTGTTGTTTTGGTCTTTTAACATGTTTTGTGATTTGTTGTTGTTGAAAGCCAGATATGATGTATTGGTTAAAAGGATATGAGGTAGATGGACCTTTAGTGGGAGGTTTTATGTTTATTTGGGCATTAGACTGTTTTTACTGTAGCTGTGGTGTCAAAAGCTAAAATTTCCTCTAGTGTCCTTATTTTCTTCTGTTGTTTGTGTTTCCCTGGAAACTCCTCCTTAACTTGCAGTCTTGTAGCTGTAAAGTCCTGGATTCTATAGAGAAGCACAACCAATAAGAGATTCATATTTTATATTTATATCCACAATCTACTGTCTATAAGCTGGAGATCCAGGAAAGCCAGTGGTGTAATTCAGTCCAAATCTGAAAATATGAGTCAGGAAGTTGATAATATGGATTCCAGTCTGAGTCTGAAGACCTAATAACCAGGAATGCCGAGAGCAGTTGAAGATGGATGTCCTGGTTTACACAGTAAATTTAGAAGAGTCAAATTTCTTCTTTCCTCCACCTTCTTATTCTCAGGCCTTCAACCAAGTGTACGATGCTCTCATCTACACGGGGGAGGACAAACCATCTCACTGAGTCCACAGATTCAAATGCTGATTTATCTAGAAACACACACACACACACACATATACACGTAGAGATTTAATATTAAGTCAAATACCAGGCACCCTATGATCTAGTCAAGTTGATATTTAAAATTAACCATCATGGGTGGTAAGGGGTGGAGGAGACAGGATTTGTACTATAGTCCAACCATTAGGTCTCAGTCTTTCAGTGAAGCCCAAGTGAGGTGTTTCCCTCTCCTCTCCTCAAGGGTACAGGGACCTGGAGTTGAGTGTCTTCTTTACCCAGGTTGGCTGATCTTTGGAAAGAACTCCCTTAGGCTCAAGTAGAGTAGTTTCCCTTGAGTACAGGCCTTGAAAACAGAACAAAGTGCTCAGAGTATACTTCAGATCCATGTTTCCTCCTTTTCCCTGAACAATTATGGCGATCCCCCCCCCCCACCCCGCCCTTCAGATTGAAAACCTCATAGAATTGCTAAGGGGCAAAAACCCTGAGAGTTAGGGGGAGTTCCCCTAAGGCTGGGTCCCCAGGGGCTGTTAATTCTCCAGCTGATCTATACTGAGCCTCTAGCATTGCCTCAGTGAGGGCTTACGGCATTCCTCCCACACCAGCTCTAGCTGAGGGTGTCTGCTTTTGGGCTTCTGCCCCCAGTAGGTCAGCTGTGAATCTGGGCATCTCCCCATCCTTGTCTCCAGTGTTCGAAGCAGCAATTAGCCCTGTGACCTCACTTTTCCAGCGGCTCTAAGAAAAGTGATTTTCAGTTTACCTTTCTTTCTCGTGTAGATAAGCATTTGTTTCCAAACTCTTTATGTGTCCGTTTGAAAACTACCGTATGTAAATACTAAATGTAATATCCATGGAAAGCACTTAGTGCAGTGCATGGCACTGAGTGAGACTGTGTTGTTAGCTATTACTGTAGTTTGTTGATTCCATCGATTTTTTTGTTCAATTAAACAAGATATAATGGGCGTCAAAAAGTCAGTACATTTGAGCATATTAGAAAATTATTTCAGTGCAAAATAACAGGTTTCGGGAAATAATTTACTATAGTCAGAGGTCTGCAGCAATCAGAATTCCAGGATGACACTGGCATAAAGAAGCAATCTGAGCCAAAAGCTGGGCCAGAGAACCCGTGACAAGAGGGAGCGGTGAGAAACATGAAGGAAAATATCGAAAATTAGGCTTGCGGGAGTATAAGTTTGGGAATATAGAAAAGGTGGCGAAGGGGGTAATAGCCTCTTTAGATGTTTGACCCACAGTACAATTGATACAGCCAGCTTTGTCTTTTGTATTCAAAGATGGTGCTTCTGATGGGATTGCTATTTGTGCCAAGAGATGCTATTGAATGGTTTATTGCGAGAATGGCCGCCCTTTGGTCCACAGCTGTCACCACTGTTTAGAGCAAAGCTGTCATAGATGTGTGGCCTGCCCAACCTCTTTGCTCAGCCTGAGCCTCCCCATCCCTGATTGCTGTGGCTTTACTTGCTCTGTGCTGCTCAGATGTGCAGTGATTCAGAATAGCCACAGCGTTTGAAAAGCACCACCAACGCCATCCTTCCACCCTGCCTGCTTGTGGTCCTAATTAATCCGTTCACCGTGGGCTGTTTGCTTGTGGCCTATTTTCTCAATATTTCTTGCATGGCATGGTTTGTCTTCGGTTTTTGACTATTCTTGCTGAGTAACCCTAGAAGTTTTGCTTGCTTCCAGGACCTCATGGTCAACAACCTTGCTTTCCTTTTTGGTGTCAGTATTGGTATGTAGCTCCACACTTAATGATAGCGCTTTAGAAAACCAATTTTATGTGTAGGAAATAGCAAGGATCATCCTTGCAGCCCTGGAGGAAGTTGTACTCTAACTGCACCATGAACTTTCAATTTGTGCTAGGCCGTGATTCTAGTATTAGTTTCCTAAATAGAGTAGGTCATATGACTGACTTGGGGAGGTTGCTTAAAGAACAGTTACGTGAACAGCCGTGGAACTACTGAAATAAATCTAGGAGAGGGGCCTAGAGACCTGTATTTTAGGTAGCAACTATAAGATTGCAGGTCAGGTTACAGATTGGCTGCAGGGACTGTGTGTGGATAGGCACGCACGTGTTCGTGCGCACACACACAAGCATGAACTCCGTTTCTATAGATGCACAATTTAGTTAAGGAACAGAACCTAATGCAAGTGGGGTGGCTAAACCCAGCAGGAGCAGATGCCTCCTGCGTCTGCAGGTGATTACTATGCTCTTCCTCCTATCCATACATTGCTGCTGGTGACACTTGAGACAGGTGGCATCCTGCTAGGATTGAAAAAGAATGAGGGCAGCCCGGGTGGCTCAGTGGTTTAGTGCCGCCTTTGGCCCAGGGCCTGATCCTGGAGACCCGGATCGAGTTCCATGTTGGGCTCCCTGCAGGGAGCCTGCTTCTCCCTCTGCTTGTGTCTCTGCCTCTCTCTCTCTCTCTCTCTCTCTCTCTCTCTCTCTCTCTCTCTCTCCCCCTATCTCTGTGTCTCTCATGAATAAATCAATAAAACCTTAAAAAAAAAAAAGAAAAAGAGAATGAAACACTTGGCTCTGTTACTGTTTGCTTGCTTGCTTGCTTGGGGGGGGTGTGTGTGTGTGTGTGTGTGTGTTGTTAATGAGGTTTTCTATTATCACTGGAGAAGATGTTACCCTAAAATGTTAGCATTTCCATATAAGGCAGGGATCACCGAAGAGCCCACTACCAATGTTTGTACTGCCTTTGAGCTAAGAATGATTTTTGTGTTTTTTAAATTGCTGGAGAAAAAGATCAGAAGAAGAACAACGCTCCATGACTTATGAACATTGTATGAAATTCAAATGTCAGTTTTACTGGAAGCCAGACACGCTCATTTCTTTTCCTGTTGTCAACAACTGCTTTTGCCCTGCAGTGAGAGCTGCACGGTTAGAATGGGGACAATGGGGCCTGAAAGCCTGGGATCCTCAGCAGCTGGTTCTTCTGGAAAAAGCTTGCCAATCTCGGATTTCAGGGAATGCTTACAGGTATCAGGCTCTCCTGGTTCCTGATTCAAACACAGCACCAGCAGGTTCCCATCCTTACCCTTGGAGGGAGGAGGCTGAGTTAGTGCCCAGGTGGTCCTGAACGTGCACACTCCCTGCCCCCTGCTCTCCAGAGCCCTGGAAACAATTCCCCACATTGGAGCCACATATGACCCTGACTTCATATCCTCCAGCCCGGAGGTTCCCATACTGAGTTTGAGTGGAAGGCCACAGTCACATGCATTGCCCTTCGTGCCACCCTGCATGATTCACATGGTCTGGAGGGTTTAGGAAAACACCCATCAATAGAGGAAATGAAGGGCTTGCTGGCCAAGAAGCCAAAGACCTGTACGAAAGGTATTGGCAGCAGAGTCTTGAAGCCACAAGACTGGACCTCGGGTCTCTGGCTGCCGTTCTGGTCATTTCTGCAGGTGGAGAGAGGCTCTCTGGGCAACTTCAAGGCAGCCGATGGCTTCTTCAAAGGCAAACAGATGAGACGCTTCCCTTATTGAAGTGGAAAAAGTTGTTTCAAGTGGACACCAGGAGTCCCCACCCCCCCCAGGGGGTGTCTCTCATCCTTACTTGGAGTGTCAGCTTTTAAGAACATAAGGGCCAGAAAGCTTAAGGTGGAGGGAGGGGGAAAAAAAGTCAATAAAGAACAATCGGGGCGCATTCTGACCGACGTTTGGATTTGGAGCCTCCCTTCCTCGTTAGCATTAAAGCTTTCCCTATCTGGCAGAAAAGCCAAGCAACTGAACTTGAACTTCCACAGAGATGTTTTAACAGCTGCTCACCACCCTAAGATGAATCTCAGTAATTAGAACTATTATCGTTTCTGTCATCGGTACAGCTACTGTGATTAATCCTCAGCAGGGAAAGCCGTGAGGCTAAGGCTGCCTGTTCAGGCTCTGAGATCCTCCCTTCCGCTCCCTGCCCTGGAGGACAAGCTCTTCGTGGGGGCAAAGTAGCTCTGAAGAGGACGAGGACCTGGTGGCTGTGTAATGTGTTGAGGATTTGGAATCACCAGCCAAGGGGATGCTGGAGACTGACCCTGCCTTTCATTTTTCATTCTGCTGCTTGACTGTTTTGGGTTTTGTTTGTTTCTTTTTGTTTTTGTTTTGTCTTCTTTTTTTTTAATATTTAAATTCAGTCTGCTAACAGGTAGTATCATACCCAGTGCTCATCCCATCAAGTGCCCCCTCAGTCACCCCATCCCCCCGCCCACCTCCCCTTCCACTACCCCTTGTTGGTTTCCCAGAGTTAGGAGTCTCTCGTGGTTTGTCTCCCTCTCTGATATTTCCCACTCATTTTCCCCCCTTTCCCCTATAACCCCTTTCACTAGTTCTTATATTCCAAGTATGAATGAAACCATATGATGATTGTCCTTCTCCAACTGACTGACTTCACTCAGCATCATACCTTCCAGTTCCTTCCATGTCGAAGCAAATGGTGGGTATTGGTTCTTCCTGATGGCTGAGTAATATTCCCTTGTATACATAGGCCACATCTTCCCTATCCATTCATCTGCCGGTGGACATCATGGCTCCTTCCAGAGTTTGGCTATTGTGGACATTGCTGCTATGAACATCGGGGTGCAGGTGTCCCAGCATTTCACTGCATCTGTATCTTTGGGGTAAATCCCCAGCAGTGCAATTGGTGGGTCATAGGGTCATTCTATTTTTAACTTCTTGAGGCACCTCCACACTGTTTTCCAGAGTGGCTGCCCCAGCTTGCATTCCCACCAACAGTGTAAAAGGGTTCTTGACTGGTTTAAAGGGTCCTGGGACTTATTGGAGAGCAGCAGAGGTGAGGTTATGCTGTGTAGACGTTGGCCCCTCAAAGGTGATGCCTCCACTGAATTTGCAAACAGCTCAGATCACTCTTGAACAGCAATGAAAGGCACCTCGGACATAGCCACTATGGACCTGAAAAAAAGGAGATAATAGAAAAATGGTTTTGATATTTTTAAAATAGCAAGTCTGTTGCTTGGACACAGCCTGGGCAGTTGTGTACAGTAGTTTTAAAATGTGTGCCTCGCCAGTCCCTTACTTGATCCATTATTTTGAAATTGCGGGCAGGGAGTTTTGCCCGAAGTCGTTCATCTTTTACTTGCTTTTCTTTGATATTCAAGGAGGATGATTAAGCTGTGCGTGCCAAACCTGGTGATGAATATATCCAAAACCAGACCAAAAAAATAACACACTTGTAATTGTGACGTATAGATCAAAAGGGCTGATAAAAGACTGAAACAAATTAATTTTCCATTTTATGTATTTAAATTTTGATTAATCAAATGTGACTCCATCACTAGTTGCTAAACATTTATCAACGGTTCAAAAAAGGGCTTGATCAATAACATGAAGGCAAAACCCGCAGGCATAACATTACATTAATTTGTTCTTAAGTGGAAAGATATTGGAAGAATTCCCACCCCCACTCTCAGCTGAATAATCCATTTCCCAGGATTATTGGACTGAGATCTGAATTCTGATATAAGTATAGAAACAGAACAAATTAGAGTCTCTAACACCGTTTCCCGACTAAAATCTATGAATGAGAAAGAGCCATTCCATAGCCTTCCCTCGCAGGATGCAAATGTGTTGAAACCTAAGAAGATCTGAATTTTGTCTGTTTCCCAGACTTCCCCCAGGGACATTTTCAGGGCAGACTGTTGTCCCTGTTTACCCCTCAGCATCCCCCAGAACCCCGTGAAACAGGCTGTGGCAAGTGCCTGTCCAGGCCTGGAGCTCCTGGTGATAAATGAGCTTGATGGGCAGGGGTTGTGGGGTGTTTGCTGTAGTGCAGGGACCACAGAGGGGGACTGGCTGAGAAGGGGGCACGGGGTCCCCGGGGCCAGCATCTCTGGAGGCCCCTGTGTTGATGCTCAGTGTGCTGAGCGCAACAGGGAGCCCGACGTGGGACTTGATCCCAGGACCCGGAGAGCATGACCTGAGCCGCAGGCAGATGCTCCACCAACAGACCCAACCGGGCACCTCTTCCATGTATTTACTAAATATATTCTTCTATTACCCAAATCCTCTGCAATGAAGTCTGGGTTCATGATTTTGGGCGTAGAGGTAATGATGCGTTCGTACACTGAAATATTGGTGTATATACGTTTTTATTTATTATATTTTTTTAAGTTTATTTTATTTTTATTTGAATTTTTATTTATTTATGATAGGCACAGAGTGAGAGACAGAGAGGCAGAGACACAGGCAGAGGGAGAAGCACGCTCCATGCACCGGGAGCCCGATGTGGGACTCGATCCCGGGTCTCCAGGATCGTGCCCTGGGCCAAAGGCAGGCACTAAACCGCTGAGCCACCCAGGGATCCCTATATACGTTTTTAATACACGTTATAAATGAAGTGACTTGGAATGTCTGTGACCCCCAGTTGGTCCGTGATGAGTTTATGATAAGAAAAACCTATGATCGTGAGTTTTGGGTTTTATTTTACTAAGCCAAAATGTATTTAATTTAAAACAAGGTCTTCTCTTAGGAGACTGACTTTTCAATATTTGGATAAGCTTCCTTCTATTCAAGAGGGACAAATACAGTTTTAATTTGATTTTGTTTTATACACTCTTACTCGGGAATGTGTCCTCAAGTTGTTTTTACGTAGTTACGAAGAGATGACCGAGTTGAGTTGTTAGCCTCGGTAAGAGTCAACACTGTCCTGTGGTTGGTTCCGGCCACTTTTCATCACTTTTCCCACCCAGATGGTAACAATGGTGAGTCTTAGTGTGGTAGCTTACCCCCTTTTTCTGTCTTTCTCCCTTTCTTTCCTAACATCAGCATAAATTTGTGAGCTAAAGGAGTGTTGGGACTTGAAGTAGATCTCCTCTCTGTGAAGTCCTTTGATCCCTTACAGAACTGAATATTCATTCTTGGCGTCTCTTCCGCATGCATCCCGCATAGAACTAATGGTCCTGGACTGAACCTATCACACTCTATCATTGCCTGAAAACTGATGAACCAGGGATCAAGTCAACATCTCAAAATTACAATAACCTCAGGGGCACCTGGCTGGCCGTGTTGGTGAAGCGTGTGCCTTCAGCTCAGGTCATGATCTCAGCGTCTTGGCTATGAGCCCCATGTCTGGCTCCCTGCTCAGTGGGGAGGCTGCTTCTCCCTCTGCCTCTGTTGCTCCCCACTGATCATGATCTCTCTCTCTCAAATAAATTTTTAAAAAATCTAAAAAAATTGCAATAACTTCTCTAATAGGAACATTGTAGGATAATAATAACTAAGATGCTAGCAAGGAAAGGGCCTTGAAAATGATCTCCCTCAACCCTTTCATGTTATAATTGAAGAAGCCCAGACATGACTTGATAAATACTTACAGTTCCCTTGATAATCAACTCATGAAACTTAGTGTTTCCATTATTCCTACGGGAAAGGAAGGGACTTTGAGTTGTTATTGGGTTGAGTTAATGCAATAAAAGATAATACTCATCAATGCAGGGGTTTGGGAAGAATCAAGGAATATATTTTGTACATTCCATCCTGAGACGTGATCACCCATGGTGAATAAATAAATGCCAGTGAGAAGAGTACTAGTAAAATAACAAAATTCACATTCAGGAAGCACACTGTTAGAATTGTTTCTTATTTAGGTATCTGTGAGATCATCTAATACAAATTTTCAGCCCGAATAATCTACGGCAGAATTCTATCTCCAAATTTTGTATGTAAAAAAAAATGAAGAAAGATATTAATAGTTGGTGTTTGGAAATCCTCCTGTTATTTTCAGTTTTTTTTTTTTTTTTTTTTTTTTCTCTGCGGAAAGCAATTTTCTCTGCTGAATAATGTAGAAATTTAGCCTGAGTGCTCCTCATTAGAAAGGATAATCTTTGTTACTGTAACATTATAATTCACTTATTCTTATAAATATTCTGTTACATTCCTCACCTTGGAAATTTTCTCATTTAAGACATGGACTATCATTTTCTCTTTCCCGAATTGGTTTGGTGCTGATTTTTTTTTAATTGAGGGTAATGATGTTCTTTAACTCATTTCAGTATAATTGTTTTTATGATTCTAAACATACCCAGAATATACTCTACTACTGGAAAAGCAATAGGAAAACATTGGAGAGAATAGCTCACCCATGACCCCAAATAATTGTCCTTCAGTAGTAACAATAGCTGCCATTTATTGAATATTCATCATATGTCAGACCTCAAGGGCTTTATTCACATTCACTTACTGAATTCGTAGGCAAGTCTATGAAGTAAATGGAATTAAGCCTATTTTACAGGTAAAGAAACTTGGCAAGAGCACTCACCCAAAAAGATTGACACATGGGGGCCCCTGGGGGGGCTCAGTCAGTTAAGCATCCGATTCTTGGTTTTGACTCAAGGTCATGATCTCAGGGTCATGAGATCAAGCCCCCATCAGGCTCCATACTCCGTGTGAAGTCTGCTTGAGACTCTTCCCTCTGCCTCTCTCCTACACCCCAAATAAATAAATCAATTTTTTTTTTTAAAGGTGACACACAAAGGATTTGGCTGTAGATCTGTTATCCACCCAAGACCAGACTTGTAATTTTCTTGGTTCACTGCCTTGACCTCTAAGTGCATGGACAGAGGGGCTTCCTGGGGGCCAGTCTGGGGCCATGTGGTGCCCCTCTGACAAGGTGCCAGCTTAGCGGGCACTGGACCAGGGCATGAGGCCACCAGTCCCAAAGCTGGTGATGCCAACTGCTCCTGAAAGGTTGAGTCACAAGAAACTTTCTATCATTTTAAAATTTGTTTTTCAATAAGCAGCTTTCACGTGCCTCTCTTGACTGCCAATGGACTTGTAAGGAGAAGGATAAGTAAGATGTAAGGATACATCTTTTACTAGGAAGGGAGGTGAGTGTAGTCTCAGAAAAAAAGAGAAAAAACATCTTATTCTTTCTATAATGAGTTCCTGAAGTGTTATTTTTTTTTTCTTGAATAGCTGATGTTCCTATTGAAATTGCATCTGGGCAACATGTGTGTGTATGTATATATTATCTCTAGCTTTCGGGTGGGGAAGCTGAGGCACACAGTATCACCACGTGTAGAAAACTCACCAGAACCAGTCAGCCCGAGGTCGCATCCTACTTCCACCACTTATCATTCAGTGTGACGTTGAGCGAGTTACCTTAGTGTGCCTTGCTGCTCTGTGACAGACGATGCTAATTCTGATGTCATGAGGTCATCAATGATTAAAGGAGTTGATGAGGACAGAGGTGGCACACGCTTTGAGCTGCTCAATAATGTTGATCTGCTTTTAAGGGTAGTGACAATATTTTGCGTTGCTGTCAGTACAGCAGGGAGGGAGGAGGTTTGCAAGAACCCCAACTTCTAAAACCAGGAATTAGAGCGATGGCAGGATAAAGACACAGCTTATACCTTGTCATAGTGTCATCTTTAAAAATCATTTAAGAGCAGGGTGCCTGGGTGGCACAGTTGGTGAAGCATCTGATTCTTGGTTTCGGCTCAGGTCATATCTCGGGTTCCTGGAGTCAAGCCCTGCGAAGGGCGGCTCTATGCTCAGCGGAGGTTGCGGGGGCGGGTGGTGTCTGCTGGAGATTCTCTCTCTCTCCCCTGCACCTCCTGCTCATGCTCTCTTTCTCTCTCAAAGAAATAAATCTTTTTTTTAAAAAATAAATCTTTTTAAAAAATAAATAAAAGCAGTTCAAGAGCATTATTTGGATTTCTGTTGTAAAGAGTCACAAACGTATTTTTGACTGAGTAGACTACATAGGTATGTACACACACACACACACACACACACACACACTCTCACACAAGGTAAGCCCAGGCACCAGCAGGAATGTGCTAGAACCACATGAAACCCCAAAGAGAAAGAAGAGTTTTTGCCAGTAAGATGCAGAGGGCAGTCACTCAGGTTCCCAGATGAGAACAACAAATCTGATGAGCGAGACAGGGCGGACGTCAGAAAAGAGAACATAAATGCATGCACGCGCACACGCACACCGGGCTGTTTCAGATTGTACTTTAGGTTGTGTCAGCCAAAGAGCCATGTGTGTGCAATCAATGCATGTGTTTAAGGAACAACTCTGAACACTCTTCTGGTTTGGGGTTGGAAAATTGTGCCTGGGAGGTCCTTTGATGTTTTAGCTTCACTTTTTCTGAAATCTATGGAAATTCACTCACCACTTTACACCAGTTATGATAACTAGTTCCAGCCACCTTGTATTAGTTCAGAGAGACTCAGTCATGCTACAGGAAGCCCCGAATAGCAGCAGCTTCAGTCGAGCCATCACCCCTGCTGCGTGTTTAGTAGGGCTGGTGGGGGCCGCCCTCCTCGCCATGCTCTCCACGACCACAGTGAACAGGGGCTCTGTTCCCACCTCGGATTCCATCATCATGGAGCCTGAGCGAAGGTGTATCCTGGCTTCTCCCCCGTTTCTCTCCGTGATGTCTGGAGCACTGAAAAATTAGCTTTGCTGCTTGGTGATGAGCTCAGACTACAGGGAGCATCCCTGACTGCCTCAGTATTATTAGACCCTGCTCCCAGAGGTAGCGCTACGTTAGTTGTGTCTGAGCGACATGTTTTCTTATGGAGAAATCGAGTGAAAAGTTCAACAGTCCTTTATTACATGGATTTTAATCAGGTATCAAGTGACAGGATAATCAATCAGCCAGAGGAAATGGATGAGGCCTGGGAGCAGGGCCGTGACTTAAGGGTTTAGAAGAATCTTTTTATCTGTCTCCAGCCACAGTAGCATGGCCCTGGGCATGGGAATTGGATGGTGCTGCCCTCAACACCAGATTGCTTCACTTGCTCCTCCAGAGCTACCTCTTCACATTCATTGTATAGGCTGGGGTGAATTGGGTCCTAATTAGTGAAATAGGAAATCTTCACTTTGGTTGTCTTACTCCCCTTGAAAGTTGGCTGGAGTGGGGGAGGGCGCCTGTTTGGCTCAGTGGGTGAAGCATCTGCCTTCAGCTCAGGTCATGACCCCAGGGTCCTGATTGAGCCCCACGTTGGGCTCCCCACTCAACAAGGAGTCTGCCTCTCCCTCTCCCTCTGTCTCTCTCCCTGCTTATGCACACGCACTCACTCTCTCTGTCAAATAATTAAATAAAATATTAAAAAAAAAAAAAGTTGGCTGGGAACATATCCTCCCTACTCCCCAGAGTGGAGTATTTCAGGTTCTAAACCTTAAAGAATTGCCAAACATTCCAATTATTTGAATTTAAGCGTCACTTAGTTTGATTTATGCATGGTTATTTAGGCACCTGGTATACCTCGGGTACATACAGAGGAGAGACCTCTGTAAACTGCTCCTGTTCACTCGCAAACAGGTGATTCTGGAGGCAAGTGCTTCCTATGGTTTAAGCAAGCGGACACAGGAGACTTGACGGGGGCGGGTGGGGAGTATAAATACTTACTACGTAAACTTAGTAAACATTTACGCAACTGCGCCAATCTGGGAGTTCGGTAATTGGAAAGCTTGAGATATAGGGGCCGATGGAGAGCTCACGAGGGTTTAGCCTTGGAGCATAGGTGAGCAGTAGTGTACTTCTTCCCATTTCATACAATCTAGTATTTGTTCCTACTGGTCTAAGCTTATTTAAATCCAATTGTCGCTTTTTTATTCCTCACCATATGTGTCCTCTCTTGGGAAGGTGATACAACCATTACCTGCCTCCTTAAACCCTTTGCCCTGTTGTATGTGACCCTACACTCTCCCAGGTTCCTTGGGGTCTTACTGGCTGCCACCTACTGCTTCCTTGTGAGCTCAGAGTCCTCCAGTCTTCCTTTCGGCTCAAGTCGTCAGCACGGCTAAGTGCTCCCTAAACTTGCCTGAGGCCGTTCTGTGACCATTAATACGCATATACAAATGTGTCTAAAATCAATGTCACTTGTCCATTTATTTATTTTTTTTTTTACTAAAAATAGACGCATGCATTTAATCACCTGCTCAACATTGCAGTCATTTCTCATTCAATCTGAGACTGGAACTCATCATCTTCCTCCTGCTCTTTCTGTTTACATTTTAGTGAATGACAGTATTTGGCCCTGGGCTGAAACTGAGCCGTTCTGGTTCTTCCTTTCATTCCTGAACTTAAATTCTGTTTATTTGACTTTGTCAGAATCTTACAAATAGGATCCGCACCCCCCATCCTACTTTAGATTGGGGGTTAGAGCCCTCTTTTCCTGTGTTGTCTTAACTGGCCCATACCCCTGTCATACCTGTATTGTATTATATCAGGCATCCTTAAATTTATTTGACTTTTTTCCACTGTCCATCATGACCTCCTTGAGGCCAGAAATAATCCTCTGTTTCTGAATTTCCTGGTACTGATATGGTTTCTTTAGTACATAGTTACAACACAAAAGGATGAGGTTACAAGTACAGAGATGCCGATAAACAGAGCTATGCTTGATGATTTCGCTTTCTGAAAGCGAGTGACAGCATCAAGTCTTCCATGAGGGATAATGGGATCTGCAGCCAGAGATGAGAATCTGATCTACGTGGGCAAAGTACCCCATTCGGAGAGTGGTCAGCAGGGCGGAGAGGAATCTCCCATCTCTTCCTTACATCTTTGATCTAGGAGAAAAAGAAAAAGGAAAAAAAAAAGTTAGAATTATAGTTGGTTGGGGAAAAAAAATAAAAAAAGGCCCCAGTGTGATTATGACCTAAAAATAGCTTTTGCTTAACAGAAAGGTAAAATAAAAGGAAATGGTAAAAAGAACTCATAATTCTTAAAAGACCTTGTAAATATATGGGAAGTGATCGTTCCTAGTATAAAAACTCAGGACCTTCACATTGGAAACCAACTTGTTTTTTTTTCTGAATTGTTACAAACGTTTTAGACAAAAGCTTTTCTTCTGTTTTTTGGGTTTTCTCTGGGGAGCTGATAGAGTCAGAAGAAGTGTAAGAGATTTGTGGATTTGTGAGAAGCTTTCCATCATGATTCTCAGAAATGCAGAATGAAAGAATGATTTTTGCTGTTCAGTGAGTAGGAGTGCCTCCTCTTAAAAATTCTCAGACGAGAATTTTTTTTTTTTTTTTTTTTTCTTAAATGACACACGTAGAGAGGAGGGTAGCGTCCATACTGGCTACGTGATGGATACAATGGCGGTCATGTCTTTTGTGGATTTTCTGGGCCACTTGGTAGCACTCCATTTATAAGCATGAAGCAGTCCTCCAAACGTGAACAGAGAGAGCTGTGTATTTCACATGATTTCACCGTGGCCATCGACCATGCACTGTGAGCTCTCAGGAGGAACAGCAGTAAATAAACCCCTGGAATAAAGAAAAAAAAATTAATATGCATCTGACTCTTCCAGTGTTGGCCTGTCTTGAGTCGTTAACCTGATTTGATGTTTCCAGGGGGTTGGAGCCATTATGTGCTCTCCGAGCATATTGGAACAGGCCATGGTTTGTAAATCTTGGCACAAGTAGAAGGACTCAATCCTTGGTTAGCCTGGAATCCTTTTGTTCCAGCCTGACTTTAGAAATCTAATCCAAGACTTCTTCATACCATCTGCATTCAAAGACTCCGTGAGCTGCCTGTTGATGGACTGTTTAATTTCATTGTAGTTTATTTAATTTCTTAAACATAACGATGTGTTTCTCTTTCTATATTAACTAAAAATACGGACTTCTGGCCAACATGCTAATGATACCCGCTGTCCAGGAATATTGAAATGCCTAATTCTGACCGGTTGTGCCCACAGCCCAAGGATCCCCGCCCCAGTGAGCTCTTCTGGAATCAGAGCTGTGGTGGGGTTCAGAGCGGGGGTGGAAAGTGGAAAGGCACTTGCATTCTTAGAGGGCATCGCCATCTTCCCCTTCTTCACAGTGATTGGAAACCGCCTTCTCGAACATTCCTTTCTGCTCAAACACCTCATCCTTCTAAGAAATACAGGCATTTCCACTGCTTTGCCTTCTTTCTTCTTGTTTAGTGGTTTTGCCACTTGAGAAGTCACACCAGCATGTAATGTCCTCTGAAGGTTCGGGACTTTGGGGCCATTCCTGATTCACGCCAAGGCGCAGTAGGGGGAGCCCTTCTTGGAGATCAGATCCCGGTCCTGCTAACTTCTGGTGCTGATGTGTCAGGTTCTTCATCAAGCAAAATGGGAATAAGAGAATTGTTTGTACTTCCAGAGGGTTTTCAGGAGGCCCAGGGAGGACTACGTGATGTATATCGGTACTAGTATATTTTTGTCATATTATTTAAAGGTTTTATTTACTTATTTATGAGAAACACAGAGAGGTAGAGAAGCAGGCTCCTCAAAGGGAGCCCGATGTGGGACTCGATCCCAGGACCCCGGGGTCACGGTATGAGCCGAAGGCAGACACTCAACCACTGAGCCACCCAGGGGGCCCCCCTGTCCTATTTTAAGTGGGATGCAGAGAAGGACAGAGAAGATAAACCCTGTTGTGTGTGAGCCTGTGCAAGTGCCAGACGGCTGACAAATCTCGTCGTGTGCTAGTGCTTGGTTCAGTTTTCATTGGCTCACGCCATGAATCAGATAACCCTTGGTATTTCGAATTATCTCAGCTATTAACCTTTTTCATGCTCTTGCCATTGTTCTGTTGTCATCAAGCATTAATTACCAGAATTGAACATTATTTTGTATTATGTCCCTTTTTTTTTTTTATGATTCAAACCTATTTAATGTAATTTCACTACAGTAGCTATAGTGGACTTCTCTCCCCAAAATTAATTTGCTTTTGATGGAGAAAACGCATCATGGCCAAACTGAGTAATCCTTCTACTCTGCTGTGATTGATACTAGTTCTTTTTCAGTTTAGTTAATTTTGAAACTGTCATTAATTAAAAAAAAGAAGAAAGAAGAAAGAAAGAAAGAAAGAAAGAAAGAAAAGAAAGAAAGAAAGAAAGAAAGAAAGAAAGAAAGAAAGAAAGAAAGAAAGAAAGAAAGAAAGAAAGAAAGAAAAACACCCTCCATCCATTGTAAGGCTGAATAAACACAGACACACACAAACTCCAAATGATGCATGGACATAGAGTGTAGGCTTAGTAAATATATAAGATTAAAAGCAAACTCTGATCCCATCCCCACACCTCTCCTTCCTTGATGGGTTTGTAAATGTCTAGTCAAAAGGATGGATCCAGCAATTGCATTTCTGGGAATACATATAAAGTGGGGGACATGGGGGTTGGATGAATGGCCAGAGGGTATCAACTTCTACTTCTAAGGTGAAGTACTGTGGATGCGATGTACAGCGCGATGACTACAGCTACCACTGCCGTTGGGTATATTAGGAAGTTAAGAGTAGACCCCAAGAGTTCTTGCACAAAGGAAAAAGATACATCTTTCCTTCTTTCTACTTCTTCCTCCTTCCTTCCTCCTTTTGTATTTATATGAGATGGTGGATGATAATTCATTGTGGTGGTCATTTTGCAATATATGTCAGTCACGTCACCATGCAGTACACCGTCAGCTTGCGTTGTGCTGTATGTGCTTATCTGGATAAAACTGGGCAGGGACAGAGACATCAAGGGTGCTCTTGGTTTTGAGAGACAACGTTATCTTTGACCATAATATGCTTCACTCTGTTGGCTTCTGGTAAGCACTTTTTGGAGGAGAATTCTTCATTATGTTGTGTGGCCATGAAACAGCCGTTTTGACCCACCAGTGGGAGTAATACAAATATAATTAATGCTGAATAGTTAAATATACAACTGAAAAAGAACAGTCTTAAATTTCCTCTCAAATTAGCTAAATGTCAATTTGCTATGAGAATGTGTGCTGATGAATGCACCGGGTTATTTAGTTCGCTTGTTTGCTGTATTACCGCAGGTATTCCTAAGCATGAATGAGCTACTGGAAAAAAAAAATAAAATAAATGAGACTAGTTGTTGAATTCCCAGAAAAGCTGAAACCTGCAGAACAGGAGTCTTTTACATATCGATCCATTTGTTCTGTAGTTCCCTTGAATTAAGATCAAAATTGATGGGGAATTTCTAGGGTCCCATACTTCCCCTTTTTAAAGAGGCAGGTAATTCATCATTCCCTGTTGCCGTTAGCTCAGCTCTGCTCCCCATGACTTCTGTTTATTTCCAGCAAGATGGATAGAACCAGTATTTCCCACATTTTCTGGTTTGCAGAAAAACAAACAAAAACCCTCTGATCCCTTCTTTCTTTTAAATAGCTTGAGTTCCAAGTTTTTATTTCAGGAAAGCCCTTGTCTTATTTAGGGGATCGGCCCTCCCGTGATCATCATGGGATGTGCCCAGGACGCGTACTTTGTCCAGAGAGCAGTCCTTGCTGCCCCTGGGCAGCTCCACCACGGTGAGCGAGAGAGAATTCCTATTGGTGGGACATAAGGAGGAGATGGGGTTGGGACAAGACTTCCATTGACAGTTGTCACCAGTGTGGACACCTGCCGTGGCTGTACTCATTTTTCAAAGTTCAAGGAAGTATGGGTCCCACCTCCCATTCTGTGTCAGCTGAGGTATCTTCACCAAAGCAGACTTGGGCTCTAGACATCATGACTTCTTAGCATCGTTCAGACATGCAGGCCCTGGCGTGCCCTTCTGTTCCCGGGGAATGGTGGGAGGTGTTTACTGGGACCCCAAAGTACTGTACCTCTTCAACTTTGGCATTCCTGTTACCTCCCTCAATATTCTCCTTCTCTCCCCCTTCTTGCTCCAACTGGAGCACAAAGCCCACATCCATTTCCTGTCTTAGAATAAGTAACACATCCTTTAAAGGGAAAATTCTTGTCAGGTCACAGTAGGCGGTGTTATCGTGATTTTCCGTGTGACAAAGTTGAAAGGCAGGAAGATTTTACTTCTCAGACTCCAAGCTGGGGGGAAACCAAGCTAAGCCAGATGGGGCAAAGTACGAACTTATCATCATAGTGATTCTATCTATTATTCTTCCTTTTATGTACCAAAAAAGTATTCCACTTCAGTGAGTTTTAGGCACTTTCAGTTGGAAGACCCATCCCAATCTTGGAGACTGTAAATGAAGGGAAAGGGCATCTTTGAAAATCAGTGAAATTTGGCAAATAGCTCTCATGCGTGATTTGGGGATTTATTTTCTCTTTTCTGTGTGTTTTTAAGAATTCTTTTAAAAAACGTAAAATATTTCCAAAGTGCAAAAGGTAATAAAAAAAATAGTGTGATGAACACTTAGGGGCTAACCAGGTGACTTAAGAAATAAAACTTTAAGGCAGCCCCGGTGGAGCAGCGGTTTAGCGCTGCCTGCAGCTCAGGGTGTGATCCTGGAGACCCTGGATCGAGTCCCGCGTCAGGCTCTCTGCATGGAGCCTGCTTCTCCCTCTGCCTCTCATTCTCTCTCTGTGTCTCTATGAATAAATAAATAAATAATCTTAAAAAAAAAAAGAAATAAAACTTTATAAATGAAGTTCAGGCTTGCAGTATGTCTCTCCAGGTAGAGTGTCCTGGCTCAACCACTGTAGTAAATCCTACACTGGATCAAACATTTACATGCATTTCTTTATATTTTTATCACACATGCTTATGCTTATAAATATTTTTAGTGTGTTTGACCCAACTTTATTTTCTTATGTAAAACTTCAAACATAAGCAGAAGTAGAGAGAGTAGTCTAATAAACATACACTTACTCAATACCTAGTTTCAACCATTTAAATACTTGGCCTGTTCTGATTCATGCATCACCTCACTTCCCCATCCCTGGATTGAAGCAAATTCCAGATATAATATCTTTATTGTCAGTAAGGACTTCAGTGTATATCTCTGAAATTTAAGGATGTTTTAGAAATCGCCATTATTATTCAATAGCCTTAAAGCAATCAACAATAATTTCTTGAGATTATTGAACATGGGCTAATGCATTGGGGTTTGCTAAATGTTTTAGAGATTTCTTTTTATAGTTGTTTTATCTGAATCACATCCAACCAAAGTTGATGCATTGCATTGGGTTGATAAGTCTTTTAGATTTTCTTTACGTCTATAGGGTTGCTACTCCTAGTTATTTCCCTCTTTTTTTTTTTTTTTTTAACCATTTATTTGATGAGCAAACTGGGCCTGTGGACATTCCTGGTAAACACTTCCCCTTTCTATATGGATATTCAATTTCATGAGTACCATTGAGTCCATTTTCCCCTGCTAATATCCAAAGCTATCTGTGCCATGTGTTATGTGTCTGCACAACATGGTTTCCGGACATTGTCTTCTATGTCATCAATCTATAGAGGTCAATATGGGGCTGGATAGGTCAATACTATGTTCTTAATTATTATCACTTTATGGTAAATAGGATGGTCCCCTCTGTTGTTTTTCAGAATTGTCTTGACTCTTAGCCTTTTGCTTTCCCTATGAATTTTACAATTAGCTTGTTAGGTACTTCACCCCTAAACTCTCACAAGTGTAGCTGTGATTCTTATTAAAAACATCCTGAATTTCTAGAATAATGTGGTAAGTTGTAAGGTCTTTATGATATGCATATCATAAAGAACACTCATATACGAGTGTTCTTATCTACAAATATAATTCTCCATCCAGATTTCTATGTCAGGAATGAGTATTACAATTTTCTTATAGGATTTGTACATACTTTTTAATGTTTATTTTATGCTCCTTTACATTTTCTGTTGCTTTTGTATAAATTGTGTTAAGTTTTTACCCCTATATATTTTCAATGAAAGAATCTAGGTGTATAAAAACTAATATATAACTATTTAAGTTGTTACTTCAATCAGATACTACGTCATCATGATTTATAGCATACATTTCAGGAGTTTTATGTACTGAGAATATTTTGTTGCGTGTGGAAGACCATTTCTTCATAGGCTTGACTTTGAAGACATGAAAGTGAATTTTTCTTACCAATTTTTAAATTCCTAGTGTTTTAAAAAAATTACTTTCTTTCCCCGTTTCTTAGGTAACATTTTTTAAAATGTAGATTGTGGCATCAAAGAAATTAGTGGAAATTGATGCATTGAGTTGTCACAAGCAGTAAAGAAAGAACAGGATAGAAAATACCAGGAATATCCTGTAATTGATAAGTGGGTTATATGTGATACAGATAGTGTTTCATGAAACAGGTTTCACTGATGCACATGTGTGTGTTTGTGTTTATATGTGTGTGTATATGTATGCACATATAAGAATGTATGTGTGTGTATATGTATGCATGTGTGAGTATATAAATGTTTGGAAATTGAGGAGTCATTTTAGCAAACTGCATGTACTGCCTTCCCCCCCCCCCCACATTTTTTTTTAATTTTTATTTATTTATGATAGTCACACAGAGAGAGGCAGAGACACAGGCAGAGGGAGAAGCAGGCTCCATGCACCGGGAGCCCGATGTGGGATTCGATCCCGGGTCTCCAGGATCGCGCCCTGGGCCAAAGGCGGGCGCCAAACCGCTGCACCACCCAGGGATCCCATCCCCCACATTTAAATTTGATGATGGTGGCCTGAGAAATTGACTCTGGCTATGACTACTCTTCTGAGTTGTCAAAGAAAAGATTTCCATGAGCCAGTTGTGTTAAAGACTACCATTACTACAAAGATAAACTTTTAAGGACACTTAAGGAGATTAACAAAACCACTCTCTGTTGTGTAGTCTGGAAGTAGACTTACATGTCTTGTGGCTATTCATTCATTAGTGAAATAAACTCTAGGACAATCTCCTTGAAGTGAATTATAGTTATCTCCTTAAAAATGGACTTAATAGCAATTATAAAGTATTAGATAAACCAGAACAGTATGAGTTACTCTGTGTATATATGCACTTCTCAATATTTTCCCCAATTTTATTAGCCTACCTAAGACTTGCATCAGGACAGAAAAGTCACACATCAACTGTGGTTTTATTTAGTGTCTTTATCTTCTTACGTTCAACTCTTTAATTGTAGCACTATACTGAGCATCACTTCAGTATGAACAGTTAAACTGTAGCTTCATGAAAGCAGGGTTTAAGTCTTAACTGGGGAGTCTATATAAGCCATAAGGAGTATTTGACACATGGTACAAGATAGTCTGAGTAGGAGCAGGTGGTTTGTATTTCTGAGGACAGAATTGTGAGAGAAGGCTTTGTGAAAGGAATAGACTTAGTTGAGTGGGGACCATGATAATGATTTTGGTTCGATTGGTGGAACAGAGTAGAAGAGAAACACATGAGAAGGAGACAGGGAGAAAAAGCACTAAATGCACAGAGTGTGTGTAAAGTGGCAGGACAGGGAGTGTCATTCAGACACCGGAGGTGTGCTAAGATGCCAGAGAAACAGGTTGGCTAGGTAGGGAGCAGCCTGATATATGTAAGAAATGTGTGCTTCCAGAGTTCTAAGTTTGATCAAATAATTCCCCTAATATCCCTCGTGTAACCCCAAAGTCCCTGGGTCCTGGTTAGCTACAGACGTAAATGAAGTTATAGTTCCATCTTACGCATAGATACCCCTATATAACTCCTGCACCTTCTCAGCGTCTCAAGGGATGTCCTCTCAGACGTCAGAGGGGATGCCATCTGCCACCAAAATGCTAGTGTGGGAAGCAGCTGGTCACCATCTGTAAGAGCGTTATTTACCTGCTAGGTCAGTGTCTGCTGGGGTCCCCACAGATCTGGGGCGCTCCGTTTAAAGCTCACTGCAGTAGAGCCCTACTGTGATGGGGCCTCAGCCATGTCACCATCTGCTACGTGATCATCGAAGCAGTGCCATTTGTACCCTGTGTCTCAAACTCTGTTTTGGAACATCTCCTTGGGCCCTAACTTCTGGCACTCACTGCTGACTTTGAAGGTCTACTTCATCTCCCAGACCCAGATTCAAATAACGACCCACCAGCACTTCTAGTTTCCCTCGCTAAGATTTTGATACTGGATTTTGCTGTGTGCGCCTCTTCCCTTAAATTGAATTTTCCACCATGGAGTTCCTCTGCCTGCATCCAAATAAACTTTCCCTAAGCCTGCTGCCTGTCCAGTTTGCACATCCGCTAGCGTTCTGAATGCCAGTTAGGCTCCTCAGGAAGCCCACAGAGCCCTCTGAGTTCTCTGGCATGCAAGTGGCAAGCAACTTGACATTTCCTCATTTAAACCTCAGGCTTTGATTTAACTTGTTCCAAGGAATTTGGCAAAGTGAGTGGAACCCTTTTATTAGCATGGTCACTGTTGCACAAATTTGGTCCTACGTCAAGCCAGATCTCATCTTTAAATTTAGCAATGAGGTACATGGAAAGAACCAGATGTAACCATCCAGTATATGGGCGTCTCATTCCCCCAAGACTCCCGTGTTTACGTTCTTCTGCATACATTTTTGTTGTCTGCCAAGCTTCATTTGACAATCTCTGGGTAGGATCAGGTTTGAATACGTTTCTAAGATGCTCTCTGTTTAACTGTCCAAGATAAAAATGAAATTTAAAATTCTTATGCAAATTACTGAAGAAAGAGTCCTGGAGGTTCATTAATTGAAAGAGATTGCTTTTGCAGGATTATAACAGCATGTCAGTTTCTAGATTTATTCACTGTTGCTTACTGTCCTATTTGCAAGTTTTAATGTGAGGCTTTTAATTTAGGTAGTCATGGAGAGATTTTAACAGGCTATTTATATGATTTGGCATATTACATTCTCAGTGATTAAAGAAAACCTTTTAGATTTCATAGTTTCCTAGATTTATTATGAAATCTCAAATTGTCTATCATAACTTTGGTATATTAAGGTATTTATAATAACTTATCTCAGCAGCATTTACCAACCAAATAGAAAATAGACTAGGAGAAAGAAACTTACTTAGTCTGATCTTCCCGTAAACCCGTACTGAAGACCCATACTACGTTCCAGGCTCTGCGCAGGCTACTAAAGACATAATAAATCAGTGACTAACACAAAGCTCTGGGTCCTGAAGAGCTTGTGGCCTGCAACAAATACTGAAGTCTACAATTACATTGCATTTTGGTAAATATTACAAAAGACCTATACTATATTGGTAATCACATTTATTTATGGTATTTACTCTGGGCCAAATACTTACTCTCTACACTTTGCATATACTGACTCATTTAACCTTTACGGAAACCCTATATAGTAGATGCTTCTGTTCTTATTATCTTGCATTTAAGGAAAGTGAGGTACAGAAAATTGCTCCAGAGTCTACATCTCATCATATGGCTGACTCAGGAGCTCCTGTCCACTACATGCTCTGTACCTGCATATCCATTTCCTAGGTAATTGTCCTATTAGCTGAAGTCCAGACAATTTTGGTGGCCAAGCAGAAATGAAGATTTGAATCCAAGTAGTCTTGGAGCATCACGAATTTGTCTTTGTCCTCATCTCAGCTGTTGGGTCTACACAGCCCAGGTTCCTAGGAAAGTGTTCAAGGGAGATTTTCAGGACACCCTGTTTTGCCTTATGATACCCACTCGGGTAATGGTGAGCTCAGTCCTTTTACTGTTCCTGTTGGTAACTTTTGCATGGAGTCGCAAGTTTAGCCTCTAACTCCTACTTTGTATTTGATGGTTAGGACGTTCCCCATGCCTGGGATGAGATACCAGATTCTGGAGTTGTAAACCAGGCAGGAATAAAGCTGGCTTCCTCATCAAATGACTTTTTCCTGCACTCCTTTTTTTTTTTTTTTTTTTTTTTTTTTTCCTGCACTCCTTTTGACTCAAACCACATGTCTCCTTTTCCTTCTCAATCTGTGACTCCTACTTGGGGCAGTTCCAAAACCAGAGCACTCCCATGGGGCAGAGCTGGGCACTGCCATTGGCTACTTTATCTGACTTAATGGATTGAGAGATTTTATGTTCTCCAGAGAGTATATAGTTGTACATATTTGTATATCCCACAAGCATTTATCATGTCTTGTCATTAACTCATAATTAGGATTATTGTGCCCAAGGAACAATTGGATGAAAGCTATAAGGAAAGAACTTTTGCTTAAAATGGGGAAGGAAGGAAGGGTAGGGTGGGTTACAGATGGTAACTGCTCTGGTTAATCCTGACTGCTCCATCACCGAAGCCATTTAAGCAGTCGCTGGATGATCCAGGGAGGAAGATCTGAGTCAAGCACAAAAATGGAGAAATGTTTGAACTTGGTAATTCCTCGATGCCTGCCATCCACAAAAGTCTGAGAGGGCCAAGTTTTCCGAACAGCGCACTATTCTACTCACAAAAGCATAGCACGGTCTTGGAACACACTCCTGTGTTCCAAATGTGCATCTGACTTCTCAATGTATAATTAAACCCTGCAAAATATTTCCTCTTAGGAAATACGAAATGTGTCTCTTAGAAAGTAATAGAAATAAGCTAGAAAAGAAAAGCAAGTGATAAACTAAAAACAGCAAGTACATGGGTAAATAAGGCATTTATTGATTGGGTTAAAATCGTTTGTCTTCAATAACAGAGAATCACAAGAGGCTTTTGGGAAGAGGAAAAACTTGTAGAGGCATTATATAGAAAAGGATTTAGTGAAGTGGAAAACCAAAAAGATGTGATTGTACATTGATTAAAGCTATGAGGCAAAGGTTTCCTGATGTCCAGAGATGCACAGCCAGACTGAGTGCCATGAAGTTAGACGGTTGCCTGCCGCACGATCCTCTCTTATAGTTCTTAAGCTTAATGCTTTTTGGTAATGATCCCCTGAAAATGATAAAATCCACTTATCATCCTGTAGATATGGTCTAAATACTTTGCAAGAGCTCCTCATTCCTTGTAAATATGTTTACTTATAGTAAATATGTCTTGGTTTATTCATTTATTCCCCCCAAAGTCCTCATGGCATTGTTTACAGAATTGTTAAAAGAATACACTTTTGACTCTTAGAATTTAAAATGAGACCATGTCCAGACGTCAGAATGGAAGAGCAGGAGACAAGAAGGTGATGGTGGGGGGGCGGGGGGTGGAGACATTACTAGGAATGCCAGTAGAAGAAATTGGGGAAAGAATCGTAGATCAAGTGCCATTCTGGCTAGAACTAACCTCTAAGAGAGGGCTGGTGCAGGGAGGGGCCAAAAAAACTAAAAACAAAACCCAGCTGATAAGTCAGATCCAACCCACCTGTTTTTGTATGGCCGGCCTCTGATGGTATGTATGTATGTATTTATTTTTAAAGATTTTATTTATTTTTTCATGAGAGACCAGGGAGGCAGAGACAGAGGCAGAGGGAGAAGCAGGCTCCATGCAGGGAGCCCTACTCAGGACTCGATCCCTGGTCTCCAGGATCATGTCCCAGGCCGAAGGCGGTGCTAAACCGCTGAGCCACCCGGGCTGCCCAATGATGGTTTTTAAATGATTGAAAAGAATCGCAAGAAAAATAATATTTAATGACTCATGAATATTGCATGAGACTCTAAGCTCGGTGTCCATAAATAAAATTTTATTGGACCCCAGCCACACCCATTTGGTACCATATTGCGTATGGCTACTTTCCAGCTACAACAGCGGAGACGAGTACTTGCAATGGAAGCTCTCTGGCCCACGAACCCGAAAGTGTTTGCTGTCTGGCCTTGACAGAACAAGCTTGCCAGCCTCCAAGCTATAGGATAAGGTACAGAAGTTGAAAGTAAATGATGTCAACACAGAGTATGTGTTTCCTTTATCTGCCTGATATTTGTCCAATGCTTGTTACAAATTCGTATCTTGGGCTTCATGCCCAGCCTACTAAATCAGAATCTGTGACTAAAGACCTGAAAATGTGTATTTGTCCTTAAGTATCCAGTGTATGATGTCATCAGACAAGTTTGGGGATCCTTGGTGCTGGCCATAAGCCGCAGGCAGGTAGGGCTTGAGTCTGAGCTCTACCGCTTGCTGGCTGGGGACCTCGGCTCTCCTGTATAACGGAATATACTTGACCTTGTAAACCTTAATTCATATATCTGATGACAGGAGTGATCTGTCATGGGTCAGCTTGTTGCAATTGATTTAATTATGCAAAGTATTTAGATTAGATACAGTATCAACACAGGCCTCACACATAATAAATGCTTAGTAGGTGTTAGCTGTCCCTGTTTTTAGAGCGACTATGACTAGCAGGAGTTTCATTGGAGGTGGAGATGAAATGAAGCATCATGGTGAGGAAGAGCGCTGTCCTTAGCCCAAGAAGACATGAACATGAGGCCCGTTGCATCCCTGACCAACTCTGGAACATCGAACCACTGAACCTCATAACCGTTGAACTCACCTGCTTCATCTAGAAAATAGAAACAATAATAATTACGTACCTCACACTTGTTTCTAACGCTCTGAAAATTATAGAAAGCCCTAAAGAAGTCAGCTACTCTGCTGGAGCGTGCGGTGCAGAGCCGGGCACAGTCTGATTCATACATGTTTGTTGTACCCATGGGACTCTGACTCATTCAGGCCTGATGCAGAGGACTATTTCCTACTTTGATCCCTTATGTTTTCCTTCAAAATGCTCTTTGCTCAAATGCATGCATTTTGTAAATTTCTTTAGCTTCCCTGTGCTTACCCCAAAATTTGTTTTCAATTAGGAGTTGATTTTCTCCTGCTGCTCATATCTCCGCTGGAGTCAAAAATTCTGGTGGCGAGATTAGGCACGATCGCTGCAGAAAAGGCAGGGGTGCGACCAGTAGAAGGTTAGAAGTTTTCCTGTTACATTTAACAGCTGTAGGAAATTTTAAAAGAAAAAAAAAAATATGTAAATGTGATTTGTCTTGCTGCCTGAAAAATCCCACATACACTGAAAATGTTTTTTTTCATTGAATTTTTTTTTTCATGGAGAAATTTAGGTGTCAGGTTACACACTACAGGTGGTGGTGACACCCCTGTGCATGGATGTACCACCAGTGCCTCCAGCAGAGAGAAAGTGCTCAAAACGACTTGATGAATAAACGTTAAATGAACATTGTCCATGGAAACACCCTACTTCTATTTACTTTAATTTACAGTCAGTAAGTCGGTGATCATAATAAGGAAATGGCCCCTGGTTTTGCTTCTAATACGGATTCTCACTGAAGCAACCCTATGCACCTGCCCTTATAAATCCATTGTAGGATTGATTGGGATGAAGGGATTTGTTTTCCCTCCTAAAAGCATGAAGTTATATACTAATATATTACTATCATATCCTATTTCTATCAAGGAGTCTGTGCATTTGATTCCAGTGGGAATCGTGAGTACATGTAAGGAGGATGCCATGGGCACCTGAGGGGCTCAGTCGGTGAAGCGTCTGCCTTCAGCTCAGGTCATGATCCTGGGGTCCTGGGGTCAAGCCCCGCATCGGGCTCCCTGCTCAGTGTGGAGTCTCCTTCTCCCTCTGTCCCTCCCCCTACTCATGCTCTCTTGCTGTCTCGCTCTCTCAAAATATATAAATACAATCTTTAAAAAAAAAATTAAAGAAGATGCTAGGTTTGCTTGAAAGACCATGAAAATTGACACTCTCCAAGTTTTAAAAAATGCTTGAAAAATAATTTTATGATGACTCTCTGAAAATTATGGGCTCGATTTACTAGATTGTTTGGTGCAGAATGACTAAGTATTTTGCCTACATAGGAAAGGAACCAGAAGTAGAGATGAATGCGGTCTTTGCTTTTCAGATTTCGCCTAGTAACTAAGAATTGGATTAGTTGAAATTCATTTTTAGACCAACATTGTTGGGATAAAGCTTCACCAAATTGACTAAAATTAAAAACAAACGCAAGTGCTTTGAAACGTGCTTTATAATCAAGAATTCTTTACGATAAAGACTTTCACATTTTCTTACGATAACTACATTTTACACAAAGGAGTTGTTAGATTCCCTTTGTTAACCACACTTAAAACGCTTCGTATTCGCCTGCATTTGAGAGAACACTTAGCATAGGATGTTTTCACCTAATGAAATTCTCCAAACGTAGACCCATGTTTTCTCAGAACTTGATTTTGAGATCCACAGTCCACACATTTGTAAACCATAGGAATTTAGGGTGCAGTAAATGGCCAGAGAGAATTTTATTTTTATTTTGTGACTATAATATTCACTCTGCAGAACAACGTAAACATGATACTGCTTATGTTTTCTTCCTCCCATCTGTAGAAAAATTTTTTTCCAACACACAGAAATGGAATAAGTGCCTACCTCTCCCCCAACCACGAACCTATCACGCAACATCAGTAATTTTAAACGTTTGCTAATCTTTCATCATCTCTCTTCTCTGCCTTTTAATAACAAACCTCCCTCCCCCCGCCCCGATAACATGTCATTCCATCAATGCGTTATATACCTCTCACTTGTAAGGTCTTTATTTTGTTTTATTTTTTACAAAACGTTAGCCTTGTGGTTAGTGTTTAGGATTACTTCTTTAGGGCACAATGTACTGGGGCTGTCTTTGAAAAGTGGTATTTGGATTTTTTCCCCAGACAGCCAACCTTAAACTCTGCAAGTCATTAATGGGAAGTTGTGTCTGCTGGCGGCCAAGTGTGGGGGGACCTTTCCGGGGGATCAGAGTCAAAAAACCTGTCCCCTCCACTGGTATGTAGCAGCCTTTCTAGGTCGGGTCTGATGATTGCAGACACTCCGGATCGTGGTTTCCTTTAGGTAAGAATAGATCTTGACTTCCTAGATTGCCGTGGCATACTGAAACCCCAAGATACATCAAGACTTTCTCACATAAGTAAAAGAAAAAAAAAAAATAGCGTGCCTGTTTTTAAGCTATTTGAAAGATCAATAATTCTAAAAAATCCATTTCCTACCACATGCATCTGTTAACTGTTTTGTAAGCTACAGCACATTAAATAGCACTCATGTGAAGAAGGTCTTGTCTGCGCGATGTCATTTGACTTGTTTATTAAGATGAATGGCTTTTTAAAGTTGTCTAATCCATTTTCGGTTTAAAAATCTTTCATGTCTGGAAATCATTAGTCCAGAATAGCCTGTTCTGTATCATCCATATTTTCTTAACGATAAGTAACTCATACATGGCTAGTCAAGTGGGGAATGATCAGCATAATAGGAAATTTTTCGAGATCTATACATAATTTTTCCCACATACTGATGTCATAAAGCAATAGGAAGCAAGAATATGCATGTATATATACACATAGAGATCTTTAAAGACATATATGCATCTTTATACAGACGTACGTGTACATATATACATGCACACACACGCATCTATACGTTTATTTATTGATTGATTTATTTATTTTATATACGTATATTTAAAGGGAAGATCTTAGAAAGTGACATTTTTGCAGGAAATGCTGGTTTTGTGGCTTCGAGAGCTGTCATTCTTTTATTATGCCGAACTAGTGGGGGAGCTGTAGGCATAGATGAAGTAGATAAAAAAAGGCATTTGTTATGTATTTAAGAGGAAGAAAAAGATTGACAAAGAAGGCTAACTTTAGATCATATTTTGTTTATTTTATTGAAGCATAATTGACATAATTGACGTTAGTTTCAGGTGTACAGTATCGTGATTCAGCCTCTGTACCCACTGCACACATAGCTACCATCTGCCCCATACAACACCCTTTCGGTACCATTGATCGTATTCCCCGTGGGGTACTTTTTATTCCCATGATTTATTCCTTTGTAACTAGAAGTGTTTTTCTCTTCCTCCTTCTCACGCATTTTGCCCAACCCCTTACCCACCAACGATGGTGACAGCAACCATCAGTTTGTTCTCTGTATTTATAGGTCTGTTTCTGTTTTTTGATGATTCATTTGTTTTCCTAAACTCCACCTATAAGTGAAGCTGTGTGGTATTTGTCTTTCTCTGACTTATTCTACTTAGCATAACACCATCTAGATCTGTCTATGTTGTTGAATATGGCAAGATCTCATCCTTTTGTATGGCTGAGTAATACTCCTACACACACACACACCCAAGTCGTCTTTAGCCATTCATCGGCCGGTGGGCACTTGGGCCGCTTCTCTCTCTTGACTTTTGTAAATGATGGTCCAGTAAACATAGGTGTGCAGATGTATTTTCATATCAGTGTATTTGTCTTCTTTGGGCAAATAGTAGGGGGAATTACTGAGTCATCAGATATTTCAATTTTTAATTTTTTGAGGAACCTCCATACTGTTCTCCAGAGCGGCTACACCACTTTGCATCCCCACCGATGGTGCATGAGGGGTCCCTTTTCTCCACATCCTCGCCAACACTTGTTAGTTCCTGTCTGTTTGATTCTAGCCATCCTGGTGAGTGTGAAATGAGAGCTCATGATTGTTTTGATCTCCATCTCCCTGCCAATGAGTGATGTTCAGCATCTTTTCATGCGTCTGTTGGCCATCTGGATGTCTTCTTTGGAGAAATGTCTATTCGGGTCCTCAGCCCATTTTTAATCAGATTGTGTGTGTGTGCACGCACGTGCGTGTGCTGAGCTATCTAAATTTTTACATATATTTTGGTATTTATTGCTTATCGAGTGTACCATTTGCAAAAATGGTTGTCTTGTTTTGTTGTTTACGCAGAAGCTTATTATTTTGGTGGAGTCCCACTAGTATATTTTTGCTTTTTGTTTTCCTTGCCAGAGGAGACATATCTGGAAAAATGTTTCTATGGCTGATGTCAAAGAAATTACTGTGTTTTCTTCTAGCAGTTTTGTTTTTTGCGTCTCACATTTATTTTTTAAAATATTTTATTTATTTATTCGAGAGAGAGGCAGAGACACAGGCAGAGGGAGAAGCAGGCTGCGTGCAGGGAGCCCGACGTGGGACTTGATCCTGGGACCTTGGGGTCACGCCCTGGGCCGAAGGCAGCGGTAAACAGCTGAGCCACCTGGACTGCCCTGTGTCTCACATTTAGATATTTAACCCATTTTGAGTTTATTTTTGTACGTGATGTAAGAAAGTGGTCCAGTGTCCTTTTTTTTTTTTTTTTTTTTTTTTTTTGCACATTGCAGTCCAGTTTTCCCAGCACCATTTGTTGAAAAGACTGTCTTTCCCCCCACTGTGTATTCTTGCCTCCTTTGCCAGGATTAATTAACTGTATAGCTGTGGGTTTCTTTCTGGGCTCTCTACTCTGTTCCACTGATCTGTGTCTTTACTTTTCTGTGCTGACGTCATACGGTTTTGATTACTACACCTTTGTAGGTGTATCTCGAAATCTGGAATTGTGAGGCTTCTGTTCCACTTTCATTGGCTTTGTTCCAATTTCTCAAGATTGCTTTGGCTATCTAGGGTCTTTTGTGGTTCCGTACAAATTTTCTGATTATTTGTTCCACTTTTGTGGAAAATGCTATTGGTATTTTGATAGTGATTGCTCTGAATCTGTAGTTCGCTTTGGGTAGTATGGACATTTTATTTATATCTTCAAATTCTTTCATCAATTCTTACATCTTTTACAGTTTTCAGAGTGCAAGTCTTTCACCTCCTTGGTTAAATTTATTCTTGGATATTTTATTCTTTTTAGTGCAGTGACAAATGGGATTGTTTTCTTAATTTCTCTTTCGGAGACTATGTTATTAGTGTATTACATGCAACTGATTTATGTGTATTACTTTTGTATCCTGAATCGTATTTCTTTTTCTGGCGAATTTTAAAAATTTTGATGAAACCAATCTCTAATTAGAAGTATATTTATTAAAGAAAAAATATTTTGAAGAAGTAGATAGGATTCCCATAATTTAGAGCTAGATAGATTGTATTCTTGGTGTAAAACCTCGTTAAGAATTAACTGCTAGTATTTTTTATTAGGATTGTCATTGTTGATATTTTGGTTATATCATTCTCTATGTTTTAAGAGATACACTCTCACCATAAGTTCCATCATTCTTGGTGTGCAGTTCTGTTGGATACAAATTTCTCAAGGATGCTTATAACATTATAACAGCAATGTCTGTGTTATTTATGGTTTTTGAATGATAAAGATTATCAATTTTTAAATAGGAACCAAAATGTGAGTCTGTCCAGTTGGTTTTTAAACTTAAAAGAACTTAGGATAGTTTCCTAAGATGTCACCAACCACCTTTTAGGTGGTGTTAAGTCAAAATTTGAAGAAAAAAGAGCTGAGGGTATTTTAATTATACTACATGGCTTTAAAGTATTCAACATAAAAAGAAAATAAATAAAAATAAAGTGTTGAACATCAAAGTCATCCAGTGTTACAGTTTACTGAGCCCCTTTTTTCTTTGAAATTATAACTTCTATACAAGCAGTGTATAAATTAACGTAGTGATTCATATTCTAAAACTAAAACTCTTTCTTAATCCACAACGAAATCATAAACTTTGCAATTCGTATTCATTATGTATCAGCTGATTATTTATCTACATGGGAGATCCCCTCGTCTGTATGTTACTAGTCCTAAAATGTGAGGCTGCAGAAACACTTTGAATCTTGAGGGTAAATTAAAAAGGATGATATTTTAAAGCTGCTATGATCAGGTCACATGAGTCTACTCATGTCTTCACTTTTAATAAAATATCGTGTGTTTTTTTGTTTTTTTTTTAAGAATAAGAGAATCTCTATATGCTTTTATAATTTACCAGGTATTTGTTTAATTTCTCTCTGCTTACGCTATATGGATCTGGTTAAAACTTTCATTCGATGAAGTTAGTTTGTGATTTCCTTTATAATAGAGTAAGCCACATATGGCTTATATTATGTATATTTGCAGTAGTCTGTAAACTACCTGAAGTCTGGGAGTAGGTCTTGTATATTCACCTTGCTAATCACAGATAGTGCCGGGTACTGAGAGGCTCAGTTGAATGGTTCTTTGGAGGAGTAAAAATGTAAAGGGTAAAGTTCTCAAAGAATCATTTGTGGTTTTTACTTCAGATGGTTTCATATAACCAGCACTCTTCAATTTGAATAAAATAGTACCATTTTACCAATTTCATTTATCTGCAAAAAAGAGCTTTAACCCCAGAGCACATGTTCCCATGAATGAAAATTTACACCTTTGAGCACAGGAGACACCATTTTACGATATCATCCAGCATTTGCTGGCATCTATGCCTCCCACCTGATTTATTTCCTCCCATCAAGCAAGCCTCCTGGGCCTCTAAAAAGGAGTTTTTCTGACAAACTAAATCAAATTAAAAGAGCTTCAAACTTCCAGAGGATCTGTGCTTGTAGAAACAACAAAAGGGAAAGCAATATGAAAATTTCTATCTGAGAGGCTGGTGTGCATACACATGTGTCTGTGTATGTGTTGGGATGGAAGTGAGGGTCATGGGGATTTTCAACTTAGCCAGAGCTTCCTGGCATAACGTGGTCGCCTATGCCTGTGATGCTCCTCAGGTATTGTGAGGAATGGGTCAGCAGCTCTTCTTGATCAGTCAGTTGTCTCTAGAATAAATCTCTCAGGAAATGATATGCATGTGTGTGAGGGCCAGGAGGGAAATTGAGGAAGAAAGCCTGTCAGGAGAGACATATGTTAGCAAGACATATATTTTATTGTTTTGATAAATTGAAGTCTATTTCTTATTGCTTGTATTTCAATAAAATGATTGGACTTAGGGCTAGGTGACTGCTATTCCCATATGTTTGTAGAGCTACTTGTTGAACACTGTCAACACGTCCACTCTGCTCAGGACATAAACTCAAACCGTGTTAGAGCTAGAGGGACTCACGTGGGTCTTCTAGTCCAGGCAACGTTCTGCACATGAGGATGGTAAACAGTGAAGTGTGTCGTGTGTGCCAAACACTGTAGTGAGGGCTTTGTGTGCATTTTCACATTGGGTCCTTCAGCCAGTCCTATGGCATCTCTTAGGCTGTAAATGAATAAATTAGCTTGGAAGGGTACATTAAGTGGCTTGAGATCTCCTGGTTACCACGTGGCAGAGCTAGGATTCAAACCCAGGCAGGCAGATTTCGGAGACAGTATTATTTAGGTGCAATTCAGTAACCAACGAAAGGTGAATGGTTGCGGTCTCTTCTCTGGTAGGACCAACGCTCCACCTGAGATGCTAGTGTCACGTGGGAAATGTGTCCAGCCAGGGAGCAAGAATTGGTTTTGTCTGGAAGGGCTGGAGAAGACTTTGAGATGGAGGAAATAGTTGAACTGGATCTTGAAAGACCTCTAGGAATTTGCAAGGCAGACAAAGGTATTAGGAGACCTGTCAAGTGTGTCACATGGTTGGTTCTAACAGTGGCGAGTAGTTCTGTGCGATTGAAGGCGGAAGTGTAGGGGGTGTTTGAGGTAACATGCAAGAGACGAGATCGGAAAGATAAGTATGGGCTATATTCTTACATCCAGATTTCCAGCCTTCCTGCCTCTGGGGCAGTCCCACTTTCCCCGTCCCCACCAGGCACTCACTGCACCTGGTGCTGTACTCAGCCTAAGGAATGAGATCCAGACACGGAGTGTCTGGATTAGAGCGTGAGTCTCAGGGATTAAAAATCAGGAATGGTATACAGAGTTGGGAGGGAAGATTGAGGTGGCTCAGTGAGGGATGATATGCCAGTGGTGAAAGAGATTCAAGCATAATGGACCAGTGCAGGACTTCTAACCCTGGACACTGAAGCTGATGGTGATGCTGTGAATAAAATGGAAAAAGTTGGAAGCAAAGGGAATCTTGAGGTCTCTAAGTTCATTTCCCATCATTCTGTATTTTGATAGAAGGGAAACAGTATTTAGTAGTTTGTTTCACATTAGGGCTTAAACAGATTTAAGAGTTTGAAGGTATTAGAATGATGCATAATAATGTATATACGTGATTAGAAATACACGGGTGGTTTTATATAGTTACTCTTATAGCAGAGTTTCAAATCCTTTATAGTCTTGTATAGCTGGTAGAGCTTCCAGACATTATCTAACCAAGAAGACAATAATTTATTCCCAAAGACTCTTGTTTTGGTTTACTGCATTAAAAAAATAATAAATAATAAAAACTAACCAGGGAATAAAAATATTTAAAATTAAATTATTTAGATGGGCTCCAGTTAGCCTTCTTATCCACTTGCACCAGACCCTCGGAGCTCATTTAAATAAGCTTCCTGGTGCTAGCAGCCACTTGAATTTTATACCCCTGAGCTAATCCAGCCTTCTCATTTAAATGGTTGTGAAACTGGGTTAAATGATTTGCCTAGCTGCCTTGGGTGAAGCAAGGTCTAAAGGAGGAAAAAATAGTAATGAAGGGAAAAACATTTAGAAAACTATTCAGAAAAATGCATGACAGTAAGACACTTGTAAATAGGTTGGGCTATATTTTCCTGCTCTCCCCCCCCCCCCCCCGCCCCACCAAAAAAAGCTCTTTTAACTTATTTTGTCAAATTAATGTAGGCTCGGCTTTAGTCCATATCATTGCCCACAGTGCCACCTCTTGGCAGAATGGAGCAATGATGAAGCTGCCTTTTTTCCCAGTAGGTGAAACTGCTTCTGTGCCTCTAAAGGAATCTGCAAGCAGCCATTAGGAAGGAGATTGTGTCCAAGGTCCAACTGACGTGGGAAACAAACCACTATATCCGCATATCTGCACAGGGATGTTCAACTCCGACAGTCAGAGGGGTGTAAGTCGGAGCAGGGAAGCAAAATAATTGACTTCCCAGGTCCACAGCTCCCCTGTTCCCACCCCCGGGGCGTTGAGGATTGTGTGTCTTGCTGCTCTGGGTTGATTACTGCCATTGAGAAACACCCAACCCCACAGGATGAGCTCACTTGAGGAAACCTTTCTCAGAGCCTTCATGTTCTCACATGAGCCATGAAGGGTCAACCAAGGTGTTCATTTAACTGAATGTATTTCATCTGGAAAAAAAAAAAGTTAGTTTTACAAGAGTGGACAGTGCATTTTCCCTTTCTCCATTAAGGTGTGAGCTCTTCTAGAAAGGATGTTGTCTCTATGGGGCTCACATAATGCCAAGCAGAAAGTAAAGTGCAGTGCAATGTGGTTAAAGGTTTGATTGGATCTTTCAAACATGAGTCACTGTAACAAATATCGGCGTCTTTCCCAGTGCTGGTGTTCAAGCACACTCTCCTTGTCACGCACGGACAGACACACACTGGAGATGAGTGTAGTAACGTAGAAAAGTCAATGAGACCTCACCTTTGTCCTGCAGTTCATGCAACACTGAATAGAAACTCTAGACGACGTACTCGTGGGGTTTGTTAACGTGTTTAAAATCCAAAGTTTTTTTTATTTTTTAAAGATTATTTATTTATTCATGAGAGACACAGAGAGAGAGAGGGGCAGAGACATAGGCAGAGGGAGAAGCAGGCTCCATGCCAGGAGCCCAATGTGGGACTCGGTCCTGGGACCCCAGGATCACACCCTGGGCCGAAGGCAGATGCTCAACTGCTGAGCCACCCAGGGGTCCCTAAAATCCAAAATTTTAATCTGATCTTCCCCTTCTATAATCTGAGCTACTCCAGGTTTTTACAGGACAGAATGATGTATTGCTGGTGAGCTTTGTGCACTAGGGAGCCACTTTATTTCTCAGGGAGTCGGCATCTGATCATTTTGGGAGGTAGGCCGTACTACCAATGTTGAATCTACTGCCTGATTGCTCGGAGACCAGGCAGGGGGACCCCACCTTAGCCAGCAGAAGACTGGATCGGTGACATCCATGTCCACGAAGACAACACTGTCCACCCATTTTTTTTTTTTTTAAGGAAATTTTTAAATAAAGTTGGAATAATACCACCAACAGCATGCCCTCTTAAAGAAACCTGGCGGGATCCCTGGGTGGCGCAGCGGTTTGGCGCCTGCCTTTGGCCCAGGGCGCGATCCTGGAGACTCAGGATTGAGTCCCACGTCGGGCTCCCGGTGCATGGAGCCTGCTTCTCCCTCTGCCTGTGTCTCTGTGCCTCTCTCTCTCTCTGTGACTATCATAAATAAATAAAAATTAAAAAAAAAAAAAAAGAAAAGAAAAGAAACCTGGCAAGTATGAAAGCAAGTTGAATTGATTTTGGTCAAAGGGCCATGGGGCCAAAAAATAAAAAATAAAAATAAATAAATAAATAAATATCCATTAACCGAGGAGAAAGGCCAAGGCTCAAAAGCAGAGAACAAATGGCAGGCTGGAGGACACTTGTTTGGGAGGCGAAGCTAGGAAGAGTCCCAGGAAGGAGGATTCTGAGGAGCTGAGGGCAGGAAGGAGCTCTAGTCATGGGGCTGGGCAGGTGGGGGCTCAACTCCTGTTGCCCAAAGATGGACAAACCCAACCCAAAGTGATGGGTCTATGAATTCAACAAGGTGGTAAGTGCAAGCAGAAATGATCACAGGTTCCAACTGTCCAGTTTTGCTCCAGATTTTTCTCCTCTCTCTTAAATGAGGTGCTCTAGAAGCCTCAACAGATTTGACAGATCCCTTAGTACTTGCAGCGTCAGCTGTGGCCTCTTCTGGGGTTGACTGGGGTTAGCGTAGCAGGTGACCAGCAACAACCCAGGTCTCTTATCCTGACCCTGTCTGGATATAACTTAGCTAGTTTCTGCCTTTCAAAGACGGCACGGAGGGTCCTGCCAATAAAACAAAGTGTACAGGAGACTGTGGACTCAGGGCCGCTAGCGCCTCCTGATCTGAGTGGCCTTGGGAGAAGGATCCAGAACCAAGGCCTCTGCCACATGTGCCAGACACACGTCTGCACCTTCAGGAAACTTGAGGCCATCAGAAGTCCACGGACTGGTACCAATGGGGAAACGGGTTATTCTGGGGTATGTTTACATGAACGACGTATGTTAGAGTGTATGAAAAGAATCTACTCGCTCTTGGTAGAGCTTTGTCCTTTATCATAGTGTAAACGTCCAATGGCTTATTTTTTGGCATGCCCCCCCTTTTTTGTAAAAAAAAAAAAAAAAAAAAAAAAAAAAACCCTATAAATGTTGGACTTCCGTGTCTCCCAAAATGTAATGACGAACATATAACTTACATTAAAGTGTTTGGTGACGCCTACTGCTCGCCACCGGTGTGCTGAATTCACCAGCTTTATGATAACCGGAGACCCACATGTGCAGAAGGACGGGCGTCTACTTCAAAAATTAACAGTGACTTTAAGAAGTCTTTTTCCTAAAGCTAGCGATTTAGCCTGTTAAAATATTTAGCTGTTCAATATTGGCTCCTTTAGCAGAGATAGTACCGTGCCAACACTCAGATGATTCCAGTTTGATACCAGAACCATTAGACGCTGCGTCACTTTCCTGTTGCTGCTGTAACAAATCCCACAAACCGGGAGGCTTAAAACTTGGCTGATGTATCATCTTACCAGTAGCTCTGAAGCCAGAAGTCTGAAACAGGTGAAAACCAAGGTGTCAGCAGGTCTGTGTTTTTCTGGAAGCTCTAGGGAAGAATCTATTTCTCGCCCTTCCCAGCTTCTAGAGGCACCTGTGTCCCTCGGCCCGTGACCCTACAAAGTGCCTAATTCCGACCTCCACTTCCAATGCCATATATCCTACTTCTGACTTGGACCCTCTTGCAGTGACCCTGGTGATGGGGCCCATCCACAGGCTCCAGGAGAATCTCCCTCTCCCAGATCCTTCCCTTAATCACATCTTTAGTAAAGGCACTTTGCCGTTTTGCCGTGTAAAGTAGGTCATGGCCATCTTTGGGGGCTCGTTATCCCCTTTCCTGCAGGTGCTTCAAGTACAAAGTCAGTTCTGTTGATTCCAATGATACTTTGATCACTACCCAGAATTAAATAAAGCTCTTGGAAGGTCTGTCAAATAAGACAAATCTGACCTTTCTGTGAATGCTATTATAAATTCAATTAAAAAGTTCAATATTGAAGATGAAGTTATTTGTTTTTGAGACGATCATGAATTTGGCAGAGCAGTTTCGTGGCAAAAGCACTGTCATTACAAAATTAGAAAATTTATGGAGCAGAAATGTATTTGGAAACAGGTTGTGCTGCAAAAAAAAAAAAAAATGATGTGCTCATGATTGGTCACAATAAGCTGGAGTGTTCTAATGGTAAAAATAGATGCCCTAGTAATCAAACTTTATAGGTACCCATACACAGAGTAGGGGAGCTAAAAACCTTCATGATGAAGCTGACCGGTTTTAAAAAGTTAAAAAACAAACAAAAACCCCTTCCCACGTAGCAATCCTCTGTCCGCTGCCTACCTTCAGGTGGGTTTAAAAATATGAGACCGAACAGGACTATCTTCAAAATTGACCCGAGTATCGGACACTGGTATTTAAGTAAATTACAAATCTGAGTTGTCGAAATTTTGGTCAAAAATTTTTTTTAAATCGTCTGTAATTTTTTAAAACGTTTCATTCTTTTTATTTATTTTTTATTAAGTTTTGTTCATCTTAATTCCATCATGGTTAACACACAGTGTTAGATCGGGTGCACGATATAGTGATTTATGCTTCCATACATCACTACTCAAAAGTTCTCTTTATCCCCTCGACTTCACCCGTCCCTTACTCCCTTCTCTCTGATATGCTTTTTTTTTTTTTAATTTTATGTTATTTATTCATGAGAGGCACAGAGAGAGAGAGAGAGGCAGAGACACAGGCAGAGAGAGAAGCAGGCTCCATGCAGGGAGCCCGACATGGGACTCGATCCTGGGACCCCGGGGTCACACCCTGGGCTGAAGGCGGTGCTAAACCACTAGGCTACAGGGGCTGCCCTGATATGCTTTATTTTAAATGAAAACCTTGAGTTAAGGTTACTTTTTGTGTCAACGAGGACATTTTTTTTTTTTTTTAATGGGTGGGAACATACCTCCGAGTACGTGGTTCTGAAAGATACGTAAAGCATTCCACCCAAGAAAAATAGAATACACATTTTCTCCACGTAGACACAGAGGAATCCTCTGGTGAAATCACATATAAAGAGACATAAAAATATCACAAATTTAAGACTGAAACCCTATCAAGTGTATGTTCCAACCACAATGGTACAAGAGGAAAGATCAACAACAGAACAAAGTTGGAAAGTCTGCAGTGTAAATTGTAAATATTTAGTATGTAAATATTAAGCAGCGTCCTGCTGCACAAGCAATGGGCCAAATAAGAAACCAAACTGCAAATTGTCTGAAAACAAAAGGAAACAATATTCCAAAAATTATGGGATGCAGCAAAAGCAGATGCCAGAGTAAAATTTATGCTATAAATGCTTATATTAAGAAAATTCAAATAGCCAGCTTAACATTGCACCACAAGGAACTGGAAAAAGAAAGAGCTTGGCAGAGATTTAGTAGAGGAAGGAAAAAGCAAAGAAAAATCAAAGCAGAGACCGGAATAAACAATAACGTGATATTGAAAGTAATGACCAGTTTTTCCAGAAAACCAAAATTGGCAGTGCTTTACCTACATTAAGAAAAAAGAAGAGGGTCAAAAACCAAAATGAGAAATGGCAAACAATACAACAGATAACCACAGAAATAACAGTATGATGACAGGTTACTGTAAATCATTACATACCGACAAATCAGACGACTTAGGGGAAAAACCAGATAATTCTAAACAGTTACCGTGATTGAATCCTGAGTGTTGAATCCAAGAAATAGGGAATCTTCTTAGACAGTAACAAAGAATGAAAGTTGGGTTAGGAATCAAAAATCTCTCAGCACAGAAAAGCCCAGGAACACCTGTTTTCATTGGTAAATTCTGCCAAAAAAAAAAAATGTTATGACCATCTTGATCAAAATCTTACAAATAATGGAATGGAGGGAACACATTCGAAATCATTCCACGAGGCCAGGACTATCCTGATACCAACTGCTAGAAATTTTTAATCAAAATATTTGATAAATTGTAAAGCAGAGAACTTAAGACTTAAAAGCTTTTAAAAATGGTAATTATTAAAATCAAAGCTTATGAGAAGACATGAAAATGTATGCTTATAAAAACATGCAGGGAATTGAAATTTAATTTTAAAATTTGAGAACTCAGATTTAATACAAGATTTAACTTGAAAAATCTGTGATTGCACTTTGAACTATTTTGACTTGTGAGACGACTCTTGAAGCTTCTGTTTGGTAAATTCATATTTTGTATCAAACTATGAAATTAAGCAAGTTCTGATTTTTTTTTCAAAAGAACAGTATAGCAAAACAACTTATCTAATGAACTTTATCTTTCAAAAATGTTTATCGATACAACATATTCTGAGGAGTCATTAGGAGAGGAAAAGTAAAAATATCTTGATGGAAGTATTTACAAATTTCCATATGAAAACCTCGGACTTGAGGATATCCTCCATTTAAAAGCCTGGTCTAATCCATCCAAATAAAGATGCAACTATAGAAAAAGTATTTTTCAGAAATATGACCTCTATAGTAGTGTTAATTAATAATGCCAACGATTACAAATTTAAGAACATTAAAATGTAACTTTGAAGAAGACCGCAGGAGACTTGGTGAAGAAATAATCCCATTTTTTTTTATTTTTTTGAAATAATCCCATTTAGAAAAAATATATTCTTTAGGAAAATACCACTGGCCTGTGTTGGATACAAAGCGAGATACAAGCACATGGTCATGTACCAAGAATTATTATTATTGTGTGATTTTCCTGTTCAATGACAATAATTACTATGTGGGAATTTTTGTATTCAAATAATCAATGTACAGGATTTTTTTTTTTAATTTGCTTTCATTGATGTGGGAACGTTCTGTTTATTTTAATGACAGTAAAATCTTTTTTGAATGTGACCATTTCATAGATTGAATATAATGAAACCAGTCAGGGGATCAGCAAATCCTTACTCAAGATGTTAGCTGGTTGACGATGTGAGTTTGCAGAGTCTCTCGCTCTGCAAACGTTGTGGGTCTGGTTCCTCAATTATGCTGCAATCCTGCGTACAAAGCCCTTCCCACAGTGTCCAGCTCAGGATAATCTCTTATTATTACCATAAGCAGCTTAGTGAGAGGCCTCCCGAGCCTCCTAACTTCCAGTAATGGGAACACTGTCATTACCTATAAGCTCAACGTGGTTGTGTGTGATGTTTTATTTTTTAACCTATTCCGTAAGTTCTTTTTTTTTTTAATGTTTTTTTCTTCCCTTGCCCTCTGTGATATTTCCTATCGACGCTCTTTATTTTCTTCTTTCAGGCGTTTCCTATCCATCCCACTTCTTTCCAAGCATTGTGCAGCAGACACTAGGCTTTCTCCCGATTCCTTCAGGTCGTGCTGGGAGCCGGGACGGGCTCACCTACGCAGTGGCTGTGGCCCAGCACTGGGTGTGCAGATGAGCAAGAAGGGAGGATGATGTCCTGCGGAGCTCTGTTCGCCTTGCTACCCTGACCCCTAACCCTAACCTCTAACCCCTAAACTAACTAACCCCTTACCTTTGGTGCAGGGGAGCACCCCCCCCCCACTAGCAACAGCCTGGGAGGCCCTTCACTGTCTATACCAGCCCTTCCCCATCCTTGTCAAGATGGTCTTCCAGACTCCAGAACAGTGTCCCTGCATCTCCCCCTCCACCCCCCACACACGGTGGCCTCACTCCTTGGCTCTGGGCTTTGATGTTCTTCTTTGTGACTTAGGGGTGTTGAGTTCAAAGCCTTTTTACTTCTTGGCCTTCGCGGTTCTGCTGCATTTTCCTGACCAGCTCCTCGCTGTGGCTCAGAAGATTTCTTCCTAGAACATCATGGGTTTGACTTTGTTTTTGCAACCACAGTCCCCTTGACCCCTTGCTTCTCCCTGCTGTTGGACAGAGTCATCCTTCCATACGACTCCGTGAGTTAGGACCTCAACGCGCTAGTGCTCCCTGTGCATCCTCTGCGAGGCCTCCCTTGCCTGTTTGTGATCAGAATCCCATCGGCCATCTCAGTGGCTTTCTCCTTAGAAATCTTCCTGTGTTCACCCTTACAGAAGCTTGGGAGCTTCATGTCCTTTAGTCAGTGCATTCTTTGTAGTTTTGATTTTTTTTTTTTAAGATTTTATTTATTGGAGAGAGAGAATGAGAGAGCACAAGCAAGAGGAGGGGGCAGAGGGAGAGAGGGAGAAGCAGACTCCCCACTGAGCAGGGAGCCCCACGTGGGGCTTGATCCCAGAACCCGGGGTCATGACCTGAGCTGAAGGCAGATGCTTCCCTGAGGCCCCCCAAGGAGCCCCAGTCCTTGAGTTCTCACTAATACTCTTATCTGCTTTATTGTTTTCTGGAGTTTTGTTACTCAAAACGGGGACCATGGACCAGCAGCATCAGCATCATCTCAGAGCTTGTTCGAGATTCAGAATCTCAAGATTTAGCCCAGATCCGTGGATCAGAATCTGCATTCTAATATTTGTGCATGTTGCAGCTGGAGAGGCACTGTCCTGGGGCACCGGGAGGCCAGGGACATCTGTCCTCTGTCTCTTCTCTGGTGTGCCCGACAAACTCTGAGGAGACCTGGTTGGTTCCAGGTGGACCCGACGTATCAAGAAATAGACTATGGGAATGCCATGCTTGGAAGGAATGACGGAGAGGAAGATGTGTAGACAAAGACCATGGAATTTATCACTTTAGACATTCCAGATGCCCACACTTGTGTTCCTTAATTTATTTCTGGCTACGTGGTACTGATGATGCGATTTCTGATGGTGGTGTTGGTACTAATGGCTCCTTCCATCTTATCAAAAGAATATGCATTTCAGTGAGAATTTGCATATATTGCAATTGGAGACGTGACATTCCAAAGCAGCGTCTTCCTAAGAGCTGTCACGTGGAGATAGTTACCTGCATCAGAGCCTGTGCTAAATATGACAATAATAGAACAGGATAGGGATCCCTGGGTGGCGCAGCAGTTTAGCGCCTACCTTTGGCCCAGGGCGCGATCCTGGAGACCCGGGATCGAATCCCACATCGGGCTCCAGGTGCATGGAGCCTGCTTCTCCCTCTCCCTGTGTCTCTGCCTCTCTCTCTCTCTCTCTGTGTGACTATCATAAATAAATAAAAATTAAAAAAAAATAGAACAGGATAAAACAAAATATATAGAAAGATCGGGTTGTGCCAAGCGTGTAGTAAAGGTAAGTGTAGGTTGGGAGTTTCTCTCAGGCATGTTTGTGTGCGTTGGACCGTGATATAAACTCTATTTCTTATTGTGGGTGAGCATGGTTGATAAGAACCATCTAGACAAGCTTGCCGGAGCAGATACGGAATCAGGCTGCGTCCGTGTGTTGGCTTTCTGGGATCTCCTGTCATCTCTGCCCTCACGTCTGCCTGGAAGTCCACCTGGGAATCCGTTTATTTTATCCTCATGCCTGTGTCACTGTGAGGAAGCAAAAGCAGAGCTGTGACTACCCGGGGGTTCCTTACTCAGGTGAGACAGAAACAGAATCCGTCTCGTTGTGGATGGAAGTGCTACCCAGTGGTCTAAGCAGAGCTGTTAAAACTTTTCCAAGAACTACTCTTGAGACTCTAGGCATAATAACTCAAGCCTATAATTTTGGAGTTTCTTTGAAAGCAACTTTTCCTCTAAAATTCATGTGGAATCCCATGAAAGGGCTTTCAGAAACCAGTAAGAACAATTCAGTAGGAACGTGGGGAAAACCCTCAGATTGCCACGTCACAGAAGCATAGCCAAATAGTCAAATAACACGGCAAGAAGCTCACCAACATGCATTTCGAGGGAAATGAAACGTGTAGGTTAAAGCCACAGCTACGCCTGGGGAGGTGCAAGGCGTTGAATGTAGCAGGTGCACAAGACGCAACAAAAATGACCTGGGGCCTCCTGTCAGGTGCAATGTATGCGCTGAAACTCGTTTACCAGGTTGACGGAAAACCATGATTAATTACCATGGGACAGAGGTAACGTCAACTTTTTACCCCCAAAAAATGGCTTTTTATGATGGATTTCAGGCAAGCTGGAAATCCTTCTTTTGGTCCACCTCTGAGAGTGCTGTGGGTCCGGTTGAGATCAAGATAGAAAGTCAGGTGGTACATGTTCTTGCGGGGCTCAGGGGAGAGACGTTTTCAAAAACACTTAGGAAGAGGACTTTGAGGGTGTGGGCGGTGGTCTTTATGCTTCTCGACACCCGGGTGATCCCCAGTCAGGACCTCTCATAGCCTTTCTACGTTTTGAACATCTTGTGGATTGTATCTTCATTTTATCTCGCTCCGGACACATTTTTCTCTCTCCTCTAGGCTCATACCATTCTACGAGCGATTTTCTAAGGTGCAAATAGGGTTTTATTGGGCCTGTAAAATTCTTGGCCCCGTGCCTTCAGATAAAATCTCATCTCTTTAGAATAGTTGCAATTCCCATCTCAAATCTCACCTTCTGGGGTCTTCCTCATTTTACTATTTCTTCCTCTCCTTTGCTATTCTTTTACAAATACTTCTCCTTTTCCTGGCAAATACATTTAGCTGGAGTCCGTCTGTCCTAGAACCTCATTCTAAAATCTTATTTTTTATTTTTTTATGGGTATAATCAGCCTATAATGTTAGTGTTAGGTGTACAACATCATGCTTTGACATTTGCATATATTGTTAAATAATTACTACGATACGTTTTGTTACCAACCATCACCACATGTACTTACAAAACATTTTTTTTCCCCTGATGAGAACTTTTAGGATCTATTTTCTTAGCAACTTTCAAATGTTTAATATGATTCTGTTAACTCGAGCCACCATGCCCTGCATTACATGACCAGGACTTAATTATCTTAGAAGTTAGTACTCTTTGACCCCCCCCCTTCTGTAAATTTCAACTTTACAGAAACATTGAAAAAAATAGAATTAGATAAAAAATATTATGAATAACACCCATATACCTTACCCAGATCATCAGCTGTCAACATTTTACTGTATCTGCTTTATCCTTTGACGATATTCTTTACACGAACACACAACCACACACAAAGATTTTTTTGTGGATATATTTTTTATTTTCCCTGAAGGAGTTGAGGGTAAGTTATGTCTGTAAGGGCCCTTGCTTGACTCCAAAATACTGCAGTGTGTGTTTCATGAAGGTAAGGATATTTCCTTAGAGAACCACACTGCAGTTATCAGTAAACTTCGCTGTTGATATAATACTTTCATTTAGTCTGGAACTTACTTTTCAACTCTATCAGGTGACTAATGACCACCATTGGGGGACTTTCCCTCTTCCAAGTTCAGGATTCAGTCCAGGACCAGGCATTACATTTAGCTGTCACGTTTCCCTCCCCTGCATTAATCTGGGACATTTCCGAAGCGTTTCTAAGTCTTTTATGACGTTGTTCAAAGAACCCGTCCCCTTCCCTTTTTAACATTTTTGTATTATGATTTATTTAAAGATTTTATTTATTCATGAGAGACACACAGAGGCAGAGACACAGGCAGAGGGAGAAGCAGGCTCCATGCAGGGAGCCCGATGTGGGACTCGACCCCAGGACTCCAGGGTCACGCCGTGAGCCAAAAGAAGTCTCTCAACCGCTGAGCCCCCCAGGTACCCCCCTTCCCTCTTTATAAATAGAGGGTTGGTACAATCACTTCTCAAATCTTTCTTTTATCAATAATTACAAGCATTTTAAAACAGTAAATAAATATTACCATGAACCCCATAGAACAGTCACTTTGCTTCAACAATTATGAACTTCTTGTCCTCCTTATCTCATTCATACTTCCTAGTGGTACAACTGTTCTTAAAAACTTTACAGCTGAATGCATTGCATGTACTGTAAGTTGTCAGGGTCATGTTTGTATGTGTGTATATGTAACAGAAATGCTTATTTTTGTACCTAAAAAAGATGTGGCTGAGAGTGTCTGTAGTTGCTTTAGCCGTAGATGCCAAAAGCTAGAGACGATGTTCAAACACCGACCACATGTCCTTCATTAGTAGAATGGATGGACACTCTGCGGTGTCGTAGTAGGACGGGTGGTATAAGCTAGGAAAACCAATAAACTAGTATTACCAACAAACCCATGGTGGAACTCATAAAACTGAACAAAAGGAGCTAAAACAAATGATTCTGGTGAAAACCCAGTCAGAAGGAATCTATGGTGTCAGAAGTCAGGACAGAGGTGACTGCAGGGAGGCAGGGAGTGTGGGAGGAGTCACGTTACCATTGCCATCATCGAGGTCATTAGGAATGCTCTGTTCCTTGACATAGTTGTGGGAACATTTTTTTGGTCTATTTCATGACAATTCTTTGAACTATACAATTTTTGCAATTCCTTGTGTGTATCAGTAATCTGATACAGATTACTTTTTAAACATGTATACAAAGTTTATCGTATATCCCTTACTATACCTCTGTTTCTTTTGGTTTAAGGTTGAAGTATCAAATCATAAAAAGTACAAAACCCAATTTTTACTTCTATTAAGTGGTTAAGATGCTGCTGCATTAAACCTACAAAACCAGAACAATGATGTAAAGCGACGGGGGTACTAGCACGTACTGGGCTTTGCATTCAGATGGTTTCTCTTTGCTGTCTTATTGACAAAATGTTTTGAGTGCTCTGCTATAGATGGGTGAGAGGGCATAGACTTAGTGTTTTCGCTGCTCCCCAGCCATACAAGACTAACTGCTTCAGCCCACCGCTGGCGGAAACGTGGATATGTCTATCTTCTGCTAATGGATCCAGTGCTTGTGTCATAGTGTAAAACAAATGCTCCCTCATCTCTTTTGCAATCTTGCAGAAATACTCCATCCCAATCTACATGTCATTTTTTTATTACATGCATAAAAATGTTTAATTTTGTCTCAACGTCAGTGGCTGAGAGTGTTCAGCTTGGAAAAAAAACAAAATATTTGCCATTAAAATGGACTCTGCAAGGCATTCTCACAAATTTGTATAATATTTCACACATGCAGTGATACAGTCACACATGCAGGCATCCGGGCGTCCACCATCTAGCTGCAACCTACTTTAATGACGCTCTTGCATATTTGCTGCAAGCCTTTGTTACATTAAATGAAATTTGGGGCGCCTGGGTGGCTTGGGCAATTGGGCGTCTGGCGTAGGCGCAAATCATGATCCTGGGGTCTTGGGATTGAGTCCCACATCAGGCTCCCTGCTCAGTGGGGCATCTGCTTCTCCCTCTTCCTCTGCCTACCACTACCCCTGCTCATGGTTGCTTGCTCTCTAATAAATAAATAAAATCTCTTTAAAAATGAAATGTAAAACCCAGATTCTTTCAAAGCCTCCTCTTTGCTGTCCTGTTCCCTTGACCTGTCTTTCCCCGTCCCTCCAAGGGCAGCTCTCCTGCAGTTAGTACATAGCTTCCTGGTTCTGAAGTGGGTCTTCTTTCCTTAGCTTTGCAACCGTGTGTCTCCGTGCATATGCCTGAAGATGAGGTTGCTAGGCTGAGTCATAGAAAATCCACATCATTATCCTCTTGGGTCCTGCCAAATGGCTTTCCAAGGGGGTGTACAAATTGCACTCTTACAAGCAGTAAATGGGAGTTCTTGTGTCCCTGCACACCATCCAACACATGGTTTTAGTGGACAGTTCAATTTTGGCCGTGAGTTACTGTTTATGGAACGACCTGGATTGATTGACCTTAGCTGCATTTATACCTATTTGACTTTATTTTATCGTGGAAACAGCACATAACATGGGATCTACCCTCACATTTTTAAGTGTACAGTGGGGTATTGTTGAGTTTGGGTATCATGTGGGACAGTACATCTCTAGAGCTCCCACATCTCGCTTGGCTGTGACTTTATTCCCTGCTGATTAGTCACTTCCCATCCCACCTCCTCCCAAGCTCCTGGCAACCACCATCACGAACGTTCATTCTATGAATGTGACTATTTCAGATACACGATGAAAGTAGAATCAAGTACTATGGGCCTTTCTGGGACCGGCCTGTTTCCACATGACGTTCTCAAGGTTCACGCATGCTGTTGCAGATTGTGGGCTTCTCTGAGGCTGAATGCTATTCCACTGTGTGTAGGAGGTACTATGGACCCTTCACCTGTTCCCCTGCTGATGCACGGTGACTTTGTTCAGAGTCACGGGTTGACACCTGCAAATAATGCTCCAGTGAACATGGGAGTGCTGATATCTCTTTAGGATCCTGACTTCCGTCTTTTTGTATGATGGATAAGAAGTGGGATTTCTGGAGCATGGGCTAGTTCTATTTTTAATTTATTTTTGTGAAATCTTTTTTTTTTCCTGCATAAAGAAAATAGAACTGAACCCCAAATGTAAAAACTTGCCCGTCCCAGGATGCCTTGATGGTTTAACTGGTTGGGTGTCCAACTCTTGGTTTTGGCTCAGGTCATAGTCTCCTCTGGGTTGTGGGGTGAGGCCCCACCTTGGGCTCCATGTTGGGCATGGAGTCTGCTTGGGATGCTCTCCCTCTCTTCTCCCTACCCCACTTGTGTTTTCTCTCTCTCTCTCTCCAAAAAAAAACCCCTAAAACTGGCCTGTCCCTTATTTCCAAACATGCAAATGCATATCTTTATAATGCATCAACCATTTAAAACTATATCCCATGTTGTTAAGAGTCTATCTTTTAAAATAAGTATCAGCATCCCATTTTTTTTTTTTTGCCATTCTGCTTGCTATACTCTTTTTTTTTTTTTTTTTTTTTTTTTTTTTTTTTTTGACACCTCACGATTTTCTGATTCCATGAGAAGCCCTGGTGCTGCCCCCAGCACTTCCCTCTGCAGCCCTGGACCCTGGGCCTCCTGGGAGTGAGATGAAAGTCACTGATGTGGTCAGACGAAGGTGAATGGAAAGGAGGGACGGAAGCTACCTCTCTCGCCCACGAGGCAGTCTCACTTGAGTAGCGGGAGCAACCTGATGCTGCACTGAGCTCTGGTGAGGGGCTCCACCTGGGGGCTGGTGAGGATGATCCTGTCACCCGGAGTGTGCACACACTGCCTGTCATGGTGCTCTCAGCACCTCTAGAGGCTGGCACACATTCATGCTCCCACCCAGGGTGTGGTGATCTGTGGCACCTCCAGAAAACCAGGCTCAGCGGAGCCCTTGCCTGTCACTCAGCAGCCTCTTTGAGTACCTTGCTACCCACAGAGGTTCTAGGTGGTGCTCATTTCCACTCCAATCACCTCTTTCTCCTTAAAAGGATCACCATTAGTCCTCTTCCTTGGGCTCCTAGTGCCTGAGGCCTAGCTTCAGTTGACAGCCTGGTCCTCATCTGTGTCCTAACCCCGATTCCACCAATGGTTTCTCTCGAAGCAACTCTTCCCTGCTCCACTCTCCTCTGCAAACTGAGCTTTAGTCCTTCTTAAGTCTTTCATGTGGTACGTCAGTTAGGATGGTCCTCTGCCAATCTCTTGGACTTCTTTTCCTGGATGCAAAAATAGCTCACACAGCTCTAAAGAATTCATCTTCAGAGACGTAATCTTTCTGGCACATCTGTTTTTATTGGATGGGAAAATCTTGTCTAGGAACTCTCTCTTAGAGTTTCTCTCATAGCTCATTGATCAGAGCCACATCACATACCCATCTGCTCTCTACACCCCCGCCCTCCTGGCATGGGGTTTAAAGTACCTACCATGGGTTTAGATCCGGGCTTGGGCCAAATACAGCGAGCTGCCCATTTCCTAGGGGCCAGGAGCTAAGAGCGCTTCTTACATTTCCAAATGGTTGGGAAAAAAAATCAAAATAATAATATTTCATGTCATGAAAATTACATGAATTCAAATTTCTGTGTCCCTAAATCGTTTAATTGGAACGTGTTTACCTTCATAATTTACATACCGTCAATCATTTTTTTCCCTGTTACAATCACAGAGTGGACGATCTGAACTGACACTGCACAAGGCTGCGAAGCCTGAAATACTTCATCTCTGGCCATTTACAGAAAAAGTTGACTCACCCCGGCTCGGATCACACCCCTTTCCGTCTCTTGGGGAAGGGCTCACTCTCCCTGAACACACTGCTTCCCGCAAGATTCTAGAACAAAATCAGGGTTCCATCAGCAGCCACCCTGGAGGGATGCCCTGACTATTGTGAGAGGCCTTATTGGGAATATCATCTTTGCTAACTTGTTCCTCCACTGATGCTTGGCCTCTGCTCTTACACGCCCAAATCGTTTTTGTATATTGCTGGCAAAATGACCTTTCTAGAATATCCTTATTAACATGTCGTTTTTCTGCTTAGCCCTTCCTCACCTGTCAAAGAGACCTTTGTAACACCTGTAGATGCATCTCTAATTGAAATGTAAGGAACCGTTCGAATATATTCTAGTTTACGATCTTCAGGTATCTGACCACAGAGTGCTAACATATAGGTTCTGGTCATGAGAGTTCTTGTCACATCTCTACAAATGGTTTCAATTAGCAATCAAAGCTGAATGCTGCGTAGGTGTCTTGGTTGGAACCAAATCCTTATTGTTCCATATGACCTTAACCCCCTCAAATCTAAGTTAAAATTTAACAGGGGGGGAAATAATCTCATCAAAAGGTCTAGTGCTTTCATTTATAAGACAAGGGCATGGCCATGAGGTCGTGTTCTGTTCTAGAATGTTGAGATTTCCTCTGTGCGTTGTCATTAATGCTTCATTGAGTCGTACACATCTAAAAAGAAGGGAAGTCCTTGAGTCCTGGAACACATGTCAACCAAATTGATTGATTCCTTTCTGCTAACATTTCATCAGTTTCACAGCACATCTACTAAATAAGCAGTAGTTCATTTTGAATTAGAATAATGATGAACTGGTCATTCATGGAACATATCCTGGATTTTGATTCCATGCCTTACATTAAACTTGTTCTTTTTCGGTTCACACAAAATGAGTCACGACCCTATTAGTAACAGGAAAGGAGATGGGCCCGTGTGCAAAAGTAGAGAAACTTGGAGAAAACAGTTCAGGTTTATCTCACAGGCCTGGCAAAGGCAAATGTGAGTTAACTTTTATCAGCTGCAGAAGATTCAGAGCATCTCAGAGCAAAATCCTTGGGTGTCCATGCTGTTGTGTATGTGTTATTGGTATCAGTGTTGAAAAGTGTGAGTCATCACTCTATTTAAATGCTGTTGCTGAAATGTTGGGCAGTGCTAGGAATGTAAGCTCATGGAAAGAACATGGAAATTGTACCAATTGTTCTTTTTAAAGATTTCTTCTAGCCACTCTTAGCACATGACGGGGGTGGGAGGCAGAGTGGGGAAGAAAACCTCATCAACTCTTCTGTTTTGATTGTTTGATTGTAAGCTTAGAGAAGTTAGCAGAGTATGCATCTGAGCGATGCGTTCTATAACCATTTGTTTTCTGTTTTTAGTCTGCTGCCATTTAAACAATTGATTGTATCATGTTTTAAATATGAAATTCATTAGTAATACAAGTAAGGAAGAGGCTACTAAAAGGGAGAGCTTTCTTAGTCTTCTGTCATTTCTCGGAGTTTGTTTTTAAGGAGGAGAGGTCCAAAGATTACAGTGAATAAAGGAAAGGTTCTGAACTAGGGACTGACCACTCACCACTTTTAATTTTGTTGGGAGTGACTCTGGCTGTAATGTCCTTCAAATAATATGTCCCCCAAACCTGCAGCGTCCAGAAGAATGTAGTCACACAAAACAAAGAAGACAGTCACTTCAAAAGAAGTATTTCCCTAGTGTAAGTGGAGGAAGAAGCTAAATGAAGACATTTATTTTGGTGAGCATTTTTTTTTTTTCAGAGATTTGGGCCAAGTAGGAGAAAGTTAGATGGTACGAACTGAGAACATCGAGTTGTACGTCGTTTCCACCATGGCTATGCTGACATATTGAATACCAGCTGCCAGACGCAAAGTCCATCATGGACTGAACCCTGTGAAAACACCTGCTTCCAAAGTGAACTTTGGTCCATAGACTCATGGTATTTGAATCTTGAGAGCAGCCTCCACTGTGATAACAGATGTTCAGGATTAGAAGTGAAACCACAGCTGCCCTGGTGTCTCACATGCATGCAGCCCAGAGCACATGTGAGATGTTAGAGCCTGACCGTTCCCATGAAAGAGCAAGATGCCTCTCCCAGAGCAGCTGGCATTGTGGACATTCTTCCACGGAAAGAACAGACACAACAAGCTACTGTCTTGAGTTGACAGACCTTGCTGACACAAGAGCTAGTTAGGAATACAGGAAGTGTGTTAATTTTTTTTTTTTAACTCAATACTCCCTCACTGTACAAATCATTGGATAGGTCAGTAAACAACTTACCATGGACATGATTAAAGAACACTTAGATCTAGTATTTTCCCTTGGGAAAAACATATGCATTATATCTACAACTAGAATCAAGAATAAAAGCAGAGCTTTTCCTTTTTGGAAATGATAGATTCCTTTAAAACGTTCAAATAAGAAAAAAAAAACACCTTAATATTCAGTGTCTGACCTTTAAATTTGAGGTGTGTATATAAGTCTTGTGATACACTATCTAGGGAAGGAGATACACTTGATGATATCTAGGGAAGGAAAGATGCCTGTGAATTGCTTGTCCGTGGTATTTTTTTTAAAAAGATTGATTGATTGATTGATTGATTGATTGATTTGAGAGAGAGATGAGAGAGGAGGCACAGAAAGAGAAAGAGAAGCAGACTCCCCACTGAGCAGGAAGCCCAAAGTGGAGTTTGATCCCAGGACCCTGAGATTATGACCCAAGCCAAAAGCAGATGCTTAACCCACTGAGCTACCCAGGTGCCCCCATCCATTTGTTTGAGGGCATTGTCTTCTCTTGTTGATTGGTAAGAATTCTTTATATTTTTCCAACCATAGTCTTTTGCCAATTGTGTATCCTCACTCTCTCTAAAGTGTGTCCCTTTTCACTTTAAAATAATAAGGTCTTTGGTTCTATAGAAAGCTTTCTAATGGTAATTTAAATGTAGTTTTAAATTTTGAGTAAAAAAAAATCAATCTTTTATGGTTTGACCTGTTTTTAGCATCTTGTTTAAAGAAATCCTTCTCTATTCAGAGCTATCATAAAGATGTTCTATGTTTTCTTCTAAAGGTTTAGATTATGGCTTTAATTTTGTCCTGCACATTCCAAATTGCTTTGATCCACATGCAGATGGCTGAAGTGGAGAAGAACAAAAGAATTTATAAGGCTGTGGTCCCCTTCATATGGGGAAGACCCACAGGTAAGAGAAGGCATCCAGTGCAAATGCAAAGAAAGGAAAAATCAATTAAGTCAAATTATAGGTGGTTCTATTGTATGAGTGGAAGGAGATGGGCTTTAGGAAGAAGGAGTATGTGAAGCCATGTGGATCTGATCATATAAGGCCTTACATCTACTTCGAGGAGTTTGGTTTTTACATTGAGAGGAGTAGTGGGCAGTTGTAGGGTATCAGTCAAGAGTAACACCAGCAAATACATATTTTTAAAAATCAGTGTCTGTAATGCAGGTGATGGGTTGGAAGGGCCAGCATGAGGCAAGACAAAACAGGTAGGAGTTGGGTAATAATCTGTGGTTGAGTTGATGGCACTGAGATCAATGTTGGGTCCATCTCCATATCCCATATCTCCAGAATTGGAGAAAAGTAAGTAAGTTCAAGGTAAATTTAGAACATAATCAGATTCCCTGCAGTGCCAGTCAGTGGCTTCAACTATTACGTCCCCCTCCCCAAGAAGTTAATGATCATGAAAGGGAATTTAGAAGTTCCACCCAGGACCCATCCTTGCTTTGAGAAACATCTCATAATTCATTGAGCAGCATGTTAATCATGAGCGTGGGACGGGTTTGGAGAATCTATAAAGTCAGCAGGGAAGAAAATAATCTGCTAAAACCCAGGCCCACAGAGTGGCCATCCCACAGACCTGTAGGCACCGCTCGCCTGTCTTTGTGCTCTTCTTCTATCATCCAGAAGCAACTTTCTAGTCTCTCCAGCAGGCCATCGTGGTGCACGGACTCCTAACAGACATCCACCGGGTTGACAAACTGCTTAGTGCTACAAACGTTTCAAAACCTGAAAGTTTAATCATCCACACATTAGTGTCAGCCTCTTAGTAAGATTGTTGGCTGAAATCTGCAGTGAAGGAGAAGGAGAGTTTCCCTTTACAGAAAAGGAAGGGAAACCACTTTGGAAGTATTAGGAATTGAGAAAAATATATATGAATGTATTTCTTGTGTGAGGACGTAAATCCGTTTGAGATCCTAGTTCTCAAGGGATAAAAGAAAATGAAATTCTGCATTTTAGAGAGATGCCTACAAAAGAATTGATCTGAAAGTGGATAAACAGCTTCCTCTGTATCTTCTTCTTTTTTATTTCATCCTCCTCTCCATGTTTTATTTTTGTGTAATTCCATCATCACCTTCCTGAACTTGGAATTTGGATGTTTTAATATCCTCGAAGTTCAGACTGTTGAGTGTATAAAACTCCCAGAAGGTGAGTCTGGGAGTTAAAATACGATATACATAATTATTCTATAGAGGATCATACATTTTAAGTCCCACACATCAATTTAAGAAGTAGAAATTTGAAAAAGAATTCGATTTATAATTTGAGTAATCGTATAATCTCTTCTTAATGTAGTTGAGGTCCTGTAGGAGCCTGTCTTAATTTGAGATGGAAATTGCTCTGTCCATTCCCTATGTAGGGGAATCTAGTAGTACATTATAGGATATGTGATACATCCACTGTGTGCTTTTTCCTATAGATCAGTGGTTTTCATCCTGAGATCCATGAACCCAGTGAAATCACATACCCAGTTTTGTGAGGAAATGTGCAAGTGTGGGAAGCATGCAGAGACACAGAACACCAATTTCGTGGTCTCCCCTTCCCCACCCTCAGTCTACTGATCTGGTCTGAGGATTTCCTCTTAACATTTTCAGTGTCCTTCTTCTCTGGAAATACTTTGAAAGTATTATTTGCTTGTGATGATTGCTTACGAAGGCACTGGTACGACTTCTGTAAGAACTATGGTGTTACCTTCTATCCCCATTTCTATTGGTCTGGGCATTATACCCCCTGGGGTGGCCCTAGATTAGCCCCAGCAGCCCAGAACAACAGAGTCTTCTCTCCTTGATTAATCAGACAACCGGGTCTAAAATTAAAATTGCAAAGAATATGTGTGTCTCTACGTGTACATGGGTGTATATGTGTGTGTGTGTGTGTGTGTGTGTAAATATATACACAGTTATACGTGATTTTTTTCAAATGCCTCAACTGAAGTTGACAATTGTTTTTCACTTGGACATAACCTAGATAATGATTTTCATATCCTGTGTCAATTTGAGGCAGTAAAAAAAAAAAAAAAAAAAAAAAGTAGGTGTCAAATGATGAGTTGGCTTTAAATTGACCTTGCCAGTTTGATTAAAAAAAATCCATTGCTAGCTTGGTTTGTGCAAAACTGAGGCAGAGGTTGGTGGCTGTGCTTTTTCCCGAACCCCTGCAGGGGAGAATCGAATTGAAGGCATTCTTTAAAGTTACCATCTGAATCAGGTGTAATATATAATTCATAAACCGTTCTTATAATTACCTTTTATGAGAAAAACACTATTACTGAGTAGTTTGTAAAGACGTACCTCCTCATTATCTAGCTTGTACACATGTAAGCTTTGAGATGGTCGATTCCCAGGACAGATGTATATGGTTTTTCTCCTCTCAGTATCCCTGGCTCTTTATTTCATCTTAAGCAGATCTGGCTCCGTGTTACCTGCTATAATGAATCTACACCTCACCTTGATAAATCTTCTCATTAAAAATGTATGTAGGCTCCCGCCCCTCTCCAAGGCATGTGCAAAGCAACAGAAGGAATAGAAATTTTGAACAAGAAACTTGGACCAGAAGAACAAATCTAGTGGGAACTCTAATGAAAGTGTCTGTTTATTGAGCTCTTGTGTCTATTTTATGTAGTGTCCATTATAACCCAGTGAGTGGGATTGTTACCCTCCGGGTGTTGGACATGACAAAACCCAGTAAGGGGCAGCTGAATTACTTGCATTGCCAGCACTCAGCAGGGCCAGGTTGTAGGCTCACAGGGTCATCCTGAGGACACAGGTGAGGTACTGGGCACAGGGCAGCATCGCTCGCTCCAGGAGTGCGAGGGGCTGCTGGAGGATCCATGGCAGCCCCTCTTTGCGCTCAGCACCCTGCCCGTGACTGTACTCTAGATCCCGGCTCACATGGCTGTGTACTCATCCCTATATCACGTCTCTTGATGTTTTTATTTGTGTGGCAATCGTGAGGTTGACTTAAAGTATCCCACTTATGGGGCACCTAGGTGGCTCAGTCTGCTAATCATCTGCCTTTGGCATGATCACAGGGTCCTAGACTTGAGTCCCACATCAGGCTCTCTGCTCAGCGGGGAGCCTGCTTCTCCCTCTTTCTGTGCCCCTCCTCCTGGTCATGCTTTCTCTCAAATAAAATCTTTAATATATATATATGTGTGTGTGTGTGTGTGTATATATATATATATATGTATTTAAAATATATATTTTAATATTTTTAATATATATTTAAAATATATTTATAATTTTAAAAATATATATCTTTACAATATTTATAATTTTAAAGATATATATCTTTAAAATATATAATTTAAAAAATATATATCTTTAAAATATATTTATAATTTAAATATATATATCTTTAAAATATATCTATAATAATTTAAATATATATCTTTAAAATATATTTATAATAATTTTAAAAAATGTATATCTTTAAAATATATCTCCCACTTATCCTGAATACTTTTTTCTCATTGTCTTGAAACCACCTTTGTAACTGTGCAACTCTGACCCCACCTTTAGGACCCCCTCCAGGTCAAGGACACATCACCACCCCTTTCCTAAGGACCTTTCCTAGGACGTTCTTGCTGGGTTACCCCCACTGCTCTGAAAGAGGGTCCCTTCGATGCTACGGCCTGAGCTAAGGGTGGCCTCTGTCAGGAAGTAGCTCAGGCTTTCATGATGCCCAGAGCCCAGCTCTAAAACCAGGACATCATTCTCTTTCTTTAGCATTTTTTTCCTCTGGGAATGCTACACAATCCCCAGTCTCTTCCCTGTGGCCAAGCTGCTGCTTGTCATTCTGAGCAGAGACAAGTCTGAGGACCAGAGTCTTTCTTCTCATCTTAGGGGTTATATTACAAGGCTTAGTTGCCAAGTGCTGCTCACTTACTTGGGCTTCCACATTATAGAGTAAGTCTTGCTGTCTTCCTTGTCCTTCAGACAACACCTTGAGGAAAACCATGTGGCCCATTTCTCCACATGGCCCTACATCACCTGCAAAAGGTTCCTCCTGCAGGCTAACGAGGTGTCCCTAGTATGGACATCTATAGGTATCTCTGAAGAGCTCCCAAGTAGGTATATTGCTTGTTTTCTGCCTCTCCAAGAAGACCTTTGGGCATGCTCTCCCAGGACAGGAAATGGTGGTTTTCTCTGGGCCCACCTCAGCCGTAGGGCTAGTGGGTTCCCAGGCCCTGCTGCCAGCTCAGGTGTGAAAGCACAGACTGCCTGACTGGAAGAGCCTGAGAGGTCCCTGCAGAGCCTGAATCCCAAGGTTCGTAGAGCTCTCTCTCTTTCCAATACCATTCTCCCTCTGACCTGTGTGTCTGGGAGGAGAGACGGTGGTGGTGTTCCTCATATGCTGAATCATACCTCCTGAGCTTTTTAAATCTGGAAGGAAGAAAATACTCTTATACGACCTTAAAGATCACTGGTAGGCGCTGAACGTGCCAGCAAGTTCATAAGCAGACTACAGCATGCACACTGAAGGGGCGCTGACGGCTCCACCTCTCCTCTCTCACTTCTCTGCCATGTTTGGGAGCACTCCAATCCACATCTGGTGCCTTCACACACCAGCTCATTTGTCTTCACAACAACCCCGGGAGGTAGTTGCTATTTATCTCCACTTGTAACTCCCAGACATTCGAGTCACAGAGGTTAAATCACTTGCTTATGATCACGTAGATCATAAGAGGTGGAGCTTTGATTCAGAGCCATTTCTGGTGACTCCAAAGCTGATGAACTTTTTACTCTGCAGTATTGACAAAAAAGACACTTGAGTATATTTGAGACTACTGAACTGAAGCCATTCTGGACAAAACGTAATGGTTCATGAATGGTGGATCGTCTCTGAATCAATAGAGCATTAAATAAGTCTTTTTTGGTTCGTGTAGGTACTTGGTTATATATGATAATGATGACTTTAAATAGTGTGTATGGGTGTCTTTCCCCCTCTGCCATATTGTTCTCACCACTTGAACACACTGCCTCTGTAAAGGAGAGAGAGGGCACCATGGGATAAAAGCATGGGCTTGGGACATCTCTGCACTTGGGCTTGCACGCAAACCCCACCAGCGTGTTACTGTGGATAAATTGCATAATTTTTAACCTAGTCCCTTTTCTGCAAAAAATGGAGATAATCACACCTAACCTGCAGTGCCAATGTGAAGCTTAATTGAGATAATATATGTTAAGTGCATATAAAAGCATAAGAGAAAAGACTGGGTAGATTTTAGTATACTTAAAAAGTTTTATACCAAAAAAAAAAAAATCACTAAGAATGTCGAGGGACAAGCTTCAGACAGGGAGCAGATACTTATAAAGCTGTCTAGAATCTGTAACTTTAAAAGTCAATAAGAAAAAGAGAAGAAAAAAACCCAATGGAGAAATAAAGGAAATAAAATAACGATTAACAAAAAAGCAAGTTGAATGGCCAATAAACAACAACAAAAAATGTTTAAACTCACTGGTCATGAGAAAAATGAAAACACAGAAATATTACTTTTTACGGCCATGTTGGCAAAATCTAAGAGTCTAAGAGTCTGAAGACTTGGTGTAGTGGGAGCTGGTACCTTTCCAATGAGATTAAGTTGCTTTCGCCCCTCTAGAGAGGATCTGACGTCATAGAGTCAATGTGAAGATTTGCATACCAAGGAGAAACAATACCTATTAAAGAGAATTCTTAGTACACAGAAGATCTGTTGAATATCATGTGCCATTAATAAAAATGGAAAGATAAATCATAGCGACTGAAATGAATGAACGAGGTCTACGTGTATTAATACATTTCAAACAGAAATGAAGAAGCCAGTTGCAAATGGAAGTAATATAAAATTCATGTAATTTAAAAAAATGTAATCCCAGATATAGTTTATAGATTTACTTTTGTATTGGAGGTCATCGATTTGTCTTTCTCTCCCTTTTTTCTCTGTTTTGCTCATTTCTTTCTTAAATTCCATGTAAGAGTGATATCATGTGCCTTGTTTCCCTTGGCATAGTACAAACGAGGAAAAAGACTTAACTATAGAGAACACACTGGTGGTAACCAGAGGGGAGGTGGATGAGAAGATGGGAGAAATCGGCGATGGGATTCAGGAGTGCGTTGTGACGACTGCAGGGTGATGTATGGAAGTGTTGAATCATTACGCTGTACTCCTGAAACTGGCATCACACTTTAACTGGAATTTAAATAAAAACTTAAGGAAAAGAAAACAATTTTAAAAATGGATTGGGGGTGGGGGGAGTCCATAAACAGGAATGGGAAGGATGGAGGGAACAGGAAAAAGGAAAGGAAACTTCGATTGTACGAGTCATAGAATTGGCTATGCAGGTGGGGAGGGTGGGGGGGTAGACTGAGATAACTGGCTTATTATGCATTTTCAGCACGAGGGTGTATTTCATCTTATGCATACACCACAGGGAATTCACGCCTGTCTACAGACACTTGTGCCACGTCCTGTGTCTCAGGAAGCCACTCTGCTTCAGTGGACTTTACTGTGTGTATCTCCTGGTGCACCCGAGCAACAATTTCCCTCCATTGTGGGATTTTTTGAAGCTAGAGGTTGGAACACATTTCTTGAATCATGCAGTCAACAGCTGGCATTGGTTGTAAAAGTGAATTATTCACCCTTCGTGTAATATTATGTGTATGGGTGCTATGTTTCATGAAACCATCTAACGATTTGTTGTATTTTTGAGTTTTATATAGTGCGCACTTAGGTGCATTTCTGGATTTTATACCTATCTCTATCCATACAGAGACACCAGGGCATGCTGTAAACTGTTTTCTTTTTTTTTCTTTTTTTTCTTTTTTCTGTTTGCTCTCAGAAAGGTTAGAATGCACTGTCCTTAGACAAATGTCTAGATCCTAGGAATTACTAGCTCATAGGATATGTGTATCTTCAACTTGACTTGATAGAAGAAATATTTTCCAAAATTGGCTCTACTGACTTACGCTCCCCTGAGCAAAGCAAGAGTTTTGTTTGCTGCATAGGTTCACCAGCACTTGGTATCCACACGCTTGTAACGTCTGCACCCACCCAGAGAGTGGAAAGGCCATCTCCTCATGGTTATGATGTGCCTCCCCATGATCAATGATGAGCTTGAGCGCTTTCTAGGATTATTGATCATTTGTTTTTCTTTTGTAAAACACATGTACTAGTGTTTAGCCCCATTATTTTTAGCATGGAATTTGTATGAATGAGTGTGTTTCCTTTACTGATTTATGAGAGTAAAAACATTACATTCTTCATACAAATTTCTGGTCAGTTGCATATCCTAAAAAAAAATACTTTTCTTCTGGTCTTAACACTTTATGGTAATTGGATGAGCAGAAGATAATTAGCTTAATATAATCTGTCAAAATTTCATTTACATTTATATATTCGACACTCTCATTTAATGTTTCTATCCTTAGATATTTTCCTCTATAGTCTTCTAAAAGTATTATAATTGATTTTGGGGTTTGATGTGGGGTAAAGGTCCAATTTCATTTTTCCATATGTTATATGCAGTTGTCTCATCACTGCTTATTGCCAAGCCCCTCTTGCTCCCACCCCATAATCTGCAGTGCCACCACTGTCAACAGTCATAGATATAAAATACATGATATTGCGTATAAACATGTATATTTAATGGATTCCATTCTGTTTCACTTGGGCTCTCTGTCATATCTTGCCAATAGCCTATCCTCCTGGTAATTATAATTCTGGTTATAACATAACCAGAATATGTTCTTTATATCTGTTTAGTATCTGTTAAGTTCCAGACCTTATTGTTCTTCAGGGTCTTTTTAGTGGTCCTGATTATTTTGTTCATCCATCTGTCAAAATCACCTTGATTCCCAAAATAACAAAAAATAATGAGGTAGTTTTTTGGTAATTATAAAATATAGAATGATTTGCATAGAATTAACACCTTTATAATATTGAGACTTCTAGTTCTTCGATATGTTATCCCTTCCTGTTTGTTTAGATCTTCTTGAATATCAGGCAATGGTGTTTTATTATCTTTTTCTCACAGGGGTTTTATCAGTCTTTTCAAAATTAGTTTATTTTTAAAATTCCAGTATAATTAATGTACAGTGCTTAATGTATGTTTCACATGTACAATAATCAACAATCCTATACATTACTCATCATGGTAAGTGTCCTCTTAATCCCTTTAACTTTTTTTCACTCCTCTCCTTACCCACTTCCTCTCTAGTAACCATCAGTTTGTTCTTTATAGTTAAATGTGTTTTTTTGTGGTACATCTGGCTTTTTCTTTGTTGCTTAAATTCCACATAAGACTAAAATCATGTGCTATTTTTCTCTGATTGACTTATTTCACTTAAAATTATACCCTCTAGATCCATCCATGTTGTTGCAAATGGCAAGATTTCAATCTTTTTTGATGGCTGAATAATATTCCATTGTATAGATAGATCAAATCCTCTTTATCCATTCACCTATCGATGTACACTTGAGTAACTTCCATGTTTTGGCTATTATTCATAAAGCTGCAGTAAACATAGGGGTGCATATATCTTTTTTTAATTAGTATTTTCATATTCCCATCCTGGAATTAGTAGATCATTAGGTAATTCTCTTTTAAATTTTTGAGAGAACCTCCATACTTCTTTCCACAGTGGCTGCACCAGTTTGCATTCCCGCCAGCAGTGCCCGAGAGTTCCCTTTTCTCTGCATCCTCACCAACACTTGTTTCTTAAGTTGTTGATTTCAGCCAGTCTGACAGGTGTGAGTTGGTAGCTCATTGTGGTTTTGGTTTGCATTTGCCTGATGATGAGTGAGATTGAGCATCGTGTGTCTGTTGGCCATCTGGATGTCGTCTTTGGAGAATGTCTGTTCATGCCTTCTGCCCATGTTTAATTGCGTTATTTTATTTTTGCTGTTAAGTGGTATGTTCTTTATATATTTTGGATACCCACTTCTTACCACATGTATCAGTTGCACATATCTTCTCCTGTTCAGTGAATTGTCATTTAGTATTGTTGATTGTTTCCTTTGCTGGGCAGAGCTTTTCATTTTGATGGGGTCCCAATGGTTGATTTTTGCTTTTGTTTCCCTTACCTCAGAAGACATTATCTAGAAAGATTTTGCAACAGCTGATGTCAGAGAAAGTACTATCTGTGCTCTCTTCTAGGATTTTTATGGTTTGGGATCTCACATTTAATCTATTTTGAGGTTGTTTTTGTGTTTGGTTTAAGAAAGTGTTTCAGTTTCCACCTTTTATTGAAAAAAAACCCTGTCTTTTTTTCCATTGTCTATTCTTGCCTCGTTTATCAAAGATTAATAGACCATTTAATCATGGGTTTATTTCTGGACTCTCTGTTCTGTTGATCCATATGTATATTTTTGTGCCAGTACCATAGTGTTTTAATTACTGCAGCTTTGTAGTGTATCTTAAAATCCGAAGTTGTGATACCTCCAGTTCTTTTTCAAGATTCTTTTGTCTAGGGATCCCTGGGTGGTGCAGCGGTTTGGCGCCTGCCTTTGGCCCAGGGCGCGATCCTGGAGACCCGGGATCGAATCCCACATCGGGCTCCCGGTGCATGGAGCCTGCTTCTCCCTCTGCCTTTGTCTCTGCTCGCCTCTCTCTCTCTCTCTCTCTCTGTGACTATCATAAATTTGAAAAAAAAAAAAAAAAAGATTCTTTTGTCTAGTCTGGGTCTTCTATGCTTCCATTCACATATTAGGATTATTCTAGTTTTGTGGAAAATGCTGCCGGTAGTTTGATAGGGATTGCACTAAATCTATAGATGGCTTTGGGTAGTATAGACATTGTAACAATATTTATTCTCCCAATCCATGAGCATAGAATATCTTTCCATTTGTTTGTGTCATCTTCCATTTCTTTTATCAGTGTCTAATAATTTTCAGAAGATAGCGATTTCATCTCCATGGTTAAGTTTATTGCTAGATATTTTTATTATGTTTACTGCAATTGTAAGTGGGATTGTTTTACTATCTCATTCTGCTGCTTCAGTATAAGTGTATAGAAACACAATGGATTTCTATATATTGAGTTCATATCCTGCCACCTTAACTGAATTCATTTATCAGTTCTAGTAGTTTTTTTGTGGAGTCTTTAGGGTTTTCTATAGAAAACCCTATCATCTGCATATAGTGAAAGTTTAACTTCTGCCTTACCAATGTGGATGCATTTTATTTCTTGTCTGATTGTGTGGCTAAGGCTTTTAGTACTACATTGAATAAAAGTGGTGAGAGTGGACCTCCTTATATTGTTATAGATCTTAGAAGAACTCTCAGGCTTTCACCATTGAGTGTGACATTAACTGTGAGTTTCTCATATGGCCTTTGTTATATTGAAGTATGTTCCCTCCAAACCAACTTTTTTGAGGGTTATGATCATGTATAGATGTTGTACTTTGTCAAATGCTTTTTCTGCATCTGTTGAAATGATCACGTGGTTCTTATCTTTTCCCTTGTTAATGTGATGAATGACATCGACTGATTTGCCAATATTGAACACATTGTATCTTCAGAATAAATCCCACTTGATTGTGGTGAATGATTTTTTAAAATAAACTGCTGAATCAGTTTGCTAAGATTTTAATAAGGAATTTTCCTTCTATGTTCTTTAGAGATACTGGCCTATAGTGCTCTTTTTTTTGTAATTTCTTCATCTGGTTTTGTCATCAAGGTAATTCCAACTTCATAGAGTTATTTTGGGAACTTCCTCTTCTGCTTTTTGGAATAGTTTCAGAATAATAGGCATTAAGTCATCTTTAAATGTTGGATAGAATTCATCTATGAAGTGATCTGGGGCTAGACTTTATTTGTTGGGAGTTTTTTGATTACTGATTCAATTTTATTGCTGGTAATCAGTCTGGACAAATTCCTTTCTCTTCCTGCTTTAGTTTTGGGGAATTGTATACTTCTAGGAATTTATCAATTTCTTCTAGGTTATGTAATTTTTGGCATGTAGTTTCTCATAATATTCTCCCATGATTGTTTATATTTCTGTGGTGGTGGTATTTTTCCTCTTTCATTGCTAATTTGAGTCCTCTCTCTCTCTCTATGAATTTGAGAAAACAGTTTTCAATTTTGTGTATCTTTTTAAAGAACTAGCTCCTAGTTTCATTGATTTGATCTCTTGTTTTTCTTGAGTTTCTATTTCACTTAATTCTGACCTAAGCTTTATTATTTCCTTCCATTAGCTTTGGGCTTTATTTGATCTTTTTTTTTCTAGCTCCTTTAGGTGTAAGCTTAGTCTATTTGAGATTGTTCTTCCTTCTTTAGGAAGGAAGGCCTGTATTGCTATGGATTTCCCTCTTGGCACAGCTTTTGCTGCATCCCAAAGATTTTGGACCATTGTATTTTCATTTTCATTTGTCTCCATGTGAGTTTTGATTTCTTCTTTGATTTCTTTCTTAGCTCTTTCATTGTTTAGCATATTATTTAACTTCTATGTATTTGTGTTCTTTCCAGATTTCTTCTTGCAGTTGATTTCTGGTTTCATAGTATAGTTGGAAAAGATGCATGGTATGACTTAAATCTTTTTTAATTTTTTGAGACCTATTTTGTGGCCTAACAAGTGGTATATTCTGGAGAACGTTCCATGTGCACTTGAAAAGAATGTATTCCACAGTTTTTGGATGGAATGTTCTGAATATATCTGCTAGATCCATCTGGTCCAAACCGTGTCCTTCAAAGCCATGGTTTATTTCTTGATTTTCTGTTTGGATGATCTACCCATAATGTAAGTGAAATGTTCAACCCACTACTATTATTTTATTACTATTAGTTACTTCCTTTATGTTTGTTAGTAGATGCTTTATGTATTGGGGGGACCTCCATATTGGCATGTAAATATTTACAGTTTTTACATCTTCATGTTGGATTATCTCCTTTATGATTATGTAGTGTCTTTCTTTGCCTCTTTTTACAGTCATTATTTCATTTTCTCTCCTATTGTGAATGATTGCCCTGCTGGATAGAATATTCTTGGGTGTAGGTTTCTTTCTTTCAGTACATTGAATATATCATGCCATTCCTCTCTGGCCTGCAGAGTTTCTGCTGAAAAATCCACTGATAGCCTTTTGGGGTCACCTCTTATATGTACCTGCCTTTTTTTCTCTGCTGCCTTTGAAATTATTTCTTTATCACTACATTTTTTTTCCATCTTAGTTACTATGGTATTGGTGTGGCCTATTTGGGTTATTTTTTTCAGGGGGATTCTCTGTGTCCTGGATCTGGGTATCTATTTCATTCTCCAGATTAGCACAGTTATCAGCTATTATTTTTTTCAAACAAACTTTCTGCTCCCTTTTCTATTTTTCTAGGATTCCTATAATGTGAATGTTATTATTTGATGGTGTTATTGAGTTCCTTAATGCATTCTCATGAATAATAATAATAATAATAATTATTATTATTATTATTATTATTTGTTTCTCTCCTGTTCAGCTTGATTGCTTTCCATTACTTTGTCCTCTGGGTCACTGATTCATTCCTCTGCTTCCTGTAGTCTAGTATTTATTCCCTCTAGTGTATTTTTCATTTCAATTATTGAGTTCTTCATCTCTGATCGGTTCCTTTTTACGTTTTTTTTTTTTTTTTATGACTTTGTAAGGTTCTCACTGAGATCCTCCACTTTTTCTCAAGCCCAGTGAGTATCTTTGACTATTATTTTAAATTCTCTGACATATTATCTCCATTTCACTTAGATCTCTTGCTGTGGTTTGGTCCTGTTCTTTCATTTGAGACCTATTCCTCTGTCTCCTCATTCCGTCTAACTCTCTGTGTCTGTTTCTATGTGTTAGGAAAGTCAGCTGTGTTTCCTGATTTTGAAAGTAGCAACCTTATGAAGAGGTCCTACAGTGCCCTGAAGTACAGGATCCCCTGTTCTCCAGAACCTGGTGCTTCAGGGGTGTCTCCTATGTGTGTTGCTGTGTTGCATGCACCCTGCTGTTGTGGTTATGGTTAAGCTGTGTTTGCTTTCAGTCCAGTCACCTATAGTGGGTCTCTCTGCCTGTTGTGGTCAGAGTTTGGTCCCTGTGGGCCAGTCTGGGGCCACCTTGGCCTGTGCTGACTTAGGCCAGGTGTTTGCCAGAGCTACAGTAGCACTAAGCTGGAGGGCACACTCCTTGTGTTGTCTTTCGAGAAGCTTTAGTTGGTGGGTAGTGCCTGCATTCAGACCAGATGTCTGTCCCCAGCCCACCGATGGGACCACGGTCAGACTGCTGTGTGTGGTTATCTTTCCCTCTCCTCAGGGCAGGAGTTTATATTGGAGTGGTACCTCCTTCTGGGGCTGCTTGTGCACTGCCAGACTTGTGGACCACTTTGGAGAACTGCTGAGGGTGGGTTGGAGGGGGCAAGTGCCTACAAGAGAATGTTGGGGGAGGGGAGGGCAAGCTGTTAGCCAGCTACTGGAGAGTATTCACTATGTGATGGTTTACACAGCTGTCCATGTATCTGGGCTAGGTTGCAGGGAAGGGAATTGACACCCACCAGCTTTTTTATTCTTAGAGAACTCTCCTAGGGATCCTTGCCCTTCCAACACTTGCTGTGAAATTAGTAAATGATTCTCCTTCCTGTATTCTCCAGGCATTTTTCAAACTGTTGCTTTGGGGCTGTGTCTCAGCAGGGCTGCTTGTTGTGCAGTTTCTTTAAGGGCAGAGACTCCATTTCCTCTCACTCTCCAGGTCTCCCGGAGGCCAGCCTGCTGATGCATAAGTTCAAGGTGTTGAGCCCTACAGGTTAGAAGCACCTGCAAAGTTAAGCTTCTCTGGTTTTCAAAGCCAAATGTTATGAAGGTTCATCTTTCCAGTGCAGGTCATCTCTTCTGGGTGCCTTGGGTACCTGGAGTGGCATCTTTTCCTCTCCTTTCTCCTTGTCATGTCCCTCCCTCCTGGAGATAAGTCTGGGAGGTCAGTTTGGTTCCAGATCATGTCTCTGCCCTATCTACTGGATTTGGCATCTTCTCTACCTTTAGCTGTGGAGAGTCTGGTCTGCTAGTCTTTGGGGCATTGTCTGGATCATTTACAGGGATACAGGTGTTATTTAGGTATATCCGTGGGATGAGGTGAGTTGGGTCTTCAAATTTGCCATCTCCCCTGGAAGTCCTCTATAAATCTTTTATCTTACTCCCAGAAACCTGATACTTAAGGAAAGGGAATGCCATATATTAAAGCACAATTTCTAATCTCTAATTGTGCTGTAATATATAGAGACAATTGATTTTCACTTATTCACTTTGTGTCCTGTTACTTTGTCTGGTTTATTTACTTATTCTATTGGATTTTCTATGTACCATATTAGTTATGAATATGAAGTTTTTCTCCCTCCCTTCCTCTCTGCCTGCCTTCCCTTCTCCATGGCCTTCTTTTCTATTCTACTGACCAGGACTTGAGCAATGATGTTGAATAGGGGTGGTGATGGTAGGCATCTTTGCACCTTTCTGACTCAAAGGGAAATCTTTCAATATTTGTCCCTAAGAGTTTTTTTTCCCCTCTGGGTTTTTGATAAGGGTTCAGGTAAAGGATGTTCTTTGCTATTCCACATTTGCCAAGAATACATATGTTTTGAAATATAACAAAAGGATGTGAAATTTATTCAGACTCTTGATCTGTATTTTTAAATGATTATTTTCTTCCATAATTGGTTAATAGGGTGAATGGCATTCATGGATCCTTTGCTTCTCCTAAACACTTGAGACTATAAAATAACCTCTAAATAGTACTTATGTTGTATGTGGCACTGATGTTGTAGCTCTGTTTTTTCCCTGTGGAACTCGAGCCATTTTTTAAAAAGATTTTATTTATTAGAGAATAGAGAGTATGAAAGAGAGCGAGAGAGAGAGCGTAAGTGGGAGGGAGGAACAGGTTCCCCACTGAGCAGGGACCCTGATGTGGGACTCATTCCCAGGACCTAGCTGAAGGCAGATGCTTCACTGCCTGAGCCACCCAGGTGCCCCTCCACTGAGCCATTTAAATGGAACTTTAGGGACACAAGGGGTCAACGTATATCCCTCATCTGAAACCCCTGAACGTTTGCTTATCCGTCCACTTTACTTTTGTCATATTTTGTAGCATTGGAGTATTTGTTCATTTCTTGCCATCTCATCATGCATTTAGAAAAATGTTTTTAAATATTTTATCTAGCTTGTTCAGCTGTTTCCAGTAGCCCCTTCTTCAGGGCATCTATCACCCATACTGATGGAAACAGCAGCCTAGTATATTATTTATTTTAAAACATTTTTTTGAAGTAAATATGCCCAACTGTCGACTTGGATTACATCTGAGGGAAGCATACATTGGTGTTTGTTATACTTTTTCTGTAGCTTTTGTATTTTTAATAAAAACATTATGTTGTATTTTTTAACTGCAATATCTATTCTGCTTACCAGGGAAAGCATTTAGCACATATTAAAATCTTTGACTTTGGCTTTTCTCTTTACATTACTCGCATTTCTTATCAGTGTCAAAGTCATTTTCCCTGTGGCACTTCTGAGAGGGATGTTTCACCCCTTTTCATCACGTGCTTGGTGGTAGGAGCCCCCAGAGCCATAAGCAGAAGCCTGAGGGCATTTCTGCTGCTTTTTGCCTATAATGAGTAGTGACTATGAAACCTTCATATTATATGCCATTTTCATTTCTTTATGAAAGTCACCTGCCCCTTCCCTCCCCTCCCCCAGTCTCTGGGGAGTCAGAGGTAGGGGGTTCTTCTTGAAAACGTTCAATTGGAAACAAATCTAGCTGTAACCCGAAGCAGGAAAGGCTGGGCTAAGTTCTAGTTACGGGATCAAAAAGCCAGAGTTACTGCTTTTATTTATTTATCTTCCCCAAGCTAGATCTCAGTTAGGAATGCAGCTTTCCACTTGTCACTCCCTTGTTTCTGTTTCCAAATACAGATTGAGGGCATTGATGTTGCACAGGACAGAACTCCATTTTAGCAGGATGTGCCTAGAAAGGATGTCACCTGTTAAATGATTCACTGCAAGGAGAAGGACCCACATGACGGGCTTTAGGGACTGAAGTTTGTAGAGCTGAGTACTCACAAAAGAAATCCTACCAGCTTCAGAAATGTTGTAGAGTTAAAATTTTAAAATTTTAACCAGAGCAGAACAAACAGGAAAACTGATTTAAAGTTTTAAGTATATTTTCATTACTACTCTTCAAATATTTTTCTACCCTCTGTGTCCATATCTATATCTTTTAGAAAAAAAGGACACATATGTCCTTTGTTTCTAACTACATGTACTGAACTAGAAGATCTTTCCTTTGGAAACTTCTAGAACCGGCAGTATTTGATTCTTCAGAATAATACAGGTGTATTATGATTCTATGTACATCTATTCTAGTTCCCCTTTTGGGGGAAAGCTTTAACCTTTTAAAGAAGCAAATTTATAAAAATTTAGATAAAGCTGTATTTTTCCAGCATCCAGTATAACTTGAGTAAGCTCATGTGTTTCAAGGAATCGAGAGATCAAATAGCTAATTTTCTTTTTCCACTATATAGTCAATATTTTAAAATGAATGTAAACAAAAATAATAAGGCTAAAGGGTGGTGAAATTAGGCAGAATGTGGCATCTCATGTTTAGCAGCAGGAAATATTTTCCAATTTATATTCCTCCAGTAAAAGGTTTCAATTTGCCTTTTTAATGTCCTAGGGAATATAATAACTATTTCTGAGTTTTTAAATGCCTCTGTTAATCTTTTGGTCTTTTATTTTTGTTCCATAAAATTCATTCACTCCCTTGCTATTGTAATTTTTCAAAGCAAATCCCAGATAAAGTGCAGCTCTGTGTTTATGTGAGATAAAAAAAAAAAAAAAAAAAAAGCAGAGCTCGGGATGATGCATATGTGACTTACATTTAGCTGCATTTGTTTTATGAGAGATGTTAAGATGGCAGGAGAGGATAAGAGCCATAATAAAGGAAAATGCATTATAATTTTCAGTAGACTCTACATAAACATTGGAGACATCAGAAATAATTGGAGTAGTCTTAGCATTTGTGCATAATTTGGAAAGCTAACAAATGTTTCTGTAATACAAAAGAGCATGTTAATATTACAAAGTAATTCTGTGACTTACTGCATATTCCCATCTGTGTATGGGCATTTCCTAGAGCTACTCAAGAGGAGTCCACACACACAAGGTAGGAATAATGAATGGCACTTAGATGATCATGGCCTGTATTTCATTGAAGAGTTATGGTGCATAACAGTAAGTTAGAGTTCTCCTGAATAATACAGAATTGATTCTGCATCCGTGCATCTCTTTGGGACTGAACTTGTCATAACTCAACAACTTCTACCTATTTATCTTCTTCTAACCTCCTCCTTTTATTCAGCAATGCCATAATACTTTTCTTTTTTTTTCTTTTTGCCTTAGAGTATGCATCTACACACATACATACGTACGTACATATTCTCACATCTTTAATTAGTAAGGGCAGATTGAGGAAACATCCTAATGGCCATTGTATCAAGTTAAATTTGCCTTCCAGCTGCTAATCATTTAGAAGTACTTAAATCTCTTTGCAACCAAGAAATCAAGAGCCCTAGTAATATAGTAATTACTAAGGTAGCGGGGTAGTCATGTAACCCTAGTAATGCAGCAGATTGAGAGTCATCCAGAGATTCTGAAATTGGAGCAGCTAAAGAAATGAAATCAGCATTTTTGATCAAAATATTTGCCTTCTTTTTAAGAATTTATAAATGAGGGTTTTTTTCACTATTTTTTCCCTAAAAATCTGTTAAGTGGTATTAAACTCTAATATTCTGCACTCTAACAGCAGACCTTTAAAAACCCCTGAGTAGCAAATGTAAACATTCAAAAATACATTTAAAGAATAACCAAAACAAAATAAAAGTAACCTCCATCCCCACTAGGGAGTTGGCTGAAACACACAATCACCATCTCTGCCACACACATTTACTTAGCATGAATTGTTGTTTTTTGTTAAAACCCTGAATCTTAACTGTGGAAGATGGAACTGTGACCCGTGACTTGGTCTTGTGTTTTCTTCCTCTTATGTGTCCTTTGTCAATAATAAATGGTACTCTGTTAGTAGAACTATTGGAATTGTTACTGTTTTGGGGTTATGAAGATGAGCAGTCCAAGCTAATGATCCTATGCAATAACAAAATAATGCACATTTTTTACATTATTTCATAGCATATATGTTTAAAATGGTCAGGCCTGGAGGAAACAGTTACATAAAATAAATTTAGTGGTGCCTCTGTATCTCTTCGGGAAAGAAGAGAGATCAGCTCTCTCAGACAAGGGTCTACCATGATCAGTGGAAAGGAAAGGTGCTCTAGTAACTACGAATGAGATCCCAAAACCCATTTCCTGTCTTTTCACCCAAACTCCCAAAGAAATATTATTCTTTCTTAATCTCTGGTCAGTTATTTAAAAACTAGTTTTTGTTTTTGTTTTTGTTTTGTTTTGTTCTAGAAATTTTAATTTATTTTAGAGACCAAGTGTGAACAGAGGGAGGGGCACGGGGAAAGGCAGAGAATCACAAGGAGACTATGCTCTGAGCGCACGCCCCAGGTGGGGCTCACTCGCAGGACTTTGAGATCATGACTTGAGACAAACCCAAGAGTCAGACACTTAACCAACTGAGCCACCCAGGTGCCCCTAGACTAGTTTTATTTATTTATTTATTTATTTATTTATTTATTTGTTTATTTATTTATTTTTTATTTACTTCCTAGACTAGTTTTAATCTAAGGGACTAAAAATCTGTTCTTATCCAACTGATTGGCAAAGAAAAACCCCTTCCAACTGACATTTTAATTCTGCCTCCCTCCCCCAGTTTTAAAGACCGGTTACATTAATAGGTTCTTTGCAAATCCTGTTAATGACTAGACACATGTCTGGTTTGGGGAAATTGAAATCTGTCTTTGCTTTTGTAGTCACTTCTCAAGCCTTTTACATTCTCTACACAATTGGACAGAATAAATTTTGTTTCCACTCAGGAGTAAGATAATGTTTTTTAAACTATTGCTTCTGTGTGATGACATGTCTACTGTGACACATTGGCACCTCCTTCTCATCCTCTTTTCCTTCCTACCTGCTGTTTTTTGGGGGATACGTTGACATAAACCCACACAACTAAAATAATATTCCAGTCTTACCTGACTTACGTAGCCGAAGCAATGAAATCGTGTGCCATTGTGTAGGCTGACTAGGCCTGGAGATTGTGTCAGTTAAGGAAAGCGTGTATCACGGTTTTTGTATTACTGGTCATTGCTGGCGGGGGTGGTTCCTTTCACTGGTTGTACCCTTGACTACTCCCACATGACGTTCTGTATAATATGCTTGAGACGGAAAGTACAGATTCCATAGGTGAAATGAGAATAGACAAAGAATCAGGGAAGTCATAGAGAAGATAACATCTTGTAATACACCAAGATACAAATCTCAGCACCCTGTCTCTTTCCACCTAAATATTGAAAACCATATGTAAGACCATTAACTATAGCATTTTTCTTGCATTTTTTTCCCCTCCCTTTGACATATGCGATTATACAGAGAAGTATTTTCAGGGTACTAAAAAGGCTTATTTTTTTTTCCTACACAAACCAGCCAAATGAATACTGAAGTGTGAGAATAAACATAATAAACTTGAGTTGGTGTCAGTATAACCTGTGAGATCATCATGAGTCTTATTTAACACCCTGAACTCTGCATCTCTGTACTCCCCTCATCACATCCCTTTTTATATAAACTTTGATGCTGACTAAGCCTATGGATTCTTTCTCAGTGCTGTTCTCGTATCATTCTCCTTTTATGGCCACACCTCCATGCGTACTGACTCAAGGGCGTCACACTCTAGGAGATGGGGGCTTGGCTGTGTCACCAGTTAACTGGAACCTTTGAAGAAGCTACTTAATTTCACCAGAAGCTGGTTTCCTAACTAAGGGTCCAGCTCTCTAAGCTTTGGTGATTCATTTATTTTGAGTGTGAATTCCCTTTTGGCCCAAACTTCCTTAGCCTCACACTGTTCTCCTTTGCAAATCTAGGTGTTTACTTGTGTAGGTAAAACAGAAGTGTGATTACGCAAATTGTGAAGGAAACAAGTTGGATGAGGCATTTTGTAAGAACAGTGTCAGTAAAGAAATCTTAAGAGTCTTGCCTGACCCTTCTTGCCCCTCCCAGAAGTCATACCTTTCACTATCTACATTCATTCAGCAAACTTTGTTGAACACCCTCCAAACACGAGGCGTTGTTAAGCTCTTAAGACCTAGATGTGAACCAGAATTCGAGTATCAACCTGGGAGTGACAGATAAGAGAGTTGGCATTTTCTTTTACTGTCATGGGCACGTGTAGGAGGAAGTCATTTTTCTGTTTTCCCCATTCTTCCTGTTACAGTTCCTCAGCTCATCAGTATCCTTCTCAATCCTTTATTGTGGCTCTGGAGGCGGACTCCCTGCCATATACACTCCTATATCTACACTCCTATACACTCCTATATCTAGTTGTGCTGTGACCGTGGGAAGTCATGAAGCCTCTTTGTCATTTTTCTCATCAGTAAAACAGGGATAACAATAGTGCCTAGATAATAGGATTATGAGGACTAAGTGACTATATATATATATATATATATATATATATATATATATATATACACACACACACACACACACCATTTAGTATAGTTCTTGGCATAGAAGCGCTTAATAAAGTAACTTTAATATAATTACATCTGTGTGTGTTTGTCCTTCTAAGATTTTAGGAGGACATTGGCTCAGTCTGTAACCTTTGAAATGTTTCTCTTTGAAATAGTTTTTTCACAAACCATTTTTTGGCCAAAAATGCCATGATAGCAGGAATCATGTTTTTTTAAATATGTTTTCAAATTCTAATATAATGAGTAACAGATAAGTCTGAGAAGAAGAAAGGAAGGGTTTGAGTTGTTAAAGACATCAATGACATTACTGGTCAGTAAATAGAAATTCCTTAGATTTGCTAAAACAGAATTCAGGTAAAGTTATCATAGTGTCCATTTAACTGAAACCAAGACATCATCATTTCTCAGCATGTCCTGAGACTAGATCCTTCCATCCTCCCAGATCCCACATACAAAAGATTCCCAAGTACTAGAGAAATGTGTGAACGGTTTCCAACAAATAAGGTCCCCATGTATTTTGAGGAGCTTATTTAATTTTATTTAAAAACACCTACCAAGCAGTGTCATGTTTGGGTCTTTTTTTTTTTTTTTTTCCTGAGATCTTTCTTAAGGAGTACTGATTAAGCACTCCAGTGGCCAGAAACTGGGAAGCGCGGGGGATTTTTACATGTTATTTAATTTGCCATCGCTTTCTTGCCATTTTATTCAGCCAGCATGTACTATTTTTGGAATGCAAATGTGGTCTGTAAAAAAGTTTCACCACTGTGAGCACAATTGTGCTTGAACCACCCCCCCCCCCATGACTTTGTTTTCAATTCTAGTTTGATGGTCCAACAGAATGCATGTTCTTTTTTATTTAGTACTTTACTAGACTTCCCATAGACAAACATTTTTTTGTTGTTGTTAATTTAATTCCTGTTAGTTAACATACCATGTTATATCAGTTTCAGGTGTAGAATTTAGTGATTCAACAATTCCATGCATCACCCTGTGCTTGTTACAAGGGTACTCCCGAACCTTATCACATATTTCCCCCACCCCTCTTCCTACCACCCCTCTGGTGACCATCAGTGTGTTTTCTGTAGTTTAGAGTCTGTTTCTTGGTTTAATTCTTTTTCCCCCCTTTGCTCATGTGTTTTGTGTCTTAAATTCTACATATGAGTGAAGTTATATGGTATCTGTCTTTCTCTAAGTGGCTAATTTCACTTAGCATTATACCTTCCATTAGCTCCTTCCATGTCATTGTGAATGCCAAGGTTTCATTTTTTTTTTTTTTTTTTATCAATGAGTGTGTGTGTGTGTATCACTTCTTTATCCATTCCTCATCTCTCAGTGGACACTTAGGCTGCTTCCACAGTTTGGCTATTGTAGACAATGCTGCTATAAAAATAGGGGTGCATATGTCCCTTTGAATTAGTGTGTTTGTATTTTTGGGGTAAATGCCCAGTAGTGTGATTACTGGACCATAGAGTAGTTCAATTTTTAACTTTTTGAAGCGCCTCCGTACTGTTTTTCCAGAGTGGCTGCACCAGTTTGCATTCCCACCAACAGTGCAGGAGGGATCCTTTTTCTCCACATCTTTGCCAACACCTGTTGTTTCCTGTGTTGGTGATTTCAGCCATTCTTACAGGTGTGAGGTGATAGCTCATTGTGGTTTTGATTTGCATTTCCCTGATGTTAAGTGATGATGAACATCTTTTCATGTATCTGTTGGCCATCTGGAAGTCTTCTGTGGAAAACTGTTCATGTCTTCTGTCCACATTTTAACTGGATTATTTGGTTTTGGGGTGTTGAGTTGCATCAGGTTGTTTTGTTTGTTTTGTATCAGTTTTTTATATATTTTGGACACTAACCCTTTATCAGATAAGTCATTTGCAAACATCTTTCCCCACTCTACATGTTGTTTTTTAATTTTCTTGATTGTTTCTTTCACTGATCTGAAGGTAATTTTTTTTAAAGATTTTATTTATTCATGAGAAACACAGGCAGACATAGGCAGGGGGGAAGCAGGGTCCCCACGGGGAGCCTGATGCAGGAATCGATCCCAGGACCCCCGGATCACACCTTGAGCCAAAGGCAGATGCCTAACCACTGAGCCACCCAGACGTCCCAGAAGCCTTTTTACCTTAATGAAGTCCCAATATTTTATTTTTGCATTTGTTTCCCTTGACTCAGGAGATTTATCTAGAAAGGAGTTGCTAAGGTTGGGGTCAAAGAAGTTACTACCTTTGTTCTCTCCTAAAATTTCTATAGTTTTAAGTCTCACATTTAGATCTTTCTCTTTTTTTTTTAATTTTTATTTATTTATGATAGTCACAGAGAGAGAGAGAGAGAGAGAGAGAGAGAGAGAGAGGCAGAACACAGGCAGAGGGAGAAGCAGGCTCCATGCACCGGGAGCCCGATGTGGGATTCGATCCCGGGTCTCCAGGATCGTGCCCTGGGCCAAAGGCAGGCGCCAAACCGCTGCGCCACCCAGGGATCCCACATTTAGATCTTTCATCCATTTTTGAGTTTATATTTGTGTAAGGTCTTGAAAGTGGTCCAGTGTCATTCCGTGACATGTAGCTGACCAGTTTTCCCAGCATCCTTTTTTGAAGAGACTGTCTTTTTTGCCATTGGCTATCCTTCCTTGCTTTGTCAAAGATTAATTGTCCAATTAAATGTGGGTTTATTTCTGAATTTTCCGCTCTGTTCCATTGGTCTGTGTCTGTTTTAATGCCAGTACCATACAATCTTGATCACTAGAGTTTTGGTATACAACATGAAGTCCAGAATTGTGAAGCCAACAGTTTTCCTTTTCTTTTTCGAAATTGCTTTGGCTATTTAGTGTCTTTACATACAAATTTTAGGATCGTTTGTTTTAGCTCTGTGAAAAATGCTATTAGTGTTTTGATTGAGATTGCATTAAATGTGCAGGTTGCTTTGGGTAGTATAGACATTTTAACAATGCTTGTTCTTCCACTCCATAAGCATGTAGTGTTTTTCCATTTCTTTGTGTCTTCTTTAATTTCTTTCATCAGTATTCTCTAGTTTTCAGACTACAGGTCTTTTACCTCTTTGATTAGGTTTATTCCTAGGTATCTTATTTTGGGTGCCATTATAAATGAGGTTGATTTCTTAAATTATTTTCTTCTTCTTCATTATTGGTGTATAGAAATGCAGCAGATTTCTACATATTGATTTTATATCCTGCAACTTGACTGAATTCATTTATCAATTTTAGTAGGTTTTTGGTGGAGTCTTTAGAGTTTTCTGTATAGAGTATCATGTCATCTGCAAGAAGTGAAAGTTTTACTTCTTCCTTACCAATTTAGATGCCTTTTAATTTCCTTTTGTTTTTTGATTGCTGAGGCTAGGACTTCCAGTGCTATATTAATTAACAATGGTGAGAGTGGATATCCTTCTCTTGACCAACGATGAAAAGCTCTCAGTTTTTCCCCATTGAGAATGATATTAGCTGTGGGCTTTTCACATAAGGCCTTTATGATGTTGGGGTATATTCCCTCTAAGCTGATTTTGTTAAGAGTTGTTATGAATGGTTGTTGTACTTTTTCAAATGCTTTTTCTGTGTTTATTGAAGCAATAGCTTTTCCTCTTATTGATATATATAGCACATTGATTTGCAAATATTGAACCATGCTTGCATCCCAGGAATAAACCCCACTTGGTTGTGGCGAAATTTTTTTTTAATATTGTTCAATTTTGTTTGCTAGTATTTTGTTGAGAATTTTGCATCTATGTTCATCAGGAAGAGTGGCCCATTATTCTCTTTTTTAGTGAGGTCTTTATCTGGCTTTTGTATCAGGGTAATGCTGTCCTCATAGAATGAATTTGGAAGTTTTCCTTCCTTTTCTATTTTTTTTTTGGAGTCGTTTGAGAAGCATAGGTACTATTCTTTAAATATTTGGCGTAATTCACCTGTGAAGTCATCTGGTCCTGGACATTTGTTTGTTGGGAGTTTTTTGATTACTGATTCAATTTCATTGCTAGTAATTGGTCTGTTCAGGGGACGCCTGGGTGGCTCGGCAGTTGGGCATCTGTCGTCAGCTCAGGGTGTGATCCTGGAGTCCTGGGATTGAGTCCCACTTTGGGCTCCCTGCATGTAGCCTGCTTCTCCCTCTACTTATGTCTCGGCCTCTGTGTGTGTGTGTGTGTGTGTGTGTGTGTGTGTGTGTCTCATGAATTAATAAAATCTTTAAAAAGAAAAAGTCTGTTCAAATTTTCTATTTCTTCTTGATTCACTTTTGACAATTTATATGTTTGTAGGAATTTATCCATTTCTTCTAGGTTGTCCAACTTGTTGGCATATGATTTCTTATAGTATTCTCTCATGATTATTTTTATTTCTGTGGTGTTGGTTGTTTCTCCTCTCATTTGTAATTATTTGAGTCCTTTCTCTTTTTTCTTGATAAGTCTGTCTACTGGTTTATCAATTGTATTGACCTTTTTTTTTTTTTTAAGAAACCATCTCCTGGTTTCATTGATCTGTTTTCTTTTTAGTTTCTCTCTATATCATTTATTTCTGCTCTAATCTTTATTTCCTTAATTTTATTGTTTTAAGGTTTTACTTTTTCTGGCTCCTTTAGATGCAAGGTTATTTTGTGCATTTGAGATTTTTCTTGCTTTTTGAGGAAGGTTTGTATTGCAATATACTTTCCTCTCAAGACTGCCTTTGCTGCATCCCAAGATTGTGGACCATAGTATTTTCATTTTATTTGTTTCCATGTATTTTCTCTTTTTCTTTTTTAAAGATTTTATTAATGAGAGAGAGAGAGACAGAGAACATTAGTGGGGGAGGGGCAAAAGGAGAGGGACAAGCAGACTCCCCACTGAGCAGAGAGCCTGAGTGGGGCTCGATCCCAGGACCCTGAGATAATGACGTGAGCTGAAGGCAGACACTTAACAGACTGAGCCACCCGGGTGCCCCTCCATGTACTTTTTCATCTCTTCTTTTTCTTCTTGGTTGACCCATTCATTGTTACGTAGCATGCTATTTAACTTCCATGTATATTTATAATCTTTCCAGATTTTTTCCTTATATTGATTTCAAGTTTCATAGCATTGTGCTCAGAAAAGATGCACACAATGTGCTTTTGATGTTCTTGAATTTGTTGAGGTTGGTTTTATGGGCTAATATGTGATCTGTTCTGGAGAATGTTCCATGTGCCCTTGAGAAGAATGTGTATTGTGCTGTTTTAGGATGGAATGTTCTAAATATACTTACGAAGTCCATCTGGCCCAGTGTCATTCAAAGCCATTGTTTCCTTGTTGATCTTCTGTTCATATGTCCATTTTGTAGGTGGGGTGTTGAAGTCCCCTACTATTATTTTAGTATTACTGATTAATTCCTTTACATTTGTTATTAGCTGTTTTATGTATTTGGGTGCTCCCATGTTGCTTAAATATTTACAATTGTTATATCTTCTTTTGGAAGTCCCTTTATAATTAGACAGTGTCCTTCTTTTCTCTTATTACAATCTTTATTTTAGAGTCTATTTTATCAGAAATGAGTATAGCCACTCAGGCTTTCTTCAGTTATCCATTTGAATAGTAGATGTTTCTCCATCCCCTCACTTTCAGTCGGCAGGTGTCTTTAGGTCTGAAATGAGTACATATACAAACACTTTACAAGATTTTGCATAAGCTGTTTTCTACATTCTGAAACTTTTCTTTTCAGCAATACCTATACTCTTAAGAAATTCCATATGTGGCAAAGTGGAATTTGTGCCTTACATAATGTGGCGATGTCACTTAAGAACTAATAAAGGAAATGCGTCTTAGGAATGCTTTATTAGGGCTCCTTCCAGAAATTATTTCTCAGCTCTAACACAGTGAAGACTTCTAAATCAATGTGTTTGAATGTTCGCAAACCATCCTTTAAGAATAGCATTAAGGAGGCAGGAAAACATAATTTTTACTGATAAGGAACATCCAGCTCATTTTATAATTTCTACTTGTCATTATGTGAGACCTTGGAGGACATCCATTCACTGTTGAGCTGTTTCTACATTTCTTGCACTCAGAATCTCCCCAGAGTGTTAGTTCTTTGCGTGTGAGTGTGACTTTTGGTAAAAAAGATTTCCCACATTTATAATATTCATAAGCTGGTGGAAATATGGTTTTGGCCCAACATCAAGCAGAGTCTGAAATGCGGAAAGTCTGGGATGATCCCTGAATCACCAACATGGTAAGAAAAATATTGGATATACTGAAGAGTTAGAAGTATGTGAGCAGTGACAGTCCCTGACTTGCCCACTCAGCTGAAAAGGAGTCAACTAATTTTTTCTTCAAAGGCTAGGTAATTAATATTTTCGGCTTTGCAGACCCACAGTCCCTGCTGTCACTGTTCAGCTATGCCACAAGAGCCCAGAAGTAGCCACAGACCATACATACAAAATTAGAGGTGGCTGGGTCCCCATATACCTTTACAAAAACATGATGAATAATATTTTCTTGGCAAAAGGACACAGCTCAAGTCATGATGAAAAGCACATCAGGGATCGCATAGTTTAAGAGTAGCTCTTGCCCTGGGAGCATCCTAGTCATAGCTTTTTTTTTTTTTTTCTTTTTCCAAAATACGCATACCTGTGCCCACTTAACCCGGAACATACAGGAATCTACAGAAACAGCTGGAAGAGCTCAAGTAATCCAAATGAGCCTCTGGCCTTCCCCCTCCCACCTCTACTATTGATGAGAAGACAGGTGTAAATCCTCGATGTTGAAGGTTGCCCCCCATCGTTAGCCTGGTTTTAGGAACAAGCTCCAGAGTACTCCTAAATCATAGCACTCCAGAAAATCATAGTAATAATGAACACTCCAGAAAGAGCCAAACGTGTCAGCTACAGTACTGAAACAAGCCTCTCTGACTTCCAGAGAACTTTCCGCCTTGGTCCTTCTGCTCCATCCCTTCTGGACCTGTTTATTCCCCTCCTGTCATATGCCTCCCATGCTTGATCCAGGCAGGAAAATCCATTCTGTCAGTGTTAGACAGTTCTTCGAGCTCTATCCTGTGTAGCAAGTAGGAGCTAGCACTTAATTTTAGAAGGCTGACTGCCCAGAGCAAAATGTGACATGATTAGTTTGTGTTCATTAGTGTTGGTGGATAGATTTTGTCTGCTTGAGTTTGCAGAACGGCCGGAAGTGAAATTTCACCAAGAGCTTTTTCCTTTAAGTTTGTGCCTTTAGGGAGACATCCAGGCCTTATTTTTAGAAATCATTTTTCATGCTACATAGTTCTGGGCTGGATAGATCAGATGGTGTAAATGAGCCTGTGGGTGTTTTGCCAGAAATCTACATGTGCTTTCATTGTCCTGTCTGACTGTTTCACTTCTCAAAAATATGTGTCAGTGGTCAGGAGGAGGACTGGAAAAGCAGACATGGACAATTCAACACAAAGTTCTTCCTTTTTCCTCTGATGGTAACATAATTTCCTCTTCCCCCACCCAACCCCCCACCTTGGGCCTCTACCCCCCTCCTCCTAACATACACTTTGTTCTTATTACTAAACTCATCTTTTTCAGATGCTCCTTTGCTTCTTCTGGAAACAGGTTTCTTAAAAGAAAACGAGCACAGCTTTCTTATATGATGTACTACCACTTGTAATGTCCAATCCTGCTCCTTCCCCTTATTTAAAAATAATTGTAGCCATAATTAACTTTCATGAGTCGAGATGGACATGGCGGTGGCGTGAACAGATGGGCTGTGATGACATGTGGTTGGATTAGAGAAATATTTAAAAACCAGTGCTGGTAAGTCTTGCTGATGGGGCCCAGGACAAGAGGAGTCAGGGACCTCAGGTAAAGGGTAGGTGCCAATTCGTGAAGGGGGGAGGGTGGGGGAAAATTGAGTTTGAGATAAAAATCACAACTTCAAATATGATAATTATGAAATGCCTATTAATCATCTAAGTGGCACTCAGGGCTACAGAGGAGTAGAGATGATAATGTGGGGTTTGATGGTACATGACTAAGATATTCCCTCAGATGCTGGACAAAGGCAAGTGCACAACTTCGGGTATCTTTACAACTGTCTTATAAATTACCTGCTTCTCTAATGGCAAGAAATCATAACTTCTCAGTTGTATGATGCTTTCATATATTTTTTTTTAGTATTTGCATTAGGAAACCAAAGAAATTATCTCCTAGAATCTCAGTATGTGATATAGCAGGTTTTCTCTGCTATTTTCTGGGTAAAAGTCCACTTACCTGTAATCTAATATAAGCATCAACTTGCTTCATTGAAAGTATTCTTTGGTCATCCACATTTATTTCAAATTCAGGAGAGAACAACTGGATGTAACCGACAGCACATTTTCTAGAATAGTTAGTGTTTTCTAGTGTGAAATTATTAAATCATGTACTCTATTAATGGTTCAAGTAAGGTGATGTTGGGCCACATTTTGCTCTTCATTTTGGGAGGAATTTCTTTATCAATGGGTAAGAAATTGTCCTGGTTCATTTCATGTTTCAAAAACATCTTAAAAGATGAAACCATGTACTTAAAACAACAATTGATTGATTTTAGAGAGAATGAGCACAGGGAGGGGCAGAGGGAGAGGGAGAAACTTTAGCAGACTCCACACTGAGCATGGAGCTCCCCACGGGGCTCAGTCTCAGGACCCTGAGATCATGATGTGAGCTGAAACCAAGAGTCAGATGCTTAACTGAGCCACCCAGGTGCCCCAAGGTCACTTACTTGGAATATTTAAAGGTTAAGCACATTTATGGAAGCCTTGACTGTTTGTAGGTGAATTTAGAATTGGTTGGATAGATTTTTCTCTACAGCGATATGTCCATCTTTCATACAGCAGCATACAAGTGTTTCCTGTTCTACATTGTTGACATCAAAGAAATTATATTTTAAGAGGAAATGGACTATTCAGCTCTCTGAAGGGTTCATGGTCCACATGACAAATTAGGCATATAGCCAAAAAAATTCCAAACCGGCAAGTCTTGTGAAATGTAATCTCATTTCTTCTGTGTTTTCCTGGGAATGGGTGGTCAATGTCTTGATTTATGATTTTGCGCTTAATGCTGTTGGAGAAAAAAAAGGGGGGGGGGCTGGACAGAGGTGAATTGAGAAGTTTTTGCCCAAGACTATCAAAATAGAGGAGGAGATTGAATTCAACTCCTATGGAACAAAAGGCAGGAGGGTTTTTAAGTGCTGGGATGAACCAATGAGAAGGTGCTAGAAGACATTATTTGGTTGTTCAATGTGAATTTACTAAGTTGGTGTTAGCTGATGTGGAGCCCCTCCACTCCACCAGAGACTGGGAGGCTGAGGTACTCTCTTTTCTGAAGATTACATTTCAAAGGGATGGTTCTCAGGTTCTGGAGAAAGATGTTCCAAAGTTGGGAACCCAGAAAGAGGCTAAGAGAAGATTTACATCACAAAGGGGCTCAGCAATAATTTACAATTGTAAATTTTCTAAAGACTTTGGGAAAAGGGGGTAGCAGACAGGCCTAGAGTCAGGAAGGAGTCCCTGTAAAGTGTATTTAGCCTGGAGAGAAGCTAAGGCTGGCTTACTCAGCACCAGTTTCATGTGTACCCATAAGCTGCAGGATTCTCACTTATAAAAGAAGCAAATTAAAACACTGTACAATTATTTACTTTCGGAGGAAGAGCTGTTGCAGCTAATCATCTTAGCCATATAATTTATGCAAGTGGGTTAATCTTCCTCTTCCTCATACTGCTTAAAGTTATGTGTTGGAGTTGGAGTTATTGCCCAGGACGGACAGCCTTTGAGTTTGAAGACTTCTCTGGGCCCCAGAGAATAAAGCAAGATAAATTCTCTGAACTGAATGGCCTCGGGCAGTGGCTGAGTTCTAAATCCCTGTAACTTGCATTTCAGAGGCTCCTGGAATTCAGAGAGGCCCCACAAAGGCAAACAGGGGAGATAGGAGGAAAGTCAGAAATAATAATAAAAAATACTGCCTGTACTAGCAGGAAGATATTTTAGTGTATTTATTAGGTGATTGGATTTCTCTGCCTCAGTTTCCGATCTTTGTTTATTTACCTTTATATAAATTAGGTTGATAATAATAAAACATATTTCTCAGTTATTGTAAGGGTAAATGAAACCATACATATGTAAAATAGACTCTCTGGCTTATGGTAAAACAAAACAAAACAAAACAAAAAACCTGTTATCTATGGTCATTATTCTTTGGTGTTTCACATCTGTCTCTCCACTAGACATCATCACTTTACTACCCAAAGCAAAGAGCAAGTCTTCTTATCCTTGGATCTCTAGTGGTCAGTGCAATGCCTCATAAGTATTTGATAACCAAAGGACTAAATGAACATGTGAGTTATGCTGGCACTTCTTAGAGCACGTTCTATAGGCTAGTGATCCCCAAATCAGGCTGTTTATCAGGATCATATACAGATTCCCACTAGCCAGACCCAAGGTGTATAGTCATGTTACAAAGGTTTAAAGGAAGGGGAGGGTAGCCTAAGGCCTGAGCATTACAAAGGTGGCCTTGTAGGATATTGCTAACTTGGACATAATTCCCTTGATATTGGACCTACGGATGGATTTTAATGGGGTATGAAGGAAAGTCTGGGGTCACGCCTCCATATCAGGTGTGGTGCAATGTACATAGTAGCTTCTCAGAAGATACTTTGTGAATGAATGAAATAGTACTTAATCATTAAAGAGAATGAGGAATAAGGTCTCGGTGTACTGATATGGAAGGATGTCCGAGATCACTCTTAGGTGAAAAGACCAATTTCAGGCCAGTAAGTATAGTATATTTACACTTGTATTTGAAAATAAAAAAATGTGTGTGTGTGTGTGTGTGTGTGTGCGTGTGTGGGGGAGTAAATATGTATAAATACTTAAAGGAATTGGGAAGAAACTCTTTAATAAAGAGTAGTTACATCTTGGGGGTAGAATCAGAGAGTTGTGCCATTTATACTATGTATTTAAAAGTTTTAATTTATACTATATGGTTTACTTCATATTTTATAACTATACTTTGTTTTATGTAATCTGCATTATATGAATTTTGTACCAAATTCACTTGCAATACTTGTGTAATGATGATGAGGATGGCAGGCTGAAGAAATTCCTCTGGTACTTCAGATGTGTGTGGAGCCAGACTTGAGTGTGATCTGAAGTATAGTTTATTTAATGATGGTTTAAATTTTCATTCTCAACATTACAGTATTAGGGCTGAGAGTGATAGAGGATGGGAATGTGATAGAGCTTGTTCTTACTGCCTGAATCCACGTTGTTTCTTATAACCCCAACTTTCTTTACAGTTAATTCTTCAGTAATATAATATGTATGTTACACATATAACTTAAATAACTTGCTATATTATGGTATGAACTCAATTCTGTATTCTAGAATGGATCAGTGAAAAACGTATTTCAGATATTTACGTTCATATTTGTATAAATTTGGTACCTTAACTTTCGATAAAAATTTTATTACTTAACATTAAATTTTAACATTAGATAAATTGATATATGCCAATTCTAGTCTCAAGGTGGTTTTATACTATTATATAGTCATCTTATTATTCTTTAAATATTGCAATGTTGAGGTTGTAGTTTGAGTACTGGTGGAAACGGGTGGATTAAATCAGGAAATATATGTATAGAGATATAATAGCAGGTTCTAATGAATAATACATTCTGTATATTTGTTACATATGTTAGTGCCATAGTGCCAGCTAAAAGCCATAGTAAGACAAAAAGCACAGTTCCTGCTGTAAAGAACTCACAGTCTAGAAACAAAACAAAACAAAACATGCTAATAAGTCATAAGGTTACGAAGAACAGAAATGGCAGGGGAGCTCAGAGAAAGAGAGAATTGGATTGGACACTATAGGGATGGCAGGGTTTCATAAAATAGCTCAATTAAGCAATGGCATTCCATAGAGATGAGAAACTATGCATAAACTTAGAGATATAAAAAAGATAAAATATGGCATATTTGGGGAGCCACCAGCAGTTTGATATGACGAGTTCAAGACAGAGTGTTGGTCTGGGAAGATCAAGAGCTGAAGTAAGCTCTGGAGCTACATTTTTAAAGACCACATATACCATTTCTAGAATTTTTATTTCCCTGTCAGCAATTGGCAGCTCTTGATGAATTTTAATTGGAAAATAAATATGACCAGATTTGTGTGTTAGGAAAATGGCTCCTGCACTGGATCATAGATTGAAGTGAGAAGATTAGAGGCACCAGAGGGCCAGTTGTCTCATTTCGGGTAGGAAATGATGCATGTCCTGAGTTGGTGGTGATGGAGCCAAATCAGATAAAGCACTCGAGGAGCCCTCAAGGGGGGAAATTGACGAGATCTGCTACCTGGTTAAAGACAAAGTCAAAGCTGACTCAGATCAAAGTTGATTCTGTAACTGGGTCAATCTAAATTGTCAAGTCATGGGAGAGCTGAAAATATTCTTTAGGTTTCTATAGTACATGGAGGAATGGAAAAGAGAAGAGATGCGCATAGTTGGTTAATGACTCAAAAATAGTGAAAGAAGTTGCTAAAGCAACTTTTTGTAGTTCCTGGAAATGTTTTCTGTCTGAAAAAGGCATGGATATAGGTTGTAGGAACTTAGAGATAATTTCTTTAGGATGTTCCTATTGGAATGACACAGTTGCCTCCATCAGGTTATTTTTCTTAGGTCATTTTGCACAAGATCACATATCCTAGAGTCTAACTGAAATCATACATGGGTAGAATTATTAATCCAGTAAAAGCAGGGATTAGAGTGTGGATTTAGTATCTTCATTTACAAACCCATTAAGATGATTTGGAAGGCACCCAGTTAAATGTGATGGATTGATGATGCATATGTACTGTTGCTACTTCTTGAAACTCCATTAAATAAAAGAAAAACTATATAGAGAGAATAGGAGACTAAAGAATGTAAGAGAAGACTATAATAACAGAATTTTGGAAGCTCAGAACAGACGAATGAATATAACAGATAAGGAAAAGCTCAATGAAGAGAAAGAAATCTATCACATGACCCAACAAAGGCATGGCTTTGGAAGAAACAAGTAGTTCTGTACACAGGAAAAGATTGGGGCTGAAAATGCAATGTTTATCTGAAAGTCTGTATAAGAAACAGACTCTGTCATTCTTATCAAGTATTAAAAATAGGATATCATAAATGAAAAGTGCACAAGAGTCAGAAGATAGATGTAGTTTTGGGAACGTAAGGGAGGTTTGGTGAGGTGAGGCCCAGAGCCAAGGATCAAGAAAGAATTTTTGAGGCATCTATGATGCAAGTTGGTGGTTTTATTAAATCACGAGGACAGGACCCTTGGGCAGGAAGAGCTGCTGCCCTGGGGTTGTGAGGGTTGGGGAAAGTAAGGACAAAGAGAGGTTTCAGAAACATTTTCATATGTTAAAGAAGACTCAAGATACCTGAGGTCTTGCCATTCTAAAGATTGTTTTTCCTTCTAGCAAGGCATTAACACTAAGATAGTTGGGAGCTTCCTGGAGGAACAATACACTCTGCCTGCTTCAAGTATCCATCAATGGGCTGTGGGTTATAAGGACATTCAATTGTATTTACATTTCCTTCTAGAAGCTAGGTTATTGATAACCATGCTTTGTTCTTGTAAATTACTGAGACTTTTGCAGGTTGAGGGAGACTCCTATCCTGCAGGATTTTGATCTCTATAAGTCAACTATTTGTTTTTCCTTTCCTTAGCTTTAGGTCAGCCAGGAGTGCCTGAGGAAGGTCACACACATCCCACCTGGGGGGCGAAGGGGGAGGGGGTTGCAGGGTGTCAGCTTGTGCTTTGTCCTCAGCTAGTCTTTTGCTCCCTCATCAAGATAAGGCCAGAAACAAATTTACATGATAGAAGACCAAAAGACCAAGACTGGAAATTGGAAGAAACATAGTCAAGAAAATCAGTGAATCCAACTAGAATCTCAAATAACCAAGATAGATTTAGAAAGAGAAAGGAAAGAAAATGAAGTGAAGAGCTTTATCAAAGACAATTCACAAATATTTTCCAATGTTGACCAATACATGTTTTTAGATTCAAGAGGCCCTGTGTCTGTTAAATAAATTGAATTTTTACTTAACATCTCCATAGAGAAAACTTCAAACTGTTACTGATGGATACCAAATATTTAAGGAAAAATAATACCAATTGTACATAAAATATCCCAGACAATGGAAGGAGGATTTCTCAGCTTGCTCCAGGAGGCCATTATTAACCTAATATGAAATCGCCCCAAAAAATCAAAGGAAAAGAAAACTATAGAACAACGTTCTTCATGAACATAGATACAAACATTCTTCAGATTTTACAAACTGATTCCAACAACGCATAAAAAGAGTAATAGGTCAGGACTAAGTGGATTTATCCTAGAAATCAAAGATTGGTTTAATTAACATCCAAAAATCAGTGAATTTCATTGACCATATTAATAGTATAAAAACGAAAAGAAAGTACACTATTATTTCATTAGATGTAGTAGAGCATTTGAAAAAACACAGCATCCACTAAAGAACTCTCAGAAAACAGAATAGAAAGGAATTGCCTCAGCCTAATTAATAATATATACAAAGCTTATAGCTACTCTCATACTTAATGGTAAAATAATACTTTCCTTCTAAGATGAGAAACAGGAGCAGAATATACCCTCTCAGCACTTCTGTTCAACACTGAAATGAAGATTCTAGAAAATGCAGTAGGCAAGAAAGGAAATACAAGTTAAATCAATTGGAAGGATAAAATTACTTTTATTCATGGAAGATAGTATTCTTTAGAAAAGCATAAAGAATCAACAAAACAGCTACTGGAATTAATAAAAGTCAAGGACTGAGTTTAGCAAGAAACAAGGTTGATATATAAAAATCAATTTTATTTCTGTTTACCAGCAATAATCAGAAATTGGGATTTAAAAACCCTGCCACTTAAAATAGGATCAAAAACATGAAATATTTGAGGATAAATTTGACAAAAGATGTGAAAAATTGTACACTGAAAACTATAAAATATTGGGGAAAATTTTTAAAAAGCCAAATAGTGAGATGTACTGTCACTAGGTATTAAATGACCCAATATTATTGAAATGCCAGTTCTTCACACATTGATCTAAGGATTCATTGAAATGCAAAAAAAAAAAAAAAAAAAAAAAAACCCAGCTAGACATTTTGCAGAAATTGAGAATCGATTCTAAAATTTATATGAAAATTTAGAATACCTAGAATAGCCAAAATGACTTTGAAAAAAAGCAGATTTGGAGGACTTAGACCACCTGAGTTCATGACTGACTATAATTAAGGCAATGTGGTATTGGGTGTAAAGATAGGTATATGATCAATTGAGTCCAGGGACAAGAAACAGAGACTCTCATATACATATGGTGTTCTGTCTCTGAGAGAGAGTTTTGACAAAAGTATGTCAATTCAATGAGAAAAGGATTATCTGTTTAATAAGTGATGCTGGAAGAGTTAGATAGTCCTATACTGTAAATGAATTCTGAGTTGTACCATGTATTATATCAAAATTAAGTTTAAATGAGTCACAAACCCATATATAAGAGTCAACACTATGAAACTTCTAGAAGAAAATCTTGGTGACATTGATTTGAGCAAAATTTATTAACTAAAATACAGAAAGCACGACTATAAAAGAAAAAGACAATTTTTTAGAAATTACCAAAAAAAAAGTTCCAAAAAATAAAAAAGCAAGATACAGCCTGAAGGGAAAAAATTGAAAAATATATTACAAAGTACATGTATCTAGAATATATGAAGAATTATTAGTGTTCAATAATAAGAAAAAGAATATATTTTAAACACAGGGCATAGAATTTGAATAGATAGGTTACCAAAGAAGATATATGTTTGGTAAGTAGCATGGAGGGATCTTCACTCATCATTAGGAAAATGCAAATTTTAACTACAATGTAAGTCATCACTGTAAACCCACTAAACTGGCTAAAATTGAGCAGATGAGTCATATCAAGTGTTGGTACAGAACTCTCCTGCACTGCTGGTGGGAAAACAAAATGGCACATCCACTTTGGAAAACAGTTGTGCGGTTTCCTAAAACATTCCTACCCAGTATGAATACAAACTACACCATGGATGCATCTCAAGCAGAATATGCTGAGTGAAGTAGGAGAAGCAAACATGAGTATAAACTCTTTGAAGCCATTCCCTTAAAATCCTGGAATATCAAAAGTAATGAATCATGACAGAAAACAAATGTGTGGTTGCCTGGGGAGGGGTGAGAGAGTTGATAAAGTGGACTTGAAGAACGTTTAGAAGGTAATAATATATTTATCATCTTCATCATGGTGGTGATATCATGAGTACATAAATACATAAAACTCATCAAAGTTTACACTTAAATATGTACATTGTATATCAGTTCTACTTCAGTAGAGCTCTAGAAATAAGGGCAAAAAAAAAAAAAAAAAAATCTGTCCTGGGGTGCTTGGCTGGCTTAGTTAGCAGAGCATGTGACTGTTGATCTGAGTTGTGAGTTCAAGCCCTCTGTTGGGTGTAGAGACTACTTATAAATAAAAAATAATAATAATAAAAATCTTTTCAAAAAGTCTCCCTGAGGATCCAGTGCAAAACAAAGACCCACATGGAGATACCACCTCAAAAAATTTCAGAACCTAGATGAAGAGAGGACACTAAAATCTCCACAGATAAAAGACAAGCCAAAAGGTCACAAAGGATCAGAAATGAACGCATTAGAACCTGGAAAACAGTGAGGTGATGCTTTTGAAATTCTGATGGCCGGTGTTTGTTTTTGAATCGAGAATCTGTATCTAGATAAACCATCACCAAGTGTGAGGGTAGAGCAAAGACATTTTCAAAAATGCATTTGGCACATGAAAGCTTATCTCCCATCTACCCCACCCCCACCCCCCGATGAAGGTACCACGGTGTGTTCTCCAACAGGAAGAGCGAGGGTGGATAGATGGAGGTGGCATGCTGAAAGAGCGGCAGGTCCAGCATGATGCTGGCAGGAGAGCCTAGCATGGCAGCAGCTATGCCGCTGACGGGAGAAGTAAGAAACCATAGTAGACTGAAGGCCTCCAGGAAGGATGCCACCAAGAAAAAGATGGAATTAAGGGACTCTTGGGTGTGTGTGGACAGATTCAGTGGAGATTTACTCTGCGGGCAAAGAATCCGTGGGTGAATTTGTGGTAGGAACACAGACAAGCTAGAAAATCAGAAATAGAATAATCAACCTCGGGGAGAACAAAATTACACAATTGGGGATGCTATCACTCCCCTGAAATTTATGTTTTATTATGGTCATAAAATTGCAAAAACAAAATTAATTTTAAATGTTGTCAGGGGATTGGAGGAAGGAAATGACACATGGGTTTGTATAAGGACAGGGCATAATACAAAGTCCATGAATAATATATAAAAGCAAAATACAAGAAATAACAGCAGCAACCTGTAGTCAGGGAACATAGAAGTATTTTTTTTTTTTTAGATTTTATTTATTTATTCATGAAAAACACAGAGACACAGGCAGAGGGAGAAGCAGGCTCTGTGGGGGGAGCCCAGGACCCCAAGATCACGCCCTGAGCCGAAGGCAAACGCCTAACCCCGGAGCCACCCAGGTGCCCCTGGAAGTATCTTACAGAATAAAGAGAACGTGATAATGATTACTAGTTATTTAAAAAAGATGATTACTAATTATTAAAGAAAGGCTTTTAGACTTCAATTTAAACTATGAAAAAGTAGTTTTGATTGACTAAAATGTATTAAGGGACAGTATGTAAAGATTGGCGTCCCAAAGGAAAAGGAATATGAGGTGCGTGTTAAGATTGGCTGATGGGAATGTGTTAGATTCAGAAAAACCAAAATGGACACCAGTATTTTATTTTTGCCAGTAATCACTAAAGGATGGTAAAAATACAGAAAGTTATACTTTTCTTACATCACGCTGTCCACCTGATGTAAAAAGGAGTGACATGCTGATGCAGGCTATGCTACGGATGAACCTTGAAAAATGCTAAGAAAAAAAAAAAGAAAGAAAAATGCTAAGAAAAAGAAGTCGGGGCAGCCCGGGTGGCTCAGTGGTTTAGCACCTGCCTTCAGCCCAGGGTGTGATCCTGGTGTCCCGGCATCGAGTCCCACGTGGGGCTCCCTGCATGCAGCCTGCTTCTCCCTCTGCCTGTGTCTCTGCCTCTCCCTCTCTGTGCCTCTCATGAATAAGTAAAATAAAATCTTAAAAAAAAAAAAAAAAAAAAAGTCAACCACAAAAGACCCTGCATCCCATTACTCCATCTGTATGAAACTCCCAGAACTGGAAAATCCACAGAAAAAGAAAGTATGACATCGGGTGCCGAGGGCTGGGAGGAGACAGAATGGGAAGCAGCTGCCAATGGGTGTGGTTTCTTTCAGGAGTTAGAACGTTCTGGAATTAGGTAGTGGGGATGGTCGCATAGCTCTGTGAATGTACTAAAACCCACCCAACTATATACTGGAAAAGGGTGAATTTTATGGTAGGTGAATTCTACCTCAGTTAAAAAACTGTTGTGAGTTATGCATGTTCAAGATGACATCGAACCCATAACTCAAAGCTTAGGAACGTCACCTGAGCACCAAGCCGCCTCTGGGGTCCGAGTGTTCCCAGTTGGCCTCCTGTGTGCTCTAGGTCACCCTATAGGCCTTGGCATGTGCTCGTTGCCTAACCTGGGTGCACTCCCGATAGATGGTAGGGATTGCAACCATGAAGACCCAATGGAAAGGTTTCATAAAATTCAGAGGGACAGTGTGTGGGGGTTGGGGCAGTGGGGCCAGCGTGTGCATTTTCTTTTTCAATGAATGAGCATAAATCTTGGACAGCAGAGGGCCCATTGGCTCATAAGTGAAGGTGTAGGTAGCGGATGCTGCTAATGCATCCAAATCCCTCGTGATCAAGGTATATTTTCATGAACTCCACATTCTACTTCTAATGCACAATCCAGCACGAGGACGACTTCTCTAAGCCATCCGGAAAATTGCTTCTACTTTCCACCTCGCCTTTTCCACGTGGATAGATGGGAACAGTTGAGGGAACGGGGTGAGGGAGGATACAGTGTTTGAGGCAATCCTTGCTCTGAAAGTCCATGATGAGAACTTCCTGCTTTGCACAACCGGACCACTCAAGCTCAGTTACTAAACTCATGAGGTGTAAAAACGAAAAGTAATGACTTGGCTGAACTGGAACGTCTTTTTGTGTAGCTTTATTAATTGATTCTTGGAGAGAGTGCACAAGCGAGGGATGGGTGAGGGACAGGGGAGAGAATCTCCAGAAGACGCCCCACTGAGTGTGGATCCTGACCTGGGGCTCAATCTCATGACCTTGAGATCGTGACCTGAGCAGAAGTCACCAGTTGGACGCCTAACCAGCTGAGCCACCCAGGTGCCGGAGAACTGGAAAGTTTCCCAAGACTGTCACGTCTTTGTGTTTCGTTACCAAAGAGCAGCCGTGTGTTTTGTCACTGGTTGCTATTCCTAGTGTGACCTCAGCACTCAGCTCAGCCGTGATGTTTTCACGTTATCACACGTAGGGTCCCGCTTGCTTTGGACTATCTTACTTTGCAGACATGCGCGCTTCCTATCTGCACAACCCGTTGGGGTCACGGTACACGTTTTGAGAACAGAGAACCCTACAACCCTGGGTGCTTTTAGTGTCCAGCAGGATTTCCGTGGGTCTTTCTCCTGTGTTCCTACATGCAAAGTCAGACCAGTCCGTTACCTCGCCCTGAGTCTCTTTTCCTTGGCCTTCCACCTCAGGAGATGCACTGCTTTTGAAAAACACTCATTGATTTTATTTTATTTTTTATCACTTCAGGGCACTCCTTTCAGCATAACCGTAGGCGGGAAGGAAAGGTTGTCCCTCGTTTTGTGTAAGTGTGCCTAGGGGTCACTCTGGGCTGTTTGTCACCTCGTGCCATGTTGAAGAACAGCCCGAGTGTACATTTCCAAGGTCTAGTTTATTTTTGCCGCAAGGCTGGTTTGTTTCAGCAAAGTCTAAGTGCCTGCTTGGAATCGGTTTTGATATTTTGAACGCTAATGACACTGTTTCTTTTACACCTAAACTCGTGTCCCCACCACGATCCTTGAATGTTGGTGCCATATGACTTCCATATGCTTCGTCAAGGCTTCTTAGGTGATAGTGAGTGATACTCTTAAAATAGCATCTAAACATTTGGGGAAAAAAAAAACAAAAAACAAAAAACAAACAAAAAGACCTTCCAGACTTTAATCTGTCTGGTCTTAAGGCTCTGTCTACAGGGTAAAATGTCCAGATTAAAGAAACACAGCGCTGTAGGCAGGACCCCTGGCTATGTATGAGGGCCGTGGCCTGAAACCTTCATGAATCCTCCCAGTTGTGAGTGCTCTTAAGAATAGGACATTTATAATGCTTGTCAAAAAATGTCCTGAGACCCCAAGCTGGAATTTCTTGTTTTCCATGGAACTGTTGATACTCGGGCTGGAAGGTGATATCCTGGCCTGTCCTGTTCTGTGCAGCGAAATCAGAAAACTTGGTGCATCAATATCCCAAAGCAGAAGGGCCATTCTGTGCTGTGTCACTAATGTACTGGGTCTCTTTTTTCCCTGACACCTACATGTCTGAACGTGGACTTCCTTCCAGTATAGTCTGGTTGCATTTTATTTGACCTCTTATTTGGGCCTTCTCTCTGTCAGCTTTATAATAAGCAATTAAACACACACACACACACACACATTATTAGGAAAAAAACGTGCCACAGCCCGCCCAATGCCACGTGGAAAGGCTCCTCAGAGGAAGCAAAAATCCACAGATCTCACTGTCCAGGCAGCTTACTGGGAAGGAAGCCCTTTACTGGTGTGATGTCTGAGCCTGGCGTTGTAGGGTGGAGGTTCTGGGCCATGGCGGAACATGGAAAGCACTTGAAGAATCTTCACAGATGCTGGGTCACTGCTCTGAGGGAGCTAATTTAACGTGTTTAGGCGAAGGCATAGGTAGCAGAACCCTTCCAACCTCCCGGGCCGTGCGGGTGGGCAGCTGCAGTTAGAGGTTGTGGTGCCCATCCCATTGGTGAGTAGAAACAGGAGAGCCGCCATCCTGCTGGACACCTGCCTGGCACACATGCTCAGGTGTCTTCTCCAGCCTGAAAATATGTTGAAAGGAAACCTCCCCTCCCTTCTGTGTGCTTTCCCCATCTTGTGAACCACATTCATTCTTGAGGAGTTCACGCAGTGGTTCAGAAACCATTTGGGGGGCTACCAGGTGTCCGGCTCGAGTCTTTCTACCTGAGCTCCCACCCTTGCTCCAAATTGCCCCCTTGTTTGAATTCCATCCCGTGGTTCCCATGGCCCGTGGAATAAAGTCAGGGACGATGGATCCTGGAAGGCCACCTTCACAACTCTCACGTCTCAGGTCCTATCACTCACAGCCTCAGCATGGGCTCCAGGAAGATGGAGAAATCCGTCAACCTCGGTGGAAGCCATGCTGTTCCATGCTCCCGAGCATGTGCTCTTCCCTCTCCTCTCCCACCAGCCAGTTCTCCTCTGGCTGAGTCCTATCCCTATATCCAGGTTCGGGTCAAATGCTGACTTTTCTGGAAGTTACTCTCTGAACACCATCAACACCTCCAGCAAACCACTTCTGTGCCATTTTGAAATTATATGGTTTCCCTTGTGCCCCACCCCCACCCCGGATTGCAGGCTCCTAGAAGGCACTTCTCACTCCCTGGCATATGCCCCTTTCCTTGTAGGGCACCCAACCCTTTTCTTTTGGACTGCTTATTGAAATGGAATGATTGGGGTTGGCATCGGGATGGTGCTAGCAATGTGGTGAAGTCAGATCCAGTAGTTTGGTGTCCAGGAAGGAAAGATGAAAAGTGGAATAAAAGGTCAGTCCAGGGACATTGACCATGGAAAACCACCTGGCCCGTGAGTGTCAGTTAGCACAGGGGATGTGACCATCCTGCAGCTCGTGACAATGAGGGACGTGACTGGTGATGCAACAGGTCAGTCAGACGAGTTTGAAATATATCCTATAAATGCTTGAAAGGTAAAAAGGGCGTTGTGGTATCAATCCATTGCAATCAAACCAGTTAAAGTAGGGAAAGGAATGATGTGGAAGTTTTGTTGATGAGGGACAGCTGCATGATTCTATAATGATGCTACGTAATTTTATGTATCATGGACACTGCAGTGTCATTCCAGTTTTTTTTTTTTAAGGGAGTTTTTCCTTTTTTTAAGATTTTATTTATTCATGAGAGACACACAGGCAGAGGGAGAAGCGGATCCATGTAGGGATCCCGATGTGGGACTTGATCCTGGAACCCTGGAATCAGGCCCTGAGACGAAAGCAGACCCTCAACCGCTGAGCCACCCAGGTGTCCCATTCCAGGTTTTACCTGCATTTGTAGCCAGAGAAGCTCTCTGACCACAGTCACACTAGGTGACAGTAGTCAGACCTATTATTTCATCTCCCACAAAAATGCTGCCTGTTACCTTTAGTGTCTTTGATCCACATAGAACCAAGGGAGGAAAATACAGTATGATGAAAAACTAAGGGGGCACATTTAAGTCTTTTGCTTGTGAATTTTTCCTCCAGATACACAGGCTTGGAAATAATTAAACTAGTTTCCATTTTGGGAAGCTCATAAGCTTCTAAGCACCTGGAAGAAATACCTCTGTATCCGTATTGTAGCTCAAGATTTCAGGGAATAAAATAAAGCAGGTATGTGCTTAGTATTGTGGCTGCTACATAATTATTCTGCAGCTGTTGGAAATAGCTAAATAGCTATTTTTAGTTCTGATCCCTCATCTGAGAAATAGAAATGATGAGATTTTCTTTTCTTTTCTTTTTTTCTTTTCTTTTCTTTTCTTTTCTTTTCTTTTCTTTTCTTTTCTTTCTATTCACTGACTATGCAAAGGGCTTCTTGTAATGATTCAAGTTAATATATGTGAAAGGGTGTTTGTACATTTTAAAGTATGTATTAGTAATACTGATTTATTAATGGTTTTGCAAACTGTGTTATTCTGTCAAGGATATTTGTGTTTTAAAAATAGTTTAAAATGATCAATACTTGAATGCAAATTCAAGTTTATTCAGTTTAACAGCTACTTGTTGAGCCCCTCCTTAGTGTAAGGCATTATGGTGGCTGTAGCTGAAGATGGGAGATAAAAAATATCTGGGCTCTGTTCTCATTTTAGTAGATCCATAAATGAGGACAGAGATGGAAGTTGGAAAGTTAGATGCTGCTACAATTATTTTTTAAAAAGTATGCATGGTAAAGAAGAGCTTTTTTAAAGAAAATGTTTTTTGTTTTTTTTTTTTAAGATTTTATTTATTTATTTGAGGTGGACAGAGATAGGGACCCAGGTAACACAAGCAGAGAGGAGAGGGAGAAGCAGACTCCTGATGTGGGGCTCAGTCCCAGGACTGTGGGGTCGTGACCTAAGTCAAAGGCAGATGCTAAACCGACTGAGCCACCCAGGTGCCCTTTATTTATTTATTTTAGACAGAGCCTGGGGGCAGGGAGCAGAGGGAGAAGGAGAGAGTCTCCACACAGGGCTAGACCCTGCAACCCTGAGATCACCACCTGAGCTGAGACCAAGAGTCAGATGCCCGATGGACTGCACCACTCAACGCAGAAGGGCTTTCTATTTAGAGAACCAAGGGAAGGCTTCGTGGAGAACTGGAGTTTCTGAGTCGAGATGGTGGCCGAAGAACATTCAAGGCTGAGGGAATAGTGCATGCAAAGGGTACAGGAGAAGGAGCTATCCTGGCGCTGGAGTGGCTGGAGTGTAGAGGGAGAGCGGGGTACTTAAGCCAGTGCCAGGTCCCAGAGCCTTACATGCCATAGCAAGGAACCGACGTGTCGTGCCATTGACAAGGTTAAGTAAGCTCTTCACGTTTTTGAGCCCAAGAGTGGTAAAATGACAGCAGTGTTAGAGGAATCAATTTCAAATGATAGAATTGAGTAAGTGTCATTAAAATGCAAGATTGCAAATTCGGTTTGTGTCTGAGTAGCTTTCCTGGGATTATTTACTACGAAGATGACCAACCTTCCAACCAACCTTTCTTCCCTCCCCTGCTCCCATGTGTCTTGTCTTTTTCTTTCTCTTTCTTTTCCTTCAAGGAATGATAATTGACTCTCTGTAAGAGTAGAAGGAGGCTAAGCTGGGAGCCTAGGTTTTCTAAAACTAATAGAACCCAGATTCTACGTCTGAAGTTTACTTGTTGGGTTATCTTGGAAAAATTACTCAAGCTACCTAAGCTTCCTTTTTGTTCTAGTAAAATGGAGATTACAGGAGCTCAGTGAGTCACTGTCCTAATGGAGATACCCTTTTGCACATTGTCTAGCGTCCAGTGAGCCTTGAATTAATAGTAGCTATTATGTTTTATGGCGGGAGTTAACATTGGAACATAAAAGTGAATTTTTATAGTTATTATAAAATATTGCCTCACACAGTGGTTAGGAGAATTAGGAAAATTTTAACTGATGATTTTTAAAAAAACAACCTTTTTTCCTCCATTACTAGAAATAGGAAAATAAACATTTGGAAGGCAGCCTCAGTCCTAGTGGCTCTATTTAAATGCAAATAAGGTAACCACCAGGGCTTCCAGGGCAACAAGGTTCTGTGCATCTATGCTCCCAACCCTGAATTAGACACCCTTTTATGAAGTGGGTAAGATCTCTCCAGGCTAACCATGGTTCTGGCTTTCTTTGGGGGTTGTAGGTGTCTGCTGACATACTGTGCTCTATCCCCTGTGGGTGGGCAGGCCAAAGGTAGTCAGGGGAAGGCTGGACCTTTATCAAGGTCCAAGGATGGCTGCCAGGGTGACACTACCTTGATAGGTTTTACCACTCAGACTCTGGACTTATTTGATCCTGGCAGGAAGGGAAACCGGATCGTACATGTGTCAGATTCAGCATCCTTTCAGTGAAGGATGCTCTGACTTTTAGCATAATACACTGGTGTCACCCAAATGTCAGTCTGGTACTTTCTGGTATATATGGGTCTCCTCCAGATGCTTGACTGTACTACACTCATCTGGGGTCCAGACTCCGTCCCTCCCGATGACAAGACAGGTGAGAGGAACACGGTTTAATGAGAATGCTTCCTGTTTTATTTAAAGCCAGGGGAAGTGGCTCATCCAAAGGCTTCATTCACTCAGGTGACCGAGGCTGATAAAATACACCTCGCTCTCCGGTGACCACAAGCCCATCACCCTCCAGACTGTGATCTCTGACTTGCCTGTACACGTGGCTCACGTGTGTTTCTCTGAACCTTGTCTTTCTTGTTCTGTCACCAAGAACACTCCTCATGGTGCTGTTTTCTTCAGCTGTGTTTATACGCTTTTTTAGCTATGTAGGAGAAGGAGAACTTTTTCTCAGCCCTCTTAGAGTTCCTGGCTGGGCCTGAAAATTAAACCAGCAAAGACAGACAAACAGTAGAAAAACATGCAGATCTATTTAATATACGTGTTTCTTGACATGGAAGCCTTCGTATGCAAAGGAAGGCCCAAGGAAACCATCGGACCCGAGTGTTCTGAGGGTGGGTTTGATGAAGAATGGAGAAAAGGCATAGGTCCAAGACGGTGAGGTGAGCGTAGGAAATGGAGAAACAGAAGGCCACTGGTTAGGATTCTTCTCAGGATCCCTTTGTCTTCAGAGGTCAGGATTCTCCTTCCCGTTGGGTATGGGGAGGGCACCTTCTACATGAGGATTTTGTCACCTGTGTCAGGGGAGAGGTCAGGACGACCTCCTTGCTTTTGCTGTTTGCCTAGACTCCTGCAGCTTAAAGTATCCCCTCTGTCATCCTGAACTCGAGGTGCCGTATTTTGGGGTAGCCTTTCCTGAACCCCATCAGCTGCCACAAGGCTGTTCCCAGCCAGGATCTCAGGCCAAGAAAACAGTCCACCTTCCAGTGCTGGGAAGATGTGATTCTTTTTCTTTCTTTTTTTTTTTTTAAGATGTGATTCTTGATTCCATCACTGCCACTACCATTACCATTTTTTTTAATTTTTTAATTTTATTTTGTTTTCACTACCATTACCGTTACCAGTTATGATGTTCATTCTGAGTCCAGAAACCCTAAAATATGTGTGCAGCAGGGGCGAGTGGGGGAGATGAAGGTGGAAGAGTATTTTTACAGCTTCTGTGCAGGGGGTTTGCACAAGTTGTTAGCCCACTGAAATTCTGTTGTACCAGTCAGTATAACGGTGCTTCCAGGAGCCCCCCGGGGAGCCCCCTGACCGCTACCCAGCTCACTGCTGAGGCCCTCGCACGTCCCCATGCTCCAGGAGGTTCCCAGCACCCATCGCCAGCGCATGACCTTTCTGTTGGGACAGTGCCCTTCAAGTACTGGTTATTATATTGTGTCTCGCTCTGGTGTTAGTTCCAGTGAGCACACTAATTAATTTCACATTCCAGAAGCAGCTTTCCTCCCTTTGTCTCCCAGTTAGAGAGCATACTGTGGAGCAGAAAAGGGGGCAGGAGCATACATGATTCCAAGACCCCTCTCAAACCCGTCTAGACAGAAAACAAATATCCTCGAGGTGAGAACTACGTCCTCCAGTATATAAAGGACCCTTTTCCTCCCTGGAGTAGTCTAAATCCTCTTGGCTTTCTTTCCTTTCTGTCCTCGGTGGCTCAAGACCCCCTTTAAACAGAAGAGCATCTTCTCAAAATGTTTGTTTTAAAAGCCCTTTGAGGAAGTAAAACGTCAAGTGAGTTCTACGTACCCCTGACTCGCTCCACTTACTTTTGTTATGGGGTTCATGAGAAACCTTATTTTTCCTTTTTTGAGTACCGTGTTTATTCTACTTGAAACTTCAAAACATGTTTATACTTCAGATGGTGACTCTGAGATACTAAATTGGGTACTTTCCTGGGACACATTTCATAATCTGTCAGAGCAAACGGTTTCCAAGTTCTGCCGCAGTTAATTGCCTTTACAGATCAAATTGTTAAATTTGAGTTATAGTTTAATTATGTGGGATGGGAATGCCTGCGTGTCTACTCTATAAACGGTTTTATTCTGTCATGAAATGGGTAGCTCAGAGAGGAACTGTGCCCTTTGGAGATTTTTGGCATGTTTTGTGCGCCCATCCTGGTATCGCTCACTCTTAGTCATTTCGTTGGATGGATGCGTTCCCATCGCAGATCTGTCACGGTAGAAACAGAGATTGAAAATCCATTTGGGAAATGATGTCCTTGAAGAGCTCAGCTGAACATCAGATAAAAGCCAGGCGTTTTTGGAATTCCAGCTCAGATTTTCCCTCCTGCGTCTGGGATTTGGGGTGAAGATGCGGGGAGTACAGGTGGTCACTGCTGTGTCAACAGCTGTCTTCGAATCATGAGGTCTGGAAGTGTGCAAGAGGCTCAGCGGATGGTGATGTGATCTGACCAGCAAAGACGCAAATGCTTCAAGAATGTTTGAAATTCAGAGAAGGAAAGCAGCACTCCCTGCCAGCTCAGCCAAACCGATGCAGTTTTATTGCACGATGGGAGATGCCGAGTGTTAGTTTGGAAAGTTGGACGCTTGGATATGCAAAACTATACTAACTAAATGGTTGCATTTTTGTCAGATTGTGGCTGCAGGAGGGAGCGGGTTTTGTTCAGTGCGAACCATAGATCCTTTCAAAGACGATCCCATACTTTCAATTTACACTTTTTCAGAAGTGAAACAGTTAAAACACAAATTCGACACTAATGTCTGTACTAAAGGTGACTTCGTATGGCAGTCAGGATGCCTCCCTATTCTGAAGATGTTGTGACTTGCATAAAGAAAGGAAACGGGGGATCCCTGGGTGGCGCAGCGGTTTGGCGCCTGCCTTTGGCTCAGGGCGCGATCCTGGAGTCCCGGGATCGAATCCCACGTCGGGCTCCCAGTGCATGGAGCCTGCTTCTCCCTCTGCCTGTGTCTCTGCCCCTCTCTCTCTCTCTCTCTCTCTCTGTGTGTGTGACTATCGTAAGTAAATAAAAATTTAAAAAAAGAAAGGAAACGGAGGTGTCTGGGTAGTAAGGAACGGATTTTACATGGGGGCCTGGTGCACACCTAAGTTTTTGTATACACGCACATATAAAACTTTAATAAATCATACCATCTTCACCTTCTGTGATGTATTTGACATCTTCCATTCTATTCCATTTAACAAGACTTGCTGCTTGTAATCCACTAAGCAGATTTCATGACACCTTTAATGGATTGCATTGAGCACGGGGCACACAGCAGATGGAGGAATGGCTTGCCTTGGTCCCTTGGACTCTACGAGGACCCAAAGCTGCCAGTAATTCCTGTTCCTCATGGCGATCATCTTGTTCTTTTAAAAAGCTACATCTGGGCTGTCTGCACTGCCGGGGATCTTAATTCTGATTTTCAGACAGCCTATTGGGTTGATACATCTAGGCACGAGTCATGAATTATTTTTCTAAGATAAGCTTAGACTGTCCCAGGGATTTTACACCTGTCCTTTACATCAGTGTGGAAGCTAATAAGAATCTGCCCCAGTACCTGGCTTGGGCAAGGCTGATTTCCAAGTCGAGATGTCCTCAGGATCTGACCACACAGCGGGTCAGGACTACACACAGGCCTGCGTGGTACTCTGTTCCCACAATGTGTCTCTGACCCAGTGCCGTAAGGCTGACTTATACATCAATCCTTGGGTTTCAAGCACAGTGGATGCCTCAGTCGAGACAGAGTCCTTATAGCACCATCAAGGCAGATGGAAATCTAGTGATTCAGATGGTAAGGACAGAGCCTAAGTCCCTAGCAGCTGGACTATATCTCACGACCTTAAGGCAAAATTCAAAGTGGAGGAGTTTGATAAATAGTGTCTCAGGAAAGTGAGGAATGTTTCATCAAGGGCATCAAGGAATGTGCCAAGGGATAGCTGTATAGACAAAGATCCCCAGCGATGAAAGTGACTCAGACTCATAATCATGGCCCCTGCCTGGTATTTGTGTCTTAAAATGTCTCGGTGAACTAGGCTGGTGTGATGCCTTGAGGGGCATTGATAGGCAGGCTGTCTATCCAGAAGTCTGAGCTGTAGGTACTGATGAGAAAGCCACATTTTTCTACCTAAACTTGGGTTTCTACCAAGGTGTCTGGTTCTCTGGGGGTCCTGTGAGTCAGCCCCTCCCCCTCGGCAGCGTGACAGTCCTTGGGGTCAGGGTGAGGACCTGTTTAACCACATGCTGTGTTGTGTCTTGACTGAGCAACTGTATCTTGAGTATCTCTGTAGCTTCAGTGCCAAGTGCCAGGTCTCATTCGTAGAAGGCAGAGGTAGAGGACATTGGCTGAAACTGGGTGAATGGCCAAACCCCTAACGAGGTCCACATGTCTCTCATGTGGATCTGAAGTTTAGGCTTTGGTGAAGGAGGATTTTGCAGGTTAGCTTGAGCAGCCTTGGAGCCAATCTGTTGCCCAGCCCAAGAAGTGTTAAAAAGGACAGATTATAAATTAGAGATGCCCTGCATGGAGGCAAGTCATGGCATTAAAGTAGGAAAAAAAAAATCTGTAGTAGAGAAATGTATGTCCCAGATGTCCAGTCAGTTGGGACAGGATGGCGGTGGTGTTAAAGGAAGCTGTTGGAAAAAGTGTTCCAAGACACCTGGGTGACTCAGCGGTTGAGTGTCTGCCTTCGGCTCAGGTTGTGACCCCGGGGTCCTGGGATTGAGACCAGCATCAGGTTCCCCACAGGAACCCTGCTTCTCCCTCTGCCTGTGTCTCTGTGTCTCTCTCTGTGTCTCTCATGAATAAATAAATAAAATCTTTGAATGAATGAATGAATGAATGAATGAATGAATGAATGAAAAGAAAAAATGTTCCAGGCTTTGATTTTTTCGTTTGGAGTTTGGTTGATTTGTGAATGGTGGTGTGAGGAAAAGATAATTTTTCTTCAGAGGTTAGAAAGGAGAGTAAGTAAAACTTGCAGCCCTCACGAGGTCAAATATCGTCTAGGGAAGCACTTCATAAAAGAACATGCCCTCTTGATAATCATCGAGCTCTGAGAGCAAAATGCCAATTGATGAAGACGTACTTGGAGGAGAAATCCTGTCCGCTGTTCGTAGGGCACTAGTTCTGTGATGAAATCCATATGGGGACGATGGACTGGGGAAGAGAGGGAGAAAATCCTGGTTTACAGATGCCGTCATTTCCTCCACGAGAGTCCCCCGAAGACTTGAGACTGCACCCCACCGGCAGTCGAGGATAGCCTGTGGGAAGCTGCGCATCCCTGTGATGACCAGCTGTGGGCCATCTCAGCCCGGACATCTCTGATGGGCAGAGTTTTACCAAATAGGGAAGTCTTGGACCAGGAAAGACCTTGGTGCTTGACTACCTCACCGGCATGGTTTTCTTTGACTGATTGGGCTGTTTGGTGATCTTGCTCTCCAGTAAGAGCTCTGGTCTTTGAAATAAGTCCGACGTATCAGGAAGAGGGAAGAAGTTCCTTTGAGGATGTCCCTGATTTAGGATCCAGAAAGGCAGATGCCAGGATTTTTGAGTCCGTTTTTCTTCTACCCAATGTCCTACTGTTCCTCTAAGATCAAAAAGAAAAAAACAAAACAAAAACTGAAAAAAAATGAGGCAGGAATCATGACTCAAGACTCCTACTGCTCTTAACTCACTAATTTTCCAAGAGTCCTTCCCTATTCGAAGCATTTGTCAGATGTGCAGACGCGTGAATGTGGTCCATGCTTTAGCCGTCGTGCTAATCAGAACCAAGTACCATACTGGTCCCTGTACCTTCATCGTGAGGACGGCGCCAATTAAAAGCTGTTCCGTGCTCTGATGAGCAGTGAAGGGCAACTCCGATCCGAAGCTCAAGTATAAGGGGAGATAATTGATGTATTTTCTGGCTGAAATAAATAAGGCGAGAATTTACTTCGAACCGTACCTCGTGTGTTAGTCCATGTTAACAGAGATCCAAATCATGCGTCGCAGGGGGGCCTGAACAGGAAACCAGCAGCTAAACTACAGCATATTTGGGATGAGTAATGGGGTCTGATCTGAAAAGCAGAGAGGGGTCATGTGGATGGGTCTCCTGCCAAGAGTCAGCAAGCAGGTGGAGGATTTCAAGACGTCTCAGTGGACATCGACATACCAGTGCTGGGTTCTGAGATTCTAGAGACGCACGTGTTAACAGTCGAAGCTACAGCCCCTTCTCTCCAGCAGCAAAGAGAAGACTGGCTTTTCCTCACTCACAAGGGACTGCCTCGGGGGCGCTAGATTGCTGACGTTTAGACATGCTAGGGGGGCTCTTCCTCTATCCATCCCTCTACTCCAGGATTTAGGACTTGGCTTTTCCACTCAAAAGGAAGACGTCTGGACCAAATCTGTCCTTTAGGTGCAGAAGTGGATGCCTCCTTTGTGCTAGGCATTGTTCTAAGTGAAACGGTAGTTATAACATAAAAATCTCTGAGAGATGCTGGGTGGCTCAGTGGTTGAGCATCTGCCTTCAGCTCAGGGCATGATCCCGTGGTCCTGCGATCGAGTCCTGCATCAGGTCCCTCTAGGGAGCCTGCTTCTCCCTCTGCCTGTGTCTCTGCCTCTGTCTCTCTGTGTCTCTCAGGAATAAATAAATAAAATCTTTAAAATATCTTTAAAATATATGTATTTTTTATTTTTTAAAATATATATTATACATATATATTATGTATGAATTATACATGATTTATGTATTATAATATATATTATATATATGATATATATTATATAATCTCCTAAATCTTCTGAATGGTATATTTAAAATATCTTTATATATATTTTTTATGTTTTAAAAAATATGTATTATGCATATATATTATTACATATTATACATGATTTATGTATTATATGTAATATGTTATATTAATAATATATATTAACATAATATACAATATATTATATATAATTATATAATAATATATTATTATATATATTATATAATCTCCTAAATCTCCTGAATGGTACATAACAGGGAAGAGACCAGAGAGCAAAGAAAATAGATAATTTCTGATCCTGGAGGTGTGAAGGGCTTTTCTCCCAAGGGCTCAGCTGTGCCGCAGCTGGTAGCTGTGATGGTCCTCGGGCAGTCAGTCAAGTGTCTGGTGGCATTTTGGCAGCAGCCGAGGAGAAGCACACAGGACAGACAGGGATACAGGGCAGAGAGTGAGTGGAGCTGAAGGCACCGCATCAGAGTGGTGTGGACCCAACGATGAGAACAAGGCCATGACAAGGACGTTGAGGAGAATGTTCGAGACAGTCCCTCTTGAATGCAGAGCCCTGAGGATGGGTCCTGTCTGGTGAGTCCAAGGCACAAAGGAAAAAAGAAGCCAACCTTTTGGACACAGAACAAGTGTGGGCAAGGTCGGGGAGGCCTGAGGGTGGGGCGGCGGTTGGGAGCCAGATGTAGAGAACTTTATAGACCGTAGTGCGTCGTTTATGATTTCAGCTGCAGCAAGAAGCCCCTAGAAGTCTTGAAGCAGCAGAATGATTTCAAGGTGGTACACGACTTGCAAGGTCACGTTGGTTGCAGAGAGAACAGATGCAGTGGGGCAAGGGCTGAAGCAGGGAGGCCAGCTGGGGGAGTTAGAGAAATCCAAGAGGTGGCTCAGGCTTGGGCCAGGGTGTCAACAGCCCACACCGGGAGAGCCAGCTGGCTTGGCACGCGTGTCGGAGTTCGAGGCCTTTCTCACGGTGCACGCAGCGGTGCTTGGAAGCCGGAGGTCAAGGAGGGCCACTGCCTTCCTGTAAGGACAGTTCTCAAGTCCTGGTTCTGTCTCCAGCTCTGCCTTAGATGCTGAGGATGGTACAGTGGACAGAACCAGATGCGACGCTTGCTTTAAATCAGATTTAAAATCTGGGGGAAAACATCACTAACAACAGTCCTACAGGGCGCTGGGAGGAGGCTCAGTCGGCGAAGCATCTGCCTTCAGCTCAGGTCATGGTGTCGGGGTCCTGGGATCCGGATCAAGCCCATATCAGGCTCCTTGACCAACAAGGAGTCTGCTGCTCCCTCTCCCTCTGCTCCTCCCTTGCTTGCTCTCGCTCTCTCTCAAATGAATACCTGAAAACTCTTTAAAAAAAAACCCCAAACAACAACAACCAAAAGCCCTACAAATACTCTCAAGCTCAGCAAAGAGCAATGAAATAAGCTATGTGACTTTGTCAAATCAGAGAATGGAGAGAGCTGGCTTAGGCCAGGGGGTGTTTGGGGTGAGGCAGTGCCAGCCCCGGGAAGGCTGCGATGGGAAAGACAAGGAGGCTGTGGGGAGGCGAGAAGCAGTGGGGTACATCAGCGGGGTTTGGGCCTGGCGGGGGAAGGGAGCGTGGCACAACCGAGAAAGGGACCCACGGGGTGGGTCCTGCGGTGCGGCTGGAGGACAGAGTGAGCACGAGTGAGCAGAGGTGGGCAAGGGTGACACGGAGCAGACGGTCTATGGCCTCGCAGGCGGTGTGAAGCAGTTTGGCTTTCCTCTTAACGACTGTGGAAACTTTTAAAGGAATCTGCCTAATTGCTAAGGTTTCCACTCCTCCTAAATGCTGTATTTTTCTGATTTAATGTGAAAGAAGAAAATGGCAGAGCTGCAAAGTGACCTGCAAAAAACCATGAAACTGCTGGCATTTGATGAACAGAATTAGAGGGACTCTCGGAGGGTCAGCCTGCGTGATCGTCTTCCGCTCAGGTGCAGTTAGTTGAACGTTTCAGGATGGCACAGTCACGAGTCTTGGGGCTACAGCACCGTGGGCATTAGCTTTTGCCAACCGGCACCACCTCTGGCCACCATCCCCTAGGCTCTTCTCTGCCTGAGTTCTATGGGCTTATGCGGCCTGGAAATACGTGTGCTCAATGCCTGTGCGGGTCAACTAAAATAACAAGTAGAGGGTCCTTAGATAATTTCCACGAACTAAATAGACAGTGGATGTTCCTGTCAGGGTGTCCTGGACTCTCCCCCCCTTCTCCTATGAGACCTTGAAGGGGGGGGCCAGGCTGCCAGCAGGCTCCCAGCAGCCACAGGTGGAGTCCGGGTGCTGGGATGCAGCCCCCTGCATTGCCAGGTAGCAGCCAGCGCGGGGTGTAGCCACGTAAGAGAAGAACCACTTGATTGTGCTCGTTATGTTCTGTGGGTTAAGAATTCCGACCCGATAGGCATGACCGCTCTCTGCTCCATGACATTTGGGGACTCTGAATGGGGATAGTCAGATGCTGAGACCCGACCCTGCTGGGAGTCTCCCCCACTCCTGTGTCTCTGTGCTGACTGCAGTGACTGAGGGGACTCAGGCTGGGTGGGGGCGGCACCACCAACCAGATCTCCTGCTCGTCACCCCGAGGTGTGGCTCAGGCTCCTCCCAGCATGGTGCTGGGTTCCAGGATGGAGACTCCTGAGGACCAGTGGAGGCTGGAAGGCCTTTTCTGAGATAACCTCTCAAGTCACATAGCATCGCTTCCACACAGGCTGTTGGTACAGAGGAGCCGCTAAGGCCAGTGTGGTTTCAAGGGGAGGACAGTCGGACTCTGGCTCTTACTGGCAGGATGGCCAAGTCTCCATGCAGGAGAGCTCAAGGAATGGAAACTATCTGGTGGCTGTCTTTGGGAAATAGAACCTGTCAGAGAATTACAGCATCTCAAGGCCGGAAGGTGCCCTAAATTCACCCTCGGGCATCCTTGGACACCACCTCCATCTCTTCTCTGATGGCTTGGCCCCTGCTCACCCTACCTAGGCTGATGTATACTCCAGACATGGTGCCCCCTGCCCACTGGGTGGCCCATTCCACCTTGGAGCTACTTGGACCCACGCATACTGCCTCCTTGTCTTGAGGTGCCAGGTGACACCAGGGACCTCCTCCTACATACTCTGGACGATCGCCCAGGGTTGCTGCCTCCCTCTGCTTTACCACAGCTCAGTGGGGATGTGAAGACTGCTAGCATGACTTCCCTCTGACAGTCTGGCCCCCCACCCCCATCTGAGTCTTGACCCTTCAGAGGTTGCTCAGGTCAATCCATGAAGTAGATACCCTCTCGGGTGCCTCTGTGGTTCCTACCCATTGTTCCACTGCTAGAGGTTTGGTTTCATTTGAGTGGTTTTCTTGTTGGGCACCATTGGGGATGACCTCAAGCCATGAAAATCACTTGGAGTAAATTGAATTACTCCAATTCACCTCGTCAGACATTCGTTTAAGAATGGACACGTGACTCAGAGGGGACCCGTGGGGACAATTGCCAGGGCTTCTGGTGCTCCTGCCCCAGAAACAGTTGTAAGGGGAAAGGCTGCCCTTCTCTGCCTCTGACCCAGTGGTGATGCCTGGAACCGGGGACCCACCTAGTGAGGGCAAACCAGCGGAAGAAGGGAGAGAGCCCTTGCCATGTGGGGCATTTACCACATAAGCCATTTACTTGATGAGTATTTAGAGAACACCCAGGTGCTCTGCTAGGTGCAAGGGAGACAACAGGGAGTGTAAAAATTCCTTCCTGGAGCTGACCCTTTAGTGGAGGAGAGTTGAAAGGTGAGTGAATGATTGGTTAAACAGGAGGCTGATGCATTCCACTTGTCCCTGGGCCTGCTTTTCACTTTTCCTGGGTCCTCCTCTCTCCCTAGAGGCTGATCTAAATGGGAGGCCCCCTGTCCCATCTCAGCTGACCTCAGCTAATGAGGAGCCTTGGTGGGATACGAGAAGGGAGAGAGGATAGAGGTCAGACTCCCTGTGAACTAGACTGGGGTTGCCAATGGGTCCTTCCTTATCAGAAGCCATGGCTCCAGCTCTTGGCAGGGACTGGTAATCCTGCTCTCTCGTTCCTTTACCTTCTGAGATCACTTCTGAGCCATCTGGGGTAGAAGGACATCTCAGGCAGAGGGCAGAACTTATACAGAGGCCCCGAAAGTTCAAGGAACTTTGTTCAGGGAACATCAAGAAAAGTGGTATGAAGAGAAGAGACATAGCACAGGGAAGAAGGTGGATGGCAAGGTCAAGGTCCATGAAAAGAGCAGAAGCTCTTAGTACCTTGTACCCTCTGTGGGGCTTTAGTGCGCATGGGCACAGAGGGTCTCCTGAAAGGGTAGGAGCACGGGAGGGACAGGTGCTGTGTGTTAATAGAATTGCCTGGCTGCTAGATGGGAAGGGGGACCGAAGGGGTCAGGTAGGAGCAGATAGCCCAGTCAGCAGGTGGCTTCATGGACTGAGCAGGAGAACATGGCAGCCATAGCAGCAGATGGGGGAGTCCTTGAGTTTTGGGTATATTCTGAGGGTGCAGCCAGTGGGTGTATGATACCCACTGTGGGCCTGGGAGACAGAAAAGTTCAATATGACTCCAAGATGGTTGGCCAAGTATCAGGAAACATGCAGTTGGCATCACTGAAGCAGGGAAGGCACAGGAGAAGGAGGTCCGGAGTCCAGCTTCATGTATGTGAAGTTTGAAGCCCGTGGGAGACTGTTTCCGTAGCCCTGATGCACCGCATCCCCTGGGGTTCACACCTTTGTGTAGTCCTCTCCTCTTGCATCTGGACTGGCCCTGGGACCTGCTTGAACTTAGTGGATGCAGTATAAGTCTGGACCTTAGGGAAAGCCTGGCACCTTCTGCTTTTGCACCCTTGGAATCCACCTAACATATAAGAGGATGGCTCAGCCCAGACCACCGTGCTGTGGAGGAGACTGGGCAGCCCTGTAGAGGGGCCCATGTGGAGGAGAACAGAAGCTGACAGTTGCAGGTGTGCCCCCCAGGTAGTGACCAACACCAAATAGTCACCGCAGGAGTGAGGCAACTGACCTTTCACTGATCCAGCCTGGCACCCAGAGAAGTCAAAGAATCATCTAGAACGCAGTATCAAGAGAAATAATAAATTGCTATTTCAGGTCCAGAAAACTACAAAAGATTTAGTGCAAACCTTCTCAACGAGTGGTTTTGCCCCCAACAATTACCCAACAAAACAAAGGGTAATTAACAAGGTCTGGTCATATTTTTGGTTGACATTAGTGGAATTGGAAGTGCTACTGGCATTTAGTGGATAGAGGCCACAGGGGCTGCTCAACATCCTACAGCTGACCTGGTGTCCAGGACAACTCCCAGCAACAGAGAATTATCTGCCTCAAAATGTCAATGATGGTGTGCCTGCGAAAATCTTACCTTCATACATTTTAATATAGAACAAATAATTTCAGCTTTCTGAAAAGAAATGGCAATCATATGGGGAGGAATATACTTTTAAGGAGGAGATAAGAATGAGCTCAGAGGAGCTTAGGATTCTTTTAAGTTTGGTGCTTTTTTATTTGCATTTTTCTACTTTTTCCAAAATAATAGTATTGCTGCTACCATTATGTGGGCATAATCTGCTAATTCTTTTCGGAGAGGCTTTCTCCTGCTCAACATCCAGTTAACTTGCTCCTCATACTTCCGTTGGAGCTTAAGAATCTCCTCCATGAGGAAGCCCTGGGGAAAGAGTGAGACAATAGACAGTACATAAGCCCTACCAACATAAAATATAGCATTTGCACACTGGATTGTTTGGGGGGATTTTGAGAGGTTTTGGATTAGGAAACAAGTGAGAAATAGGACAGAGACTAAAGGAAATAGAACTAATATGCTGTTGTTACTAATGATACAAATCTAGGCTAGGTGATGTGGCTTAGGTGTCAGAGCCAAATAGGCTTCCTATACTGGGCCCTGTATTTGGGTGGATGTACTTGTCCTGTGACAGAAGCCCAGCAGAGACATTCTGCTTGTCCTGGGGAAGCCGCAGAGAATGTCCACCTCTGTGGGGAGCTCACCTCCACTTGGCAGACTAGGGGCTGAGGCAAGCACACCTAGCTGATGACTTCCAAGTGAACCAGTCAAGTAAGCCATACCACCTGCCCTGGTGCAGCACGGGGAAGGGGAGGGAAGAGTCCTGAATTCTAATAGAGCTCCATTCGTAGAGAGTGGGAGAGATGCCTCGGCCTGCCCCCCTCCCCTATGACTACAGATTGTAACTCCTCCTCCGTCTGCTTTAGCTACTACCGGTGCTAATACAGTAGCTATTAGCCATGTGTGAGTATTTGAGTTAATTCAAATTATTATTATCATTTTTTTCTTTCAATAAGTTAATTCAAATTAAATGCACTTAAACGTTCAGTTTTTTAGTCACTGGCCACATTTTACTGGTCAGTAGCCACACGTGGCTAGAGGCTGCTGTATTGGACAGCACATCTGTCCAATACAGCATATTGGACAGTTGAATATGCATATTGGACAGTTGAATGTTGCCGCCCCTGGAGAAAGATCCAGTGGATGGTGCTACTCTGAGATTTTTGTATCTCATCTTCGTATCATCAATGCCTATAACCAGGCCTGACTCAGAAGGCACAGGGAAATGTTTGTGGAATTGATACCTGAAAGAAGACTCTTGTGAGTTTTTGTTTTTCACATCTGCATATCGCAAAGATCCTTCCTCTCCCAAGCAGCAAGATGTGATAAGGGGCCATGGATAGCTTGTTAAATGAAATAAATCAGTTGAAGAATATGCATTCTGTAATCTTATTTTTTAAAACTTGTTCCGAGTTAAAAAAAAAAAAAAAGTAAGATTAGGTAGTAGGTTAATTTTCTGGATATACAAAGAAAATTCTGATTGTTCTCAATGTCAAATACTAACAAAAGGCATTTTAAATAAGTGAATAGATGCCATTATTAAGGAACGTGGTATTGAAGTATAAGGATAAATCACAGCTGTTGGCCTGATGGCTACTGCATGCAGACCATGAAGTCTTGTTTCCTAAGGAGTGTGTAAAGGATTGTTTTCTTTCTCAAAAATGGCTCCCTTGCTAAGCTGCAGAGAAGAATGTGGCCAGATGGTGCAGTCTCATTTTTCTGTTCTATCTCTTGAGCTAGCCATATACTTTGTCCGACCTCGCCTCATAGAAATTACTTTTGTTCACTGCAGAAATAATCTTCACCCTGGGAACAGACCTACTGACTGTGTCCAAATCCAAGAACTGGCACACTGACTGCGATAATCCTCTTGTAGCCTTACCTTGTTTGCTCCTTGCTCCTTATTTGCTAATTGATGAGCTCGCAGATGCTAGACCAGAATTCAGTCCATAAAATGAAGACATTCCATCTGACCGGGCCAAATCTAAATTGCTGAAGCAGGACATTAGAGCGCAAAGCTGTGCCTTAAAAACTAACTAGGGCCAGCTAACTCACGCTAAAAATCAACCTGTTTTCAAAATGAAGATCTTTAGATACCAAATTTCTCAAAAAAAAAAAAAAAAAAGCCTATCATTACAAGAATACTAAAACCAAATGAGAATGACAAAATAATACAAAAAAGACCAGTTTAATTAACAGCAGCTCTGCAGTTTGGGTTCCAAGGGGAGAAAATATTTTTATAGAAGTATTAAAATGAATGAATTTAGAGATCTGAATATAATCACCCAGAAAAATGGCATTAACAAATAGTTTTAAACATGAGCATGATCAAAATAATTTCTTCATAATTATTTCATTCATTGACTATTACTCATTCTTGAATCATGATGAGTTCTGGGCTTGGGTAAAACTCCATCAGGATGAATGCATCCTTGCAGAGTTGATATTTGAAGAGATGGAACAGTTTGTTTTATTACTCCCTTCTTAATTTTTTTTTTCTGTTGCTTCTATTTTTCAGACCCACTATGAGAATGGGGAATATATCATCAGGCAAGGTGCAAGAGGCGACACCTTCTTTATCATCAGCAAAGGAACGGTAAGCCCTGGGAGCCCCAGAGGGTGATGCAGAGTGGGGTGGGGGCCCCAGGGTGCATTAGCCACCCCTGGAGACGCACGTGCACAAGGTCTTGAGGGAGAAACATTTGAGAATGGATCTCCCAAAAATGATGCCAGAGGAAGAAAAAGTGTAACCCTGAAGACCCAAAAGTAGCCTGTGTTCCATAATTTAATAACCATGATGCTAGATGCCACTGATACGACTGCATAAATGGGAAGATTTCCAATATTTAAATTATATAAATCAACAAGAGAAAGACTAAGATTGCTTTAAAAATTCTCAACAGAAAACACAAACAGACAAAAAACAAAAAAACTCAATTCCAACTAGTGATGAGTAACATTGCTATCTTGAAACACCAGGGCTTTGAAATCCAATGGCCCAAGTGTGAATCCCACTAGGAAACTTAGCAGGTTCAGCATTCTTGGGCAAGATACTCAGCACTCTGAGGACTGCAAGGGTATAAATACACTCATGCTCTATTGTATCTTCATAAAGAAATGTTGAATGGATACTAAGAAATTATAAGAAGTGGTAGTGGTAGGTTATACGGGAAGGGATAGATGGGGGTGGACAAAGGATAGGAATGAAAAAAATCATAATTTATTCCTTTATATTATTTTAACTCTTCATTTTAAATTACATTTAAATTATATTTAATTATATTTATTTATTTTAATTATATTTTAATTCTTAAATATTTTAATATGTATAATTATGATTATTTAATTATATATTTTATTTTAATATTGATAAGTTATATATATATATTTTAAGGATTTTATTTATTCATGAGAGACACAGAGAGAGAGGCAGAGAAACAGGCAGAGGGAGAAGCAGGCTTCCTGCAAGGAGCCGGATGTGGGACTCGATCCCAGATACCGGGATCATGCCCTGAGCCCGGAAGGCAGACGCTCAACCACTAAGCCACCCAGGCGTCCCTATTTTTTTATATTTTAATTATATTTAATTATATTTAAATTTTCAAATATATTTTAATTGTATTTAAAAACAAAGTAATAAAATAAGTGAACTGGAAAATGGGAACTTACATAGATGAATGCTCTGATAGTCTAAAAAAAATACCTTATATTTCTTTCAACAGTGAAGCCCTAATCATTTTTGCATTTAAGTGTCCTTGTCTTGTAGCCAATGATTGGAACTTTGATTCCAATCAAAGTTGGAACACTTACTTTGCTTCATCATAAGAGATCCTTAAGAGGAATTTGTATGTATGAAGCATGGTAGGTGACAGGAAAGAGAATGCTGGTGAAAAAGGATTTATATACAACTTGTCATTTTTATAATCGTTACTTTAAAATGTAAGTTTAGGGGCACCTGGCTAGCTCCATCTGTAGAGCATGTGACTCTTATTCTCAGAGTCATAAATGCAAGCTTCATGTTAGGCGTAGAGCTTACTTAGAAAGTAAATAAAAATGTTAAACAGTTTTTTTAAAAACGTAGGTAAGTCTGTTCTAATTTAGCAAATACAACTGACTCTGGGACTTATGGCTCATACTAAATAAGGAAAGAGAGACGTACAGAGCCACAGTGGTCAGGAGATGTGAAAGATTATAAATCTTGTTGGATCACATTTTCGGTAATCCTCTCTGGACTGATTCTGAATCGAGAATGTGTCAGTGTTTACACTGATGATCAGTCACACTGAAGTGAAGACAGCATCATTTGTGCTCGTATCATACCTGTTCTCTGGACTGATACTGGAAAGCCTGGGATAAAGAAAAATGTCAGGCACCAGCATCTTAAAGATATCAAGAAATGACATGTCTGACCACAGTTACACTTAAAACTGTATTTTGAATTTTCCAATGTTAGAGGCTAAGGATTCTTAACATTCTGTGGTTTATGTTTAAATCGTTGGAGCTTTACCATTTGCTGTTTTATTTTTTTTAACATTTACTAAAGAATCAGGGGAAATGGAAAATCCTCATGGATATAAATGATTCAATAGGTCACGGGGGACATTTTTTGTCCCGACAATCTGGATTTATTTTTTTCTTATGACACTGCTAATCCTTTGCTTTCATGGAATGATACCTTTATTCGTTGAAGATGAATTTCTGACACACTTCTGTGATTACCCTATTACTGCACATTTCAAGCACTACCTAAAAGAAGCTGCTGTTTATAACCATATTCAGTTGCAAATAGGGGCATTAGGGGTGCTGCTTTATGAGTTTTGTAATAGGTATAAATAGAACTAGTGAGGAAATGCACCACGGGAACCCATTCCTCTGGCACTGTTTCAGAGCACCATGGGGGTTCTGGGAGAGAAGTAGTAAAAATATGTCAGACTCTTGACACATCCAAAATGGAAATACCTATGGCTGGTTAAAAAAAAAAAAAAAAAAAAAATCCAAGACTAGTTTTTCATGTCATGTAACTTAGCAGCTATGATTTTTAATTATATTCATTATATGCTAATTAATGATATATTAGTATCTTCTATTCTGTTACACACGTATTGGAATCAGTATTTTAAATCCTAAGAAGCAAGAGATGAATATACTTAAGTCCCGGTGGGAGGAGAGAAAAGTGGAAGTGTCTTTAAGTAAGCAGGCAAATAAGTTGTGAAACTGAAATTTTCTGAATCTGTGTGCTTTGCTTTAGGAATGCAGATATAAATTTGTTTTCAACAAACAAAGGGTTGTGGAAGGAGAGGTGGGCAGGGGGATGGGGTGACGGGGTGACTGGGTGACGGGCACTGAGAAGGGCACTTATTGGGATGAGCACTGGATGTTATACTCTATGTTGGCAAATTGAATTTAAATAAAAAAAATAAATGGTTTTCGTATGCATTTAAGCAATGATAAAGGATAACCCTGGCAAAGATGATTTCCTTGCTTCCCCTGAACTGGCTTTTCCTTAGAGCACGTTGTAAGACACACAAGAGGCTAAAGTCACAAATGGATTTCCCAAGTTCAAGACACTTATTTAAGCGTAAAACTGTTTTTGTTCTCCTGCGAAGCACAGCCACACAAACAGAGAAACTCTGAAATACTTATTTTTCCCCCAATAAACCTACACAAACTGATTTTTCTAAAACTTGAGCAGAATGCTTTCAGTGATGTTTAAAGGACCCAGACTTGCCTCCTATGGAAACTGAGTTAGTTTCCAGTTGCTAGGAAACTTGACATTCCCTTCCCCTAATAATGAACATCAAGGAATTCACAACAGAGCAATGAAAAATGTCTTTGATAAAACTGTATTCATATGTCCCGGTAGCTGTGTTACATCAAAAAATGTACTCTCTGCATAAATAAATTAAAAAAAAATGTACTCTCTCCATAAATAAATTGAACCAAACAAAATTGAGGAGGATTGGCCGGCAAAATTTCAGAGTTCCAATAATAATTCAAATATATTTTGATTTTCTGATTCTGTTGAACATACCTGGTACGCTGTTAGAAAAAAAATGTAACTTAGAAGTTTTTGTCTATTATATACTATTTAAAACCACATAGTTTTGCTTAGAATTAGCAAGTATAAGTAAGCATGTTGGTGAAGAAATGGGCTTAATGCATTATTTGGTATGTGTCGGGCATGAGAGTTAGGGAAATTTTATTTGTATATGGTACATAAGATTGAAACATGAAAAGCCCTTCCTTTTAGCTCACGAACAAGATCAAGGAGCACATTATCACCATTTCTGTTCATTGTGGAACTAGACATCCCAACCATTGTCCTAAGTCAAGAAAAATATGAAAAAAAAAAAAAGGATAGAAGAATAATTATACATGTAAACCTGGAAGGAACACGTTTACATCTCTAGAAGAAGTAATAGGATATATAATATGTAAAATCCATAAATCCATATCAGATATATTCATATAACAGGGTAATATGCAAAGAGAGGAAATGAACTACAGATACGTATAGTAAAATGGAAGAGTTGGATCAATCTCAGATATGATCCTGATCAAAAGAAGCAAGTTGCAGAACATGTGTGGCGTGTTGCTCTTTTTATGATGGTCGAAACCAGGCAAATGTGTGGTATATGTGCACAGAACGAGATGCGAGTGCATGCAGGCACCTGCATTAATTGCAAACACTAGAACGGGGATCATGAACATCCGGTTCACCACAGACATGTCGGGAGAGTGAGTTAGGACGGCCCATGTGGAGAGGTACGCTAATTTACCCCCGTGTTACACAGAGGGTTCAGTTGTCAAATCAGACTCCTAGGAATCCTAAATCTGGCCAAACTGATGTACACTCATGACTCAGAGAATGTAGGTAAACTTCAAGTTCAGGAGGAAAAAAAAAAAAAAAAATTCCAACCCAGTTTATATCCCAGATTACCAGATACAGTTCCTAAAGTGTCCTCATTCTGCATCAGGAGGCATTTTGATTTGCAAATAACAGGACTAATTTTTAAGTGATATGTGCAGAACGTTGTTTGAAGGGAGAACTGCGGTGCGAGAACTGGGGCTCCTCTATTAGTCACAAAGGAAGGAAAATGATGACTTCAGAGACCCTCATTGTCTAATTAAGTCTTCCCTATTAATCTGTGAATTCCAGGCTGGCTGGCTGGCTGGCTTGCTTGCTTTCTTTCTTAATAATAAGTGTTGCTTTGTTTATAAAACCTGCCAAATTCATACTACACATTTTGTTTTCTTTTTGAATTGTTTTCGCTTAAACATGTTGGTTGTGCACATTGATCCTGTTTAGTGAAGACTTTGATATCAAAGATCTTTATACTGCTTTAAAAGTATCTAGTTTTTAGGGGATCCCTGGGTGGCTCAGTGGTTTAGCGCCTGTCTTTGGCCCAGGGTGCAATCCTGGAGTCCTGGGATCGAGTCCCACGTCAGGCTCCCGGCATGGAGCCTGCTTCTCCTTCCTCCCGTGTCTCTGCCTCTCTCTCTCTTTCTCTCCATGTCTATCATCAATCAATCAGTCTTAAAAAATATATAAAAGTATCTAATTTTTATTTTGATTCTTAATTTTTAAAATTAGAGTTAAAATGGTCTTAAAAACTCAAATTATGAGACTACACATATGTCTTGTAGAAAAAAGTTAATGTATAGACAAGTAAAAAGAACGTTAGAATAAATACTCTTTTGTCTGTCTAGAAGGATAAGAAGTTTATGCTCTAAATAGCATTTTATACCAACAATGAGAGAGCGGTAGTAGTGATAGGGGATATTTATTTTACAATCAAATGCTTGAATTTCTGAAATAGGTGAGAGAAGTTGGAGAAGGGGGAAATATGAGAAAAGTAACCAATTTTTTGAGTACTTTTTTTTTTTTTCAAAAGATAGCATGAGAGAGGGAGAAGGGCAGAGGAGGGGGAGGATCTCAAGCAGACTCACTGCGGAGCCTGGAGCTCAGTCCCAGGACCCTGAGATCACGACCTGAGCTGAAACCAAGAGTCAAACACTCAACCGGGTGAGCCATCCCGGTGTCCCGAGCACTTACTATTAAGAGTCTGCTTTTCATAGATTTTTCTCTTTTAATTCATACACTTATATGCAAGCCCTCCCGTTTTTTGGACAAGGTGATGAGGTAACAGGGGTTTGAACAGGCCCAATATTATCTTTAAGGCTCCAGAGCTGGTTCTTTCCCATAGCAATGTGGATCCTAAAGCACATAGTAATTTCAGGGAGGAGAATAAGCAATATAGGCCGAGGTCACAGAAGCTATCTCTGTGTATGTGACTTTCTCTACCCTGACATTTTTTTTTTTTTAGACTTAAAGATGCAAATGCCCATGCCTGGTGTCTGTGCATATTTAGAATGGTTCATTATTTGTACGAAGAAATAGTGTGGAAATTACAGTCTTAAAGGAAAGCTTTTATTCTTGCTCTTTGAACTGCTTATCTTTCCACATATATGGATTATCCGGGTAGGTTTTCCTTCACACTTGTCGCATCAGCAGAAAGTGGTCTATTTGATAGGTGACCCACTTTTTATGGCTCTGTTAGTGCGTTTCAGTAACGTCTTTGTAAAGCGTATTTCCGAAGCCACTGAAATCTCCCCAGGCCTTGCATGCATCTGCCATTTGGAATTTCTAAACATTTTTGTTGTTGTTGTCAATCAAATGGCAAATGTGTAATTGTGTAACGTATCCTTATATCTAATTGTGAATTGATGATCTCAGGTATAGTTCACCTTAGTTCATGACTTTTTTTTTTTTTTTTGTAGTAGCAAGGGCTGACAAATAATTTCGTTGGGTTGTGCCTCCTGGTAACAGGTGAGAAAACTGAGACCCAGAAATAAAACAATGCATTGATGTGTATCACAGTTTGGTCTCTAGAACATTTGCATCTGAATCACCTACATTAATCTTTTGAAATACAGATTTTCAAGGCCCATTAAGTTAGAACTTCAAGAATAAGGTTCCAGTAGCCTTTATTTTTTTTCTTCCATTTTTTTTCAGATTTTTAAAATTTTTATTTATTCATAAGAGACACAGGGAGGCAGAGACACAGGCAGAGAAAGCAGCACACTCCCTGTGTGGAGCCTGATGCAGGACTCAATCCCAGCACCCTGGGATCACACCTTTAGCCAAAGGCAGAGGCTTGGCTAAAGCCACTAAGCCACCCATGTGCCCCTTCTTCCAAGGTTTTTTTTTTTTTTTTTTTTTTTTTTAAGATTTTATTTATTTGTGAAAGACAGAGAGAGGCAGAGACACAAACAGAGGGAAAAGCAGGCTCCATGCAGGGAGCCTGAGTGGGACTCGATCCCAGGTCTCCAGAATCAGGCCCTGGACTGAAGGCGGCACTAAACCTCTGAGCCACCCGGGTTGCCCCCAAGTTTTTATTTAAATTCCAGGTAGTTAACATACAGTGTAATGTTAGTTTCACATGTAGGGTTTAGTGATCCATCACTTACAAATAAGCTCATGCCAACAAATGTGCTCTTTCATCCCCATCACCGATTTAACCCATCACCTACCCACCTCCCCTCCAGCAGCGCTCAGTTTGTTCTCTACTATTAGGAGTCTGTTTTATGGTTTGCCTCTCTTTTTCCCTTCCTTTAGTCATCATTTCGTTTCTTAAATTCCACCTATGAGTGAAATCATGTGGTATTTGTCTTTCTCTGACTAATTTCGCTTAGCATTGTTCTCTCTAGTTCCAGCCACATAGTTGCAAATGGAAAGGTTCCATTCATTTTGATGGCTGAGTAATATTCCATTATATATGTAATATTCCGGTATATATGTATACCACGTCTTCTTTATCCAATTGTTAGTCAATAGATATCTGGGCTCTTTCCTTAATTTGGCTATTGTTAATGGTGCTATAAATATTGGGACACATTTTATCCCTCTGAATTAGTATTTTTGTATGCTTGGGGTAAATACCTAGTAGTGCAATTACTGGATGGTAAAATAGTTCTATTTTTAACTTTCTGAGGAACCTACAGAGGATTCTGTTTTCTAGAACTGTTCTCCACAGTGGCTGCAACACTTTGCATTCCCACCAACAGTGCATGATGGTTCCTTTTTTTCCACTTCCTTGTCAACATCTGCTGTTTCTTGTGTTGTTGATTTTAGCCATTCTGACAGGTGTGAGGTGATATCTCACTGTAGTTTTGATCTGCATCTCCCTGATGAGGAGCGATGTTGAACATCTTTTCATGTGTCTGTTGGCCAACTGGATGTCTTCTTTGGAAATCTGTTCATGTCTTCTGTCCATGTTTTAACTGGATTATTTGGTTTTGGGGTGTTGAGTTGCATCAGTTTTTTTTTTTTTTTTGCCTCAGTTTTTTAATATATTTTAGACACTAACCCTTTACCAGATAAGTCATTTGCAAATATCTTCTCCCATCCCAAAGATTGCCTTTTAGTTGTGGTGTTCCCTTCACTGAGCAGAAGTTCCTTATCCTGATGAAATCCCAGTAGCTCATTTTTGCTTTTGTTTCCCTAGCCTCAGGAGATGTGTCTAGTAAGAAGTTCAGTAGCCTTTATTTTAAATAAGACCCCATACTCGGAAGTTTGAGAATCAATGGGATAGTGTATGTCTGTCCACATCTAAAAAGCCTCATCAGCATGCAAATGAGCATGTCTATGATACAGCTTGGTGTAAGAGGGTTAAAAACTGCATCCCCATGGTTTTGAAACACAGTGTGGAAAAGTAACCAAATGGATCAGTGGAGAATAATAATTGAATTCTCTCCACCTTGCATGTACATTCTTAATACTTATAAAAATTGTGGTCCTTGTCATCCATTCTCTCAATACAGAAACCTGAAGCATAGTATTCTTAAATGTGCTTAGTGTCTTGCATTGTCTTCAGAAATTAGTTTTTTTCTACTTCATTACATTTTCTAGGTAGGTGAGTTTTAACTATTTAACCATTCTAGACAAAACATAGCCAGCATTATGAATATTAGTAGAACTTGAAGGGGAAGTGAATTAACACAAAGGTACCACTTATTGCATTTATGTCTTCATTCATGCAACAAAAACATTATTCTTTTCTGTCCATGGATTGTCATCCAAGTCAGAAGTCCTCTATGGGCTCAAATACCTTGTTTGGATAGTAAAGCTTTCCTGTTGAAGCAACTTCTAGCTCTTTATTACGTGCTTATTATAAATTGTAGAAAATGTCAAAGATATACCCACTTCTTTGAAGAGCATACTGTTATGGTGGGAAAAAAAAAGACATATATATAAAATTCATAGATCCTTTAAAACTGAAATTCTTCTCAATGAAGCTTGTAGACCTTAAGGACTGCCAGGGGTTAGAGACCTGTGAGGAGGCTTCATGACCATGTGAATGGCCTCGGAAGAGAGGTTAGATTCTTCAGGAAAAGAGACAGGCATGTCTTAGAAGAACAGGGCCATACATGCGAGGTGCATAGAGAGATGTTCACTGGAACAATTCCAAAGCATGTAAACAATTTAAACGTCCATCTATAAGGAAGTGGATGAATAAACATGAAAGAAGGCATTGAGTCATTAAAATGGATGAACTAGATTTATCTGTGAAAGGATGGATAAGTAATAAAACAATGTTGAGAGGAAAAAAATGTGAATTGCAGAATGATACATACTGTATTAGGCTATTCATATATTTTTAAAAAGTCAAGCATATAAACACATTAAAGAAGACTGGAGGGATGCTCATTCATTATAGCGCTTGCTTCATAGGAGGTCGGGAGGAGGACTAAGTGAAATTCGAATTTCTGAATAATTTATTACTTCTTGAAAACAGCTTGAAACAGCATAACAATAACTGGAGGGCATTTCTTGTGGTTTGTATGGAAACGTGTGATACTCTTTGGTCCTGTCAGTGGTAATGTACTCATGGTCTTCATAAGAGTAATTTTAAAAGAAGAAACATGAAGTGGAAATCACATGACCAATCAACCAATTAGTTGATTTGATCAATCAGCATGTGCAGTGGATGTAGATTTTCATTGTTTCTCTTTGTAGGTGAATGTCACTCGGGAAGACTCACCCAGTGAAGACCCGGTCTTTCTTAGAACTTTAGGGAAAGGAGACTGGTTTGGAGAGAAAGCCTTGCAGGGGTGAGTAGATCACATGTTATAGTTTTTGCTTGAGTGCTGCATAAATTCCCGTCTCACATATTGAGCTCCTGGCAAAACAGGCTCTATATTTGGTGTTTCTCCTAATCCTGGACCCAGACCCTCGATGGCCATTTTTATTTATTTCCAGGTGGGCTCGTAATGCATTTATATAAGCTCCAGGATTAATCAATTAACTTGTGTCACATCATTTTTATATTAATGGGTAATTTCTCAGCTTTACTCTCCTTGTCCGCAATCTCTATGAAGACTCTAAAAGAGAGGGGAAAGAGTCTCCCCTAAGCTAAGCTTACCTTGTGTGGCAGTTTTGCTCTGAATCCTAGGAAGATGACTGGTTGAGAGTTTGGAAATCCCTGGACTGACGGTACAAACCAAGGATCAGAAGACAGTGGAGGCTTGCTGGGCCTCACGTCTGGGTGGTGGTTGTCATTGCCGCTGTTAGAGATGGAGGTCATGCACGAGAAGATGCCCGGTGGATGGGCTCCAAAGGCTGGACCCAGAGAGACGTTCTGTAAGGTCCCTGAAATTCTTCTACTTGTAAAGCAAGTAGATGCTCGAGAAACAAGCATTTGGGATCTCTTCCTACCAACTATGGACGAAAAACCCAGTTGACTTTGTACTATACATATTGCAGGATGCATGACAAATAGGACAGATCTCTTTGAGCATTCTCTTCTTGTTTTCCAATAAGCAGCACATCTCTATTATCAGTGTATAAATAGATGAGATTTTCAAAACTCAGTGCTGTGTGTATGTACAGAATCAGAAATATATATATATACTTGAATCAGAAATAACCAGTAAACATTTATATTTGTGTCAAATTCCAGATGGCCCAGTGTCTGCTATGGAGGAGCAGCAATAGGATATAATTTATCCCTAAAATATTTGGAACAGGGAGTTTTGCTTCCATTATACTTTCATTTAAAAATTACATTATAGGCATTTTGTTTAAAATTATTATGAAGATACCATTTAGCGGGTTTTAATTTTTAAGCCACAGTCAGATAGCAGCTTTTTTTTCTTTCTTACCCTTTCACAGCTACAGAAATGAGGGATCCTGCTAAGTCCTCTTACGTACACCACATTACCTTATGAAAATTCAGAATTCAATGCATTTCACTTCTTTTTTTTTTTCTTCTCCTTTGTTCATTTGATCCTTATCCGATGAGTATGTATTTGCCATTAGATTTTTTTTTTCTAGAGGCGAAGTTGAAAGAAATACCATGTTCACTGTATGTGCCACAAAAGAATGCAATAAGCATTATCTTTCTAGTATAAAGTGCCCAGACCCATCCTTTGTACTTGAATCCTTCTTTCCCTTGATTATACGTAGAGGATTCTAGAGAATAATGCTGCCTGGTTCCATTGGTTCAAGATTAACTGCCTGTATGAAAAATGTCATTTCCAACAAAGCCAAAGAACCCGAAACATTTTCAGGCATTTCTGATTGAGATCACAAGTGGGACACCAGAAGATACAACATCATTGAAAATGGACAGGTTTGCTTTTGTAGCTTATTGCCACTGGATTTTGGTGCCAAGAAAGCCTTTATGGCAAAAACCCCTTTCAATGGAAGAATGTGTCCTAAGGAGTGACCCTGAGGATGCAGTTCATGGAAAAGTTAGCAGATTGTGTCTGGTGTCAGAATTTGATGGCATTCCATGTAGGTTGAAGTCATTCTGGCATATGGCTATTCTCATGAACTGTCTGGTGCCCAAATCTCTCATATGCATTCAGTCCCAGTCCTCTGCACTGCTGGCTCCTCCCCACACCGCCCTATCTCCCCCTACATACCTTCCCCCACCTACCCTTCCCCCAGGAATTTATTTCCTTCTTGAGCCCTTTGCTTTTGTTTTCTGGAGGCTCAGCCTGGCTCAGCCTGGCTCCATAGGCCTATTCTAAACGCCCTCTTAAATGTCACCGGGGATTTGCTACTTGCAAGTCCTTTTCTGCCTTCCTTGGACTTCCCTTCTCAGCCATGGTTTTACATGCTGACCACTCCTTCCTTCTTCAAATTTCCTTTCCTTTGGGTCCCGTGCAACTGTTAGCACTTGTTAGAATTTTTTATTTGATTTCCTAAAATTCATCAGTGTTGTATCCTCAACTCTATTCCATGCATGTTGACATACATGGGGATCTGTGACAGCATGTCACTTTGGTAAAAAAGTCTAAATCTTATATTCTGATTTGAGCTGAGTATCTGGCGCTTTTCAGATACTCCACATGTATCTGTTGAATGAATGGGTGAACGAATGAACTAAGAGACAAATGAGCCGCTTTAATGAAGCCCAATCAAACATTTGCTTCTTGCCATTGATCACTTTCTCCACTTGGATCTGTTTGAAGGTAAGGGGTTATGAACTCGCTTGTCTACAGGGAGCAGGCTGATAATGTCAATGAGTAGGGTAAGGTGGCAAACTAGAACCCCCCCTTTTTTTTTTTAAAGATTTTACTTATTTATTTATGAAAGACACAGAATGAGAGAGGCAGAGAGAGAGGAAGGCTCCATGCAGGGAGCCCAATGTGGGACTCGATCTCAGGACTCCAGGATCACACCCTGGGCCAAAGGCTCAATCACTGGGCCACCCAGACATAGCTAGAAACCCTTCTGTGAAGAGGAGACCATTTACTGAGCTCCAGCTGATTGTTAGACTTTTTTTTTTTTAAACAGAAAAAATCTAGGTTTTGAAAAAAAAAAAAATACAAAATGTGATTTTGTAACTTGATTTTTGAAAAATGCTCTGCAAGCAAATACGACAACAAACCCAAAAACCAAACCAAACATTTCTACAAACAATTTGACCTGTGGGCTGCCATTTTGTGGTGTCTATCAGATGTGCCTTCTTAAGGCCCTGTATCTAGATTCAATTGAGGGAAACCGATTAGGTGAGGTCTTCTTGATTATTTCCTTGTTTCAATATATTTTTTTAATGTTTTGATGTCTTATGTGTGTAACTTTTTTTTTTTTTACCCTAAGTATGTTCTTTTTTGATCTTTTCTTTGAGTCCCAACATCTCACACAAGAAATTCTAACTTTTCATAAATCAGATTGATTTGTTTCACTGGCTTTCCTCTAAAAACCTTTAAAAATTTACCTTACTTTGAGATAGAAAGTCTTCTGAGCACTGTGTGTATACTTTTGGGTAATAACTATGCTTTTTTGCAAGTCATGTGATTTTAATACTTGGAAGACCAATTACATAGTAGTTAGCATTCTCTGTATGTACCTAACACAGCATTTCAGATTGTCGTTTTCTCACTTATAAAATTTATATGTACTTGGAATTGTTGATTTGTTTTCCTGAGGATATTCAGCAGACCATTAAAATATTGATGGATTAGTAATTTTGACATGAGTCCTTGACCACTCTTTTTACATTTCAGAGTGCCTAATACTAGTATTGGTGAAGCACAGTTGAATGACAGAGCTGAAATGTGAGCTCAGTACCTCGACTCCAGAACTCCCTTCTAGAGTTCTGCCTCTAGACGTAACAAGCTCCATTTCCTTGTTTTGTGCAGACAATAGAGTCCTAGACGTGTAGCCATCTTATAACCTATATAATTACCATCCATTAACCAGTAGCACCTCGTTACCAGAGAAACTGACGTCATGGATTGCCTTCACTTTAGTTGATGTGAAGCAAATTATTCAGTATTCCTTGACTCAACCACTATTTTTTTTTTTTTTTTACTGTAAATAATGGTTTTCCACATCAGAGGAAGGGCAAAATGTCCTTTTTACAGAAGGACTCTTTCCTTACGTACAGGAAAACTAAAGTTGTGTTTGGGAGAAATTACTGCAGGTGTAGTCTGGTAACTCCTGAGTCAATCCATCACACTCTGACGTTACTATGGTTTCAAGCTCTCTCCACCTGTCTTGAAACCACGCAGGATCCGCAGAGGCATCAGATGGTGTCAAACTCTCAGCCACACCCACGCTATGCATCTGGAATAAGGGTGGGGGGAACCCTAAGAGTAAGTGGAAGCTGACAGAGATGGGGCTGAGCTCCCACTTGCCCCTACCCTCTTCCCCTGATGTTTGAGTCTTTGGCGTAGCCTGTGGTTCCAGCCTAGAAGTCAGACTGCCTGGGTTGGGATCCACTTTGTCATTTATGAAGTATGAGACCCTGAGACATTCTTCTTTAATCAGAAATGGAGGTGATGCTTGTACTTAACCTTTTTTTTTTTTTTTTTCCTGGTTGTTGAGAGGAATAATCAAGGGGATTGTTACAAAGCATTTGAGTAAACATCTGTGGAGAATTTAAATTATGGTCAAAACAAAGTTTGTTGCTTCCATCAGCACCACCACCATCTTGTTTTCACTGTTATTATCAACAGCACTGGCATCACCACCATCATCATTCCCCAGAATATTCTGCTACTTCTTGACCAAATTTAGAGCACTTGGTATGACTGGCATAGCATTAGATACGGAGTCAACCACTCTCTGATTATAGAACTTTGAGCCACTTAGCCATTCTGGGTTTCTGCTTCTGAATTTGTAAAACCAAGACAGTTGGACTAGGAGATCTCCAAGTATCCATAGGTCACAGCTTCTGCTTCTGCTTCTCTGGGATTTGGCTTCTTTACATTTGAAACAGACTCCTAGATGCCAGCTGCTGCCCTGTGCCACCCTGATAAATGGTGGCATTTAGTAGAAGGCCACTACCAGTGGGGCACTCCCTCCAGGAGCCCTCCTACTCTTGCCTATCCTCCAACACCTATGCCACATGCCAGCCTCTGTCAGTGTTAATGGAAAAAAGAATAAGCCAAGACGATATGTCCCCAGTTTCTCCCCGCAAGGGCCCTGGATCTTAGGAAGGTGAATGAACATTTCTGAACCTACTTTTCACCCCTCCCTCTTTTTTATAATCAATAAAATGATAGGACATAAAAGGATATAATAATGGATCTAGCAATTAACACTTTGTCATATTTGAATCTGGTAGCTCATGTATTTATTTGAAAATAAAACATAACAGGGACGCCTGGGTGGCTCAGTGGTTGAGCGCTTGCCTTTGGCCCAGGGTGTGATCCTGGAGACCCAGGATCGAGTCCCACATCGGGCTCCTTGCATGGAGCCTGCTTCTCTCTCTGCCTATGTCTCTGCCTCTCTCCCTCTCTGTGTCTCTCCTGAATAAATAAAATCTTAAAAAAAAAAAAAAGAAAAAAAGAAAATATAACAGATACAATCCGAGCCTCTCTGGTATCCATTCTTTCCTTCCTTCCCCTCATCAACTTCTGAGATTGGCCATGCGCATGCTCACCATTCATGTGTCCATGATATATTATGCATATATGATATTCCTAAATGTATGGCTGGATTGTTTTTTGTGTGTGTTGAGTTGTATAAGTTCCTTATATGTTCAGATACTAATCCTTTATCAGATATATCGTTTGCAAGTATCTTCTTCCATTTAGTAGTTTTTTTAGTTTTGTTGATTGTTTTCTGTTGTGCAGAAGCTTTTTATTTTGATGTAGCCCCAATAGTTTATTTTTGCTTTTGTTTCCTTTGCCCTAGGAGACATAGCAAGAAGTATGTTGCTATGGCCAATGTCAGAGAAATTACTGCCTATACTCTTATCTAGAATTTTTATGGTTTCAGGTCTCACTTTTCATTTCAAGTTTATTTTTGTGTGTGGTATAAGAAAGTGGTCCAGTTTCATTGTTTTGCATGTTGCTGTCCAGTTTTCCCAATACCATTTGTTGAAGAGACAAGTCTTTTCCCATTACATTTTCCTGTCAAAGCTTAATTGACCATATAATTGTAGGTTTATTTCTAGGCTCTCTATTCTGTTATATTGATCTATGTGTCTGTTCTGTGCCATTTTGATCTCTACAGCTTTTTAGTATAACTTGAAATCTGGGATTGTGATACCTCCGACTTTGTTTTTCTTTTCAATATTGCTTTGGCTATTTAGGATCTTTTGTGGTTTCATACATATTTTAGGATTATGTTATCAACTTCTGTGGAAAATGCTGTTGGTATTTTAATAGGGATTTCATTAAATTTATAGATTGTTTTGGATCATATGGACATTTTAACAATATCAGTTCTTCCAATCCATGAGAATAGAATATCTTTACATGTGTTTGTGTCATCTTCAATTTCCTTCATCAGTGTTTTATAGTTTCCAGAGTACAGGTCTTTCACCTCCTTGTTTAGGTTTATTCCTAGGTATTTTATTCTTTTTGGTACAATTGTAAATGGAACTGTTTTCTTAATTTCTCTTTCTGCTATTTAATTATTAGTATGTAGAAATGCAATGGATTTCTGTATATTGAGTTTGTGCCCTGCAACCTTAGTAAATTCATTTATCAATTCTAGTCTTTTTTTGGAAGAATATTTAGGGTTTCTTATATAGAGTATCATGTCATCTATAAACAGTGGAAGTTTTACTTCTTCCTTACCAATTTAGATGTCTTTTATTTCGTTTGATTACTGTGCTTAGGACTTCTAATAACTACATTGAATAAAAGTAATGAGTGGTCATCCTGTCTTGTGCTTCATTTTGAAAGAAAAGCTCTCATTTTTTCACCATTGAGTATGATATTAGCTGTGGGTTTTTCAGATATGACCTTTATTATGTTGAGGTATATGCCTTCTAACTGATTTTGTTGAGGCTTTTTATGGATATTGGATGTTGTCAAATGACAGTAGATATTGTACTTTGTCAAACACTTTTTCTGCATCTGTTGAAATGATCATATGGTTTTTATCCTTGTAGATGTGATGTGTTATGTTGATTAATTTTGCAAATATTTAACAACCTTTGCATCCCAGGAATAAATCCCACTTGATCATGTGAAGGATTTTTTTTTTATTTGAGGATTTTTGCATATATGTTTACCAGAGATTAGTAGCCTTTAGTTCTCTTTTATTGTGATATCTTACCTGGTGTTATCAAGGTAATGCTGGGCTCATAGAATAAATTTAGAAGCTTTCTTTTCCATTTTGTTGGACTAGTTTGAAAGGAATATTAACTCTTCTTTAAATGTTCGGTAGAATTCACCTATGAAGCCATCGGGTCCTGTATTTTATTTGTTGGGAGTTTATTACTGATTCCATTTTATTGCTAGTAATTGATCTGTTCAAATTTTCTTCCTGATTCACTTTTGGTAGGTTATGTACCTCTAGGAATTGATCCTTTTTCTAGGTTGTCTGATTTGTTGGCATGTAATTTTTCATAATATTCTCATAATCCTTTGTATTTCTATGGTGTCAGTTATTTCTCTTCTTTCGGTTCTGATTTTGAGTCTCTCTCTCTCTTTCTTTCTCTCTTTGATGAGTCTGGCTAGAGGTTTATCACTTTTTTTTTTTTCCAAAGAACTAGCTCCTAGTTTCACTGATCTGCTCTATTGTGTTTTGTTTTGCCGTTAGTTTCCACTTAATTTATTTCTGCTCTAATCATTATTATTTACCTTCCGTCCACTGGTTTAAGGGTTTTTTGTTGTTGTTGTTGTTCTTTTTTTCCAGCATCTTTAGGTGTAAGGTTAGGTTTTTATTTGGGTTTTTCTTGCTCCATGTGGTAGACGTGTATTACTATAAATTTCCCTCTTAGAATAGCTTTTGTAACATCCTAAAGATTTTGGACTTGTGTTTTCTTTTTTTTTTTTTTTTTTTTTTATTTTTTTTATTTTTTTTTATTTTTTTGGACTTGTGTTTTCATTTTCATTTCTCTGCATATGATTTTTTATTTATTCTTGATTTTGTGGTTGATCCATTCATTGTTTACTAACATGGTAGTTAGTCTTCATGTATTTGTTTTCTTTCCAGTTATTTTCTTGTGGTTGATTACCAGTTTTATACCATTGTGGTCATAAAAGACATGTGGTATGGCTTTATATGTTTGAATTTGTTGAGACTTGATTCATGCCCTAACATGTGATCTATTCTGGAGAAAGTCCCATGTGTGCTTGAATAGTGTGTGTATCCCACTGTTTCAGGAAGAAGTGTTCTGAATATATCTATTAGATCCATATGTTCCAGTGTGTCATTCAAAGCCACTGATTTCTTGATTTTCTGTGTCAGTCATCTGTCCATTAATGTAAGTGGGGTGTTAAAGTCTCCTACCATTATTGTATTACTATTGATTGCTTCCTTTACATTTGTTAGTAGTGCTGTATATATCTGGGTGCTCCCATGTTGGGTACATAAATATTTATAATTGTTATATTTTCTTATTGGATTGTTTCCTTTATGATTATATAGTGTCCTCTTTGTCTCTTTTTCTAGTGTTTGTCTTAAAGTCTGTTTTGTTCAATATCAGCATTGCTATCCTGGCTTTCTTTTCACTGCCATTTGCACGATAAATGCTTTTCCATTCCTTTACTTTGATTCTGCATGTATCTTAGGTCTGAAATACATCCAGAGAAGTTATTTCTAAATCTTGTGTCTCATGTGTAAAAATACTCTGGAGCTCTGGACTTAGGAAAGGCTCAGTCCCATTCACCATCTTGGTTGGACCATAACAGTTTCCTTCACCCATCTCCAAGGGCTCTCCTGTCCAGCTCCAGCTCATTTCTCTCCAGCCTTAGGACCTTTCTCTATTTGTAGCACCTGAGATTTTTAGTGGTTTTGTTTTACTTTTGTGTTTTAGTGAGGGTTATGGTTAATTAGCCTTTAAGCAAAGATTATTCCTGTGAGAATTATATTGGGGAATCTATGTAAGATGTCACAAAATATCTGGTGGGATTTTTCCCTGTGGTCCTGGATTTGTGGCTAAGGTCCAAAGTTAAAAAGCTGTCAGTACATAGGGCCAGTGTCTTCTGCAGAACTGACTGGAAAGAGCCAGAATTGCTTTATTAGTATCACTACTCCATCCACAAGATGGCCTGTTGGAAAGAGCAGTGTTCATCGAAAAAAATTGTTCCCTCTGTTTTCTGGTCTTAGCTTATTTTCTTGTGGAAGATCTCAGGTAAATAGATGATTAAAATAGATGCTAAGTGATACTATAGCAGAAGCTCAAAGTGTCATAGCAATGTTATTATATCTACATCTCCATCCTAAGACCTTTTCCAGACCCAGTTTCCTGTGGGGCATGCCCACTTAGATATCACTCAGGTACCTCAAATCGTGATTGGGCAGACCTAAATTCACTTTATCTCTCCTCCCAGGCAAATCTATTCCAAGTGATCACTCTTGTAATAAGTGTTTTTCCAACCAGAAATTTGGATATTCTCTCTGACCATTTCTTCTCCTGACATCCCCATACCACTGATAACTAATACTGTTGACTGTATTTTCTAAGTAATTATCAGCATCACCAGGGGCATGCCATTTTCACTGCCACTGCTCTGATTACTGCCACCATGAAGTAGTGGCACCTGGACTGATGTTCATTATCTAGTTCGTCACCTTGCGTCCAGTCTCGCTCACCTTGCATCTACTCCACTCACCTTGGTAATGATAATTTTTCAGTATTCATTCCTACAGTGGCCATGATAAATTACCACATATTGAGTGTATTAAAACAATAGAACTTTATTCTTTAATAACTCTGGAGGCTCAAAGTCCAAAATAAAGGTATCTCCATGGCCGTGTTTTCTCTGAAAGCTCTGGAAAGAATCTGTTTCACACCTCTTTCCTAGCTTCTGGTGGTTGCCAACAATCTTTGACATCTTTGGCCTATTATAGCTTCATCATATCAGTTTCTGCTTCTGTCTTCACATGGCTGTCTCCCCTCTGGGTGTGTCTTTGTTTCAAAATATTTCCCTTTTTACAAAGATATTACACTGAATTTAGGGCCTACCCTAAGCCAGTATGGCAGCATCTTAACTAGATTATATCTACAAAGGCCTTATTTCCAAATAAGGCCACATTCATAGGTTCTGGGGCTTAGGACTTTAACATAGCTTTTGGGGGAACACAGTTCAACCCATAGCGCTCTCTAAAACAAATGGGGTCATGTCCTTTTCCTTCCCAAGGGCTCCCTGTGGTACCCGCCCTGCTGAGAGGTCTCTTATATTACCCCAGTCTCATCCCTCACGTGCCTCCTTCATGATCTGTGCCTTTGTCATACTGAGATCTCCAGTGGCACCATCATCCCTATGATGTAGTTTGGTCTTAGACATTTGGTATTGAATGATCTTTTAGGATTAAAGTCCCTCCTGGCATGGATGAATAACTGAACTTCTAACAGGCCCCAACTGTGATGTTAAAGCCTGGCAGCCACCCACAGCACAGAACCCAAGTGTGCAGATATATAAAAGCTGCTTGTTACTCTGAAGTCACTGATTAGTCATGTTAGGGACATATTCTCTTATATCTTGACATAAACATGCCTGGGATACAATAACTTACTGGGTTTTGATGTCAAGGAACCCATCAGAGGATTTATGAGAATTACATCTTGGTTTGGAAGAAACTATATTGCATACAGAATAAAATTATACACATACCCCCCACACACACACACACACATATGCACAACCCCCCTCTAACACACACATTCTAAATTATAGATATTGGTATGGGAATACCTCTGGTCTAGCCTCTTTAGATAATAATGAAGATGATTTAATTAATATAATTTAAACACATGGTCTCTGGACTTCTCTGAAAAACACCTTCACCTGGAATATAAAGTTAGTCACACAAAATAGGGTTTTTTGTAGTTTTGAATTTATTTTATAATCTTACTAATGCTTTAATGTGCTCTATAGACTCAGATATATTGTTAGTAGCTGATTTAACTTAGTATAATTGTCAGCAACTGATCAGTAACCCAAGGTATGTTAGTTTGGGTAATTTGGGAAATTGGCTATTTAGAAAAATTCTGTCAAATAAAATTTATAAAAGAGAACTTCTAGAGAAAGGCTTTATGCCTATGTATATGAACGATTGTTAATATAAAAGGGATCAGATTTTTCTGCTTGGTTGGGGACATCAGGGTGTCGTATTTTTCCATAAAGTAATTTCTTTATCCCTACTGCCTTAAATATAAGGTCATTTTCGGTGGTGGAAATTGAGCTACTTACAAAACAATTCAGTCCCTCATTGTTATTCTCCAACATGTCACTCAGACAAATAATTTCCTTTAGGTGCCTCAAGATAAGAAAATATAATGTGAATTTGAAAATCTCTTCAAAAAGAGATGCAAAAATGTTTCATTTGAAGTTAATTTCCTTGTTAATGAACTTGGCTCATGTTTTGTGTCTCTGTCATTTTTATTCCTCCCAAGTCTAAATGATTGCTTCTTAATTTTTCCTTCATACAGTGTAGAAAAAAAATGACTTGCTATAAATCATATTTTGGATAGGCAACAAAGAGTTTAATTGGTTAGACTCATTGTCATTATACTAATCACTTGTGATGCCTGAGAAAAGGTGTTTTAAAGCACTCTGAATATTCTTGCCAAAAATTATGTTTGAATGTAACATTTACTCATGTATTCTGATTAAGACTGTGTCCATATGAAATGAGCATTTCTAGCTATGTTTGGCCCCACATTGTTCTCATGCCCCATTCATACAGTGAAATAAGTGGGAGGTATTTCAGAAAAAAATATGCTATATGGTCGTCTTACCCCATATCCCAAGCATTAGGGCAAATACAATATTTGGATATTTCAAATAGTATTTAAAGAGCTTCAACTTGGAGCACCTGGGTGACTCAGTTTGTTGGGCATCCAACTCTTGATCTCAGCTTGGGTCTTGATCTCAAGGTCGTGAGATCAAGCCTCACATTGGACTCTACATGGAGGCTACTTAAAAAAAAAAAAAAAAAAATGAATGGGGCAGCCCTGGTGGTGCAGCAGTTTAGTGCCACCTGCAGCCCGGGGTGTGATCCTGGAGACCTGGGATCGAGTCCCGCATTGGGCTTCCTGTATGGGGCCTGCTTCTCCCTCCGCCGGTGTCTCTGCCTCTCTCACTCTCTCTCTCTCTGAATAAATAAATAAATAAATCTTTAAAAAAATATGAATGAATGAATGAATGCTTCAAGTCCACCATTTCTTCCTAGGGCCATGTTCAAATATGTCAATAAGTAATCTCATAGGTATTCATGGTTTAAATAAAAAAATAAGAAATTGAAAAAAATACCATTTACTATTGCATCCAAAATATGAAGTACTTAGAGATGAATTTGATAAAAGATGTGTAAAGCCTGTACACTGAAAACTACACCTTTCCAATAGAAATGTTGATATATGCTGCCTTCATGAAACTCAATATCGTTCTCCCAGAAGGTTGTGGTCCCAGCAGGACTTTTTGTAGAAATTGACAAGCTAATTTTAAAATTCATGTGGGAATTTGAAGGATCTTGAATAGCCAAAATAACATGAAAAGGAGAAAATATTTGGAGGAAAATCCTACCAGACTTCAAAACTTACTTTACAGTCTCAGTAATTAGGGCAATGTGGTATTAATGTCAAGATACAAAAAAAAATCTATGGAACAGAATAGCCAGTTGCTAAATTGGCCACACATACATTACCATCCTGGCTTGGGCTGCCGTAACTAAATATCACAGAGTGGATGTCTAAAACAACAGAAATGTCTTTTCTCACAGTTCTAGAGGCTAGACTTTGGACTGCAAGGTATCAACACGGTTGGGTTCTCAGAGGACTTTTTTCCTGGCTTGCAGATGGCTGCCCTCTTGCTGTGTGCTCCCATGGCATTTCCTTGGTTTGTGTGCCTGTGGAGAGAGAGCAAGCAAGCTCTGGTGGCTTTTCTTACAAGGGTATGAATCGCATCATAAACCCTCCACCCTTGTGACATTATCTAAACCTAAGTATCCCTGAAAAGGCTCCATCTCCAAATGCCTTAATATTGGGGGTTAAGGCTTCAGCATATGGGCTGGGGGGTAAGGATACATAACTGAATCCTGTAGCATTGGATTGTAGATTCTAAGCAGTGGTTCAAAAGCAGTTCAGCTAAGAAAGTTCAGCATTTTCTACGAATGGTGTTGCAACAATCGTATCTCCATCAAGTTAGAAAAAATTGTCTCTGTACCTTGCACCATATACAGAAATTCAGTCAAAATGTATCCTAAACAAAACCATAGTCTGTAAGAAAAAAATATAGGGATAAATTTTGTGAATGTGTATAAGGCAGTTTAAGATATCATACCAAAACATACACAAAAAAATGTTAAATTAGGTTCATTAAAATTTTTGTGCTTGAAAAAACATTATTAGGAGTAAGAAAAGAAAATATTTTCAGGACGCCTGGGTGGTTCAGTGGTTGAGCATCTGCCTTTGGCTCAGGTCATGATCCAGGCTCCTGAGATCGAGTCCCATGTCAGGGTCCCCACAGGGAGCCTGCTTCTCCCTCTGCCTGTGTCTCTGCTTCTCTCTGCATGTCTCTCAAGAATAAATAAATAAATAAAAATTAAAAAAAATTTCTTTCCATAGACCAAGAGAAAATATTAGCAAATTATTATCCTAAAAAGGACTTGATTCCACAATGTATAAAGAACTCTCAAATCTCATAGTGAGATATCACAAGTGATTTGAACAGACATTTCCTCAGTGAAGAGCAAATGATCTTAAGTCAGTAGGTAAAAATGTGCTCATCATGGTTTGTCAAAGGGAAATGCAAATTGAAAGGACAGTGAAATGCTTCTGTACACCTATTAGAATGCCCAAGATTTGGAAGATTGACCATACCAAGCCCTGAAGAGGATGTGAAGCAAGTGGAACTTCCATGTACTGCTAGTGAGAATGTAAAATGGTGTGACTACTTGAGAAAACGGTTTGACCATTTCTTAAAAAGTTAAATGTACCTGCCATGTACTCAGTCATTCCGTTCCTAGATATTTACATGACAGGTTATGTGAAGATCCAGGCTTTTGCACAAACGTGGATGACCACTTTCCATATAATAGCCCCAAACTTGAAACAACCCAAGTGTGTGTCATCATTTGAATGGATAAATGAATCATGGAATAGCCATACAACGGAATATATTTGGGCCATAAGCAGAAAGGCGTTTTGACTTACCAATATAGAAGAATCTTCAACTAATTATAATGAGTAAAGACAGACAGGAGAAGGAACACATACTCTATTGTTCCATGTATATAAAATCTAGAAAACAGCAGCTAACCTCTGGCGTGACCCAGGGAGGGGGCTGGCAGGAGGCAGAGATGATAAAGGGATGCTGACAACCTTAGGAATGATGGGTGGGCTCGTTATCTTGAGTGCAGGGATAGCATCATGAGTGTAAATGTCAAAAAATTTAAACTCTGCTTTAAACATGTGCGGTTTATTTTATGTCGATTATACCTCAATAAAACTATTACAACATTTTCAAGTGCACTCTACAATCTAAAAGTAAAGTGTCACCAGCTCTCGTGTGGTCCTTTACCGTTATGCCCATCAGGTGAGCTCCCTGGACTCCTATTTTCAGAGCATCTGTTAAGGACTTCATAGTTCTGCAGAATGCTTTAGCCCAGTCGCCAATACCAGGCTGCGTTAGAGCGGGGGATCTAGGGGGCCGTGCACGTGACAGACCCACCGGTAGAACCCACTGATGCTCTATAGGGTCGTGCAGTCCCGGGAAGGCCCTGCGCTCAAGCACCCGGAGTGTGAAGGCAAGGAGAAGCAGAAGGGTCTTGGCTCTGAGGATCTGTTTTCAGGCGTGTGTCCAGTCCGGGTAGACCCTGTGATTGGCAGCCTGGAAGGCAGAGGACAAGCAGAATTTACTCCCCAAGCAGCAGAATTACAGAAGATGTTGTGTTGCTTGTGTCGGCTAGAGTCACCTGAACCAGTGGTGATCTCCTATTCCACACGAGCACATGAAAGATAAGCTGTTAAACACTTACGCTGGTACACCTGTATGTTACTGTACTATGTTATGTTACAAAGTTTTATTTTTTAAAAGATTTTATTTATTCATGAGAGACACAGAGAGGGGAGGCAGAGACACAGGCAGAGGGAGAAGCAGGCTCCCTGCAGGGAGCCCTATGCAGGACTCAATCCCACGACCCTGGGGTCACACCCTGGGCCAAAGGTAGACACTCAACCGCTGAGCCACCCAGGTGCCTCTGTGTTACAAGATTTTAAGTTTAGACAGCATGCATTTTAATATCCCTGTCTTAAAGTGAATTGTCTATTTACTCTAAGAGTGTATTGGATTTAAAGGTGAACCGGGTAGACCAGATGGCCTGCCCTCTGAGCCCTTGTGCTAAATACCATTCTAAGTGTTATCTCGTTAATTCTATCAGCAGTCATTATTAGCTCCATTTCATGTGTGGAAAAAGGGAGGCCCAGTGAGATGAAGGGGTTTGTGCAAGGTCAAACGTTTATGTGCTCCATAAACGGAGCAGTGGGATTCCAGCCCAGGTCCCTGTGGCCCCTGTGTCCTCGGTCTGTGGCCACAGTGACCAGATCCAGCAGGATGGAGGGCATGGACGTCATTTCATGCCTGTCGCCCTTTCCTGCCCAGAGCAGGTGTAAGAGGACAGGAGAGAAAAGCGTAGAGCTGCCCTTCCCACCCCCATCCCTGTTTTCTCTCTCTTCTTACTGCCCTGAGATGTGATGTGCTTCTCCTCTGCCATTCTCCATGATTTAGGTGACAGAGGCTCACTTGTCATAAAAATACTTGTGGTTTCATCGTGGCCTCAGCCCATGTTCTCCATTGATAATTGAACACGGTTGTAAAGATGACAAACCATCCATCATGCCCCTGTCCCCTCCCTAGGCCCGTCCCACAGCACAGGTCTGCTGGTATTGAGAGCTTATCCTTGTGAGGCATAATGGCCACCCCTCTGTTTTCTAGAATATTCCTGAGTGCCCGAGCCTAGCAGCGCCCTCGGCATCAGTGGCTGACGGTTGCCCGCTACCAGATGGCTGACTGCTTCTCTCACTGTCTACTCAACATCTTTGCTGCAAACCTGCTCCCCATATGGGGGAACATGTTGGTTTTAAAAGGAACGTTTTCCACAAACATTCCGCAAGAAGAATACAGGGTTTCCACCACCCCCCATCCATATGCCCGATTTCCCTTGGAAATGTGGGCTTGCTGTCTTGGAAAAGTAGAATTTTTATTTATCTTTTTCTACTACTTTAGGGCTTTTGAATTTATGTTACCAAACAAAAAATAGTCAAGAATTGTAAAAACGCGTACCTGTCATTTGCTTTTAAATTTATGCATTTTAAAATTATGGATTTTTAAAAGTAATCCTAAATTATTTTAAAAATATATAGGGGAGAGAAAAAAAAAGAGATTGTAGGCTGCTGGACAATCCCAGAAGAGTGAGGATTTGAGATTGTGGAAACTAGTGGGTTTTAGAACCTTTGCTGCTATAAGTTTGACGTTTCTCATCCTTCGTGCCTTCCTGCACCCACATTTCACACACTTCTGTAAGGCGGTCGGTGATCTCCATGTTCCTATGTGCCCCTGATAAGCACTGAGGATGTTAAGCCAGCTGTCACACACCTGCGACTACCATAGACCCTACTTGTTTTCATTAATTTCCTTTTTTAACTGATAGTTTTATTCAAAAGAAGACTGGATAAATTATTCTATCACCAGCTGCAATAAATTTCATTAATTTTCCATTTGCTAAAGCAGAGTGAGTCATTAAGCATTGGAATATAAATCCTAAGATTTCTCCTTCTAGCAATGTCTAAATATCCTGCAAAGAGCTGCTTAGCCAAATGCTTTTATTTAACATGGCAACGCTGTATGTGTTTGTGGGAAATGGGAAATGATTTTTAAGTGATTGATGAGATAGTTCATATTTATAGTTTTATTATTCCTTTCAAGGTTCAGAGAATGAATCATGGATCTCTGGGTCTCCCCTAAGGATAGAGTTTCATATACTTCCAGGCAAACTCTGTAGGAGGGCAGTCTTGACTAGAATTTTTATTTCTTTCTCAAATCCATGATTTTTCCTTCAGATGGGTTCCCTTGCAAAGAATACCTTTATTTCCTCTGTCCTCTGGATTTGGGAGTTAAAGGCGGCCCGTGCACACCCCCCATCGTTATCGTAGCTCTCCTTCTGCATGTTCAGACACCACATTTTATCGAGGAGTCTTCCACGGTATCTCTGACATTCATTCCTCTCTGTTTTGACTTCCACTGTAATCCAGATCTTTTCTTTGCCTGTACCTTATGCTGTGAGATTTGTCTTCTCATTCTTCGTATCCTAATATGTCATAAACACCACCTCCCTAGGCTCAGACACATAGGAACCTTGCTCTGGTGCCATTTCTGGAAGTTCAGCTGGTCCCAATCTGGCCCTCTTCTATTGTGTCCTTTCCAGAGGCCAAAGAGTCTTCAGGGTCAGGGGAATGTGTCCCGCTGGAGCCGGAGCATCCCTTTCTATGTCCTTCAGGAACCTGAGACCCCTGACTTCCTGGTCCTTCTGTAATCTGGGAGGGTTCTTTCTTCCCTGAGTCTTTCCTAGTAAGAGGAAGTCACTCCTGTGGTGTGCACTGAGCGGTGACAGTGGCTGTTTCCCTGGGGTGGAAGAAGGAAGTGATTGGGATGTGTAGGTCTTCGTGGTTGGTAGAAAGCAGGAATAGGCTGGAGGATGGGGGCCTCGGACTACCTGCTGCCATGGTCACGTTCCAGGGCTGGGCTTAGGAATCTGAAGTATACAAAAAAGAATACCTTGAATTTAACCCTCCAGATTATTATGAAGGGATATTTGCAAAGGTATATAATTATATTATTTTATATGATTATATAATTTTATATAATTATATTTATGTGATTTTATATAATTATATAGTTATGGGGTGTCCATTTACAGTCTTGCCTTAGACCCTATCAATGCCAGGTCAGGCTGTAAACCAGGATATACTCATATACATAAGCACTGTGATGACATCACAGCCTTCTCCAAGAGCATTAATTCACAGCCCATCACTCGCCAAATAAACACACTCGTTACTTTGAACTTCGGGACCTGTGATATGGCTTCTCAAATTGATCCTCTTTTTTTTGGACTTCTATTATTCCACAATAAAGACCTAAGCTCTCAAGAAGTCCACAGTATTGATCATTCCTGAGACTTGTACCATGTTTGTTTTTCACCCTGTCTCTGCATATCTGAACATAGCATTCCTTTTACCTTTGTGCCATTTCACTCTGTGTTCAGTATTTATTTCTAAGGTCTGCTCAGCCTTCCTGATACAAAAGCCTTCTCCACAATGTCCTTTCCATGGTTATCCAGCAGAAACTAATCCTTACCTGTTAATGGCTAGACCATGTCCTATCTTTGCATCCAACAAAATAAATGTGCCAATACCCTTCTAAAAGTTTTCTAAATATATATTGAATTATTTTGTTGGATTTTTCAATGCAGAAAAACATTTTAAAGGATATTAATTAAATAGAATGCATGCACAAGCAGCGGGAGGGGCAAAGGGAGAAAGAATCTCAAGCCAACTTCCTGTGGAGCCCAATATAAGGCTCAATCTCATGACCCTGAGGTCATGATCTGAGCCAATATCAAGAGTCAGACACTTAACTAGCTAGCCACCCAGGCACTCCTCAATGCAGAAAATGTTTATAAAATTACAGGGTGACAAATTTTTCTTTTCCCCTCAAAAAAATGCTAATTTGGAAATCCATGGAATGGAGACAGAAAATTAAGAATTCATAAACTAGTTTGGAAAGAGGTTTCATCGGTTTGAAAAATACAGAATCTTAGGGTTCCCTCTGAGTTAATTTGCAGCTTTTTTTTTTCTATTATTTGGGTGATAGAGTAAATGCTGCAAAGTGCCACCCAGCCTCCCTTGAGGACTGGTTCATCCCCCCAAGCTGTCCAGAGTGTTAATTTTTGAGAGGTCATAGCCTCACAAATTAAGTTCAAACTCTCGGGATGGCCTTTGGTGAAAGGAAGCTAGAAGGGTAGCTCAAGGCCCCAGGATTATATTCCCTCCACGCACCCAAATCTGGTTAATGCTGATCAGAGGCGTACTCCCCTAGCCTCAAGTAGAACACCTGTGTGGAATCATCCAGTAGCATTGCTTCTGGTAGGATCAGCTGGGGCCTCTGTTAAGGGGTGTTGTTCCTCAGCACTGACTTCTCCAGTACACACCTGCACACAAATCAGTCTGAGAATCTTTCTCAGGAAACCAACCCACAACACATAATATTGACCTTGCAATTCAATTAAGTGAAGGGTGTGTGTTGGATGGGGACTTGGGAGGTGATGTGCTATATAGTAAAAGGGTGGGGTCCTGGGCCCAGGCATATGTGGATTGAATTTCTGATCTGTCCATTTTCTTGAGGGAGCTACTTAAGTCTTCTGGCTCTCAGTTTCATTATCATCGAAATTACAATAGTTACTCCAGAATTGATTTGAATGTTAAATAAAATATGTAAATGACCTAGCACATTATCTAAGTGCATTTAAATGGTAGGTTCTATTAAATGTTAGGCTGCGCACATCCTTCCCTGCTTCATACTAGCTACGTAAAAAGTCAGATTTGTGTCCTCAGTCAGGTGGGGATTATAAACCATTTATTCGTTTGATTGATTCAGTCCATACTTACCATATACCACGTATACATGCACAGTCTAGGCATTTGGGGAACAATGAGGGAGAAACAAAATCTCTATCTTCACAAATCCTGTATTCTGAGGTTGGGGAGTGGGGCCAAAGAGAATTTAGATGGTGAGGAGGGCTCTGAATAAAATGGAACAGGATAAGGGAAACAAGGAGGTAATGTGGAGGGACATTTGCAGTTTCAAGTACATGGGTACCATAGTCCTCAGCATGAAAGAGATGTTTCAACAAAATTATTCTTTCTAATCATTACCATCAAAAAAGTCATTGAGGATGGTGATGGATTTCAGTAGTTAATTCTTCTAATAGCTTTTATTTAGCAAATATTACTATACCTTAGCAATGTATTTACTTATCCTGGAAATATTATGGTTGATTAAGGAAAAACAACAAAACAAAACAAAACAAAAGAACCACGTAATCCAGAAAATTTAGAACAGGTGCAGATCATAATATTCCATGAAATTCTTTCTTGACTTAAATAATGTTTGAGAACAATCTTTCCTATTTGAATTTTAACTCCTTTGGCTTAAAAATTATTAGGTAATTGTTCGTGTAAAATTGCCACATTGAGTTATTTTACAGAAGTGGTTCTCCAATAGACTCAAGGATAAGATTTATGAGAAGCAAGTATAAAATAAAATCTTTTTTTTTCAGTAGCTGCACATACCTACCCAGAGTGTTTTGCCTAAAGAGTTTTAAGATGGATGTGAAATTGCCTAGAAAATTAGATGCAGATTTATTTTGTGTTAAACTTGAGTGAAAAGAATAAGTTCCAGTCTAGCAATATTAGTAAATATTGCTACATGTATAAAGAAGCAAGGCATGTCTACAGGGGCTGCAAGATCAGTGGGCACTAAAAGAAATATCTTTTGTTGCTTTTTCTCTTCTAGCTGAGCTGAATTTTAAATAACCATTTTACATTTCAAATCCGTGTTTACATAAATACATAATAATGAAATCTCATTTGATTCTGATAGAGTATAAAGAACCTTCCTGAAAGAATATAGGCAGAACTTTGGGGAATTTCTATAAGGGATAGGGCTGATTTTAATATTAGCTCATAAAACAAACCAACATTATGAGGAGTTCATTATAAAAATGATTAGTAGTACATTTAAATTACTCGATAGGCTCTGGTTTTTAAAAGGGAGCAGTAAAGTTTTCTTACTGCTGTAATATTTGACAAAGTGCATTTCATTTACACAACACAATGAAACTAATATCTACCCAACTAAGATGCGTTCAAGACAAACGAAATGAAAAATTTTGCAGCTCCAAATTTTATTACCTCCATTCAGTCACTTTCAATAATAAGGCCTGATTTTATTCAAGGAATCAGTTTTGAAATATTTACTGCCTTCAGAGATAATGCTGTGGATTTTCACAATTGCACCTTGAAATAATTTCAAATTTGCATAGAAGTTGCAAGCTTAATGCAGAGGACTCCTGTATATGTTTGTCCAAATTCTCCAGTTTCTGACATTTCACGTTTGTTTTACCCTCCTTCTGATATATTGATATAATTTTGTGTATACAAAATATACACATTGATATATTGATATAATTTTGTGTATTTCTGAACTATTTGAGAGTGAAGTGAATTAAGGTGAATATATCATGTCCTTCACCCCTAATGCCTCAATGTATATTTCTCAAGAACAAAGATAAATTCTTAGGTCATCACCACAAGTTCTCAAAATTCAAGAAATTTCACATAAATATCTAATCTATAGCCTTTACCCTCATTTCCCAGATTGCCCCGGTAATGTTCTTTATGGAGCTTTCTCCTCTGGTTCGGGGTCTGATCCAGGACCATGTGTTGTGTTTTGAAGGCATGCCTCCTTGTTCTCCTTTACTCAGCTTTCTGTTATCGGTCATTACACTGACATGTGTTGGAGACTCCAGGCCAGTCATTGTAGACTGTGTCTCCACTTGGGTTCACCTGATACTTCCTCATGACCAGATTCAAGTTCTGTATCCCTGCCCAGAATATTCTATAAGCATCGCCACACCTCCTTTACCTACTTAAGCCTCCCTTTCGGTCATTTTAAAATGAGAGTACTAACACCTGCCGTGCAGAGTTTTGAGGATTTAATGAGGTCATTGATGCACAGTACTTTGTACCATGTCTAGCACACAGGAAACCCCCAGGAATAGTCACGGTCCTTCTATCGTTGGTCACGTATCCACCCAAAGAGGAATTTTATTCACCTTCTCTTCCCTTGTAGTTTTGCAGAGATGTAACTGACTTACAGCTCTGTGTACAATTCCAGTGTATGGCATGATGACTCGTGGATATTGGGAAATGATTGCCAGTGTCCACTCTCTTCACAACATGCGCTAATATTGCTACCGTCTTCACGGTCGATCTCTGGTCGAAAACCTCTCAGCCACTATGGTCTAATCCCAGAAATTTGAACCTGTTCAGTAACTTTTAAGCCAAAATATTCCTTAACCCATCCCAGAAAGGTTTGCTCAGTTACATTGAAGAATTGGTCTGTTGGGGTTGTGTCTGGGTCCTAAAAACAAATCAAACAGAATATGGACAGTAAAATCTAAAGCACTCTCTTGAGAAATAAACTCCATGAAAATCATGGAAGATTTGGGCTCACATGGGCTCACGAATACACTGTCTCACTTTTTTTGTGGCAAATAACTCATAGTTTTCTGATGAGGAAAGAAACTCATGACCATTATTTTGATAAATTCAGAAATAGAAAGGTCACTTTAAGCTTTGGTCCATAGATAGGGTCAGGTTGCCCATCTATTTTTTTCTTCTAGATTATTTGTAACTTTATTTTTCACCTTTGAATCTTAACATCTTCTTAAGTGTAATCTAGCATACATTTTAATCAGGGATTTAACCTTATGAGGTTTGTATTTATTTCTAAATAGTCAAAAATATAGTTGTTGAATGCAATATCTTTTCTTTAATAAAATATTATGCCTTTTACTATATGCCAAGATGTTGCATATTCTTAAGACAGTTTATGAACTTCCAATTTATTTTAATTTATTCCATTACTAAATACTATTTAAAAGACTGAGAAAATGCTATAATATAAAGTGAAAAGAGTCTATAATATAAATATAAATGAAAAGTGAATATATAAATATACTATAAAGTGAAAATATAATAATAAAATGAAAAGAGTCTGTATGGAAGCATATATTCAAAATGATCCATCCAGGGTCACACCCCTACCAGTGATGTAAGCTACCTCTGCATGTGTAGAACAGGGGTAATGAAAGGTTGTCACCTCAGATACATTTCCATATTTTCAAAATGTTCAAAAGTGAAACATATTCCTTTTATAATCAGAAAAATGATCTTTAAAAAGATTATGATCTTGGGGCACCTGGGTGGCTCAGTCGGTTAAGTGTCTAACTCTTGGTTTTCATCTCAGGGTCATGGGATCGAGCTCCACCCTCAGAGCAGAGTCTGCTTGAGATTCTCTCTCCCTCTCCCTCTGGCTCCCCTGCTCATATTCTCTCTCCCTCTCTCTCAGTAAATAAGATCTTAAAAAAAAAAAAAAAAAAAGTCTTTAAAAGGAAGATTAAGCTCTTTTGTCTTTTCAAACCTTAGGAGAGAAGTGAAATTACGTGGAAGATCTGGCCATTTATTTAAATAGGATCGGAACAATGTGCCAGCTCTAGGTTATGCTGAGTAGCAGGCACAGAACAACAGGCAGGCGTGATGCCCACAGATGTGAAGACTGCGTTTCATAATTCACTCTCTTCTTGAATTACAAATTCCAATATTCTTGCATTATATTTGCTTGTCTATTCTCAGCACCCGACTGTTGCACAAAGTTCTCTTCTGGGTTAACAGATGCACTAATAAAGCTTGGTCAATGATTTGCATCAATCCTAGACCTTACTTTTTTTTTTTTTTGGTCCTGCTTCCAGATGTCCATTGCATGCTATGTAAGTGTAATAATAGGTTAAGTGGTGATAGAACGATCTTTAAGAATATACGTAATGAGAAGCAAGACGTTCACTGAGAATTTACAGATAAGAAAAGAGGGAAGGCCAGGATGACACGATAGCACTGGATTAGAAACAGAGGTACAAGAGGAGCACCCGTAGATACACAGATGAGTGGATATTTATGTACGTGGGTTAGCATAGGTACATCTGTTTTCTGGTTCTATTCCTTGAGGGGCCTTCAGCGATTCCCCAGTAGCAACAAGCTTATCTTGCACCCAAATCTTGGTGGGGGGTTGATTTCTTTCTTTTCTTTCTTGTCTTTTTCTTTTCTTTCTTTCTTTTCTTATTTTGTTTTATTTATATGACAGAGCACAAGCAGAGGGAGCGGGACTACCAGGCTCCCCACTGAGCACAGAGCTTGACACAGGGCTCCATCCTGGGAGCTTAAGATCATGACCTTAGCAGAAGTCAGATGCTTCACTGACTGAGCCACCCAGGCACCCCCCGACCCCACATTTTGGTTTCTATCCCCCAATAAGCGAAACCAGGACTCCTTGGAAGAATGGCTGATTCTATAGCCAAGGGTACAGAAAATATAAGATAATCCTTGAACTTCTTGATGTGCTCTGAACTAAGGAAATGCCATGAATGGATGAATAAGAAGGGGCCAGTATTCCTTATGAAATGATTCTAACTAATGTAGGAAAAGTAGGACAAGTATTAAACAGCCATTAGGCCATCACAGTCCATCACTACTGGTTAAATCCTCTAAATATGGTTAAAATCAGCAGGTCAGACTTGAAGACGAAACAGAATATTTTGCATAGCGTCAAATTATCTCCTTCAAAAATATTTACTAATTACCATGGTTGTGTTAAATGTGTTAAATATAAGTGAAATATAAACTTCTGGCAAGCAGTGAAATCTGACTGTCAGGGGTAACCATTAACGGCAATGCCCTTTTTTGCAGTCTTGTGTTCAGTTGGAGCAAGTTACTAGTTTTAAGAGTTTTTTGATGATGTTGGAACATGGGAAATGAAGTCATGAGTGCCTGATAATCACGCCGGTTGATCTTCACCTTCCGGGAAGACATTTTAAAATGTCAATCTGTGGGATCCCTGGGTGATGCAGTGGTTTGGCGCCTGCCTTTGGCCCAGGGCGCGATCCTGGAGACCCGGGATCGAATCCCACATTGGGCTCCCGGTGCATGGAGCCCACTTCTCCCTCTGCCTGTGTCTCTGCCTCTCTCTCTCTCTCTGTATGACTATCATAAAAAAAAAAAAAAAAATTAAAATGTCAATCTGTGAAAATGACAAACCTGGAAGAAACTTCTCGCTGCTTCGATGCTCTGTCCTTGTTGCAATACCTGTGAGTTTTTAGTTGCCGCGTAATGAATCTCCATGTTTCAGGGACTAAGGACAGTATTTATTGTTTCTGGTTCTGTAGCTAAGAATCCCCAGGGGCTCAGGTACCCTCTACACTCAGGGTCTCCCAGGCTCAACCAAGGCCTCGGTGCTGCTGAGTGCTGACCCGTTCAGGCTCCGAGCAGGGATTCGCTTCACAATCTTTCAGATGGTTGGCAGGATTTGTTTCACTGAAGCTGTAAAACTGAGGACTCGGTTTCCTCCTCAGACCCAATCTGCAAGCCAGCAAAGGTGCTCATTTCATCTTAGAATCAATCTCTCTCTCTCTCTCTCTCTCTCTCTCTCTCTCTCTCTCCTACTTCTACCAATTGGAGAAAATTTTTGGCTTCTTAAAGGGGCCACATGATTACATCAGGGCAACACTCCCTATTTTAAGATCAACTGGGGCCCATAGCACAGCCTGTTCATGGGAGGGCTATTTCATCACATTCTTAGGGTCTGGGGGACTCGGGTAAGGTCATTTCAGGGGAGCCACTTAAAAAATCCTTCCTGCCTCAGTAACATCCTATGAATCTTTAGAGCTGAGTCTCTCCTTCAGTTTCATGGGCAAACCATGTGGGTGGAGATAAAATCGTCCTCTCTAAATAGTTCGGTCTTTTAGGCAGGGCTAACAATCTGACCCATCACGTTGGTTTTTGGCAGTGGGATGAATACTTTCCGGGTGTGTCAGACCCGTTTTTACTTTGTAGAGATTTGAACATATTTTTTTTTTCTTTTTTTTTTTTTTTTTTAATTTATTTATTCATGATAGTCACACGGAGAGAGAGAGAGAGGCAGAGACACAGGCAGAGGGAGAAGCAGGCTCCAAGCACCGGGAGCCCGATGTGGGATTCGATCCCGGGTCTCCAGGATCGCGCCCTGGGCCAAAGGCAGGCGCCAAACCGCTGCGCCACCCAGGGATCCCTTGAACATATTAAATCAGAGATGTTCTAAACAAGATGATTAGGGTGGTTTCATTGTAAAATTATATATTTCAGTGGTGATTTAAAAGAAGTAAAGACAGGAACTTTAATCCACATTCATAGGATTTCCATATTCTACTGGTGGTACAAGCAATCCCAAATGTACAATGATGAGTTGATCAGAAATTTTTGTTCCAGGGACACCTGGGTGGCTCAGTGGTTGAGCGTCTGCTTTTGGCTCAGGGCGTGATCCCTTGGTTCTGGGATCGACTCCTGCATTGGTCTTACCTCTGCCTGGGTCTCTGCCTCTCTCTGTGTGTCTCTCATGAATAAATAAATAAAATCTTAAAAAAAAAAAAAAAGATTTGTGGAGTTCTAAAATTGCAAGGATAGTAGACTTAAAAAAAAAACCAAACCTCTTTGTAAATATGCCACAGAAGACACAGTTTGCAAACCCTCGTTCTGACTTAAAGTTTGATTCTTTCCCTGTGATACAGAAGCTTTTGACATTTTTAGGTTGTTCTTCTAGGTAAGATTATTTTCCTGTGTAGTAACCTGACCCCAAGGTTCAGAATCCTGCAGTGTTGAGAATTCCCTCAGATAGGCGCTTTGATTGATACTTGCTCTGTGTTGTGTTCTCTCAAAGGCAATAAAAGGCTGAGAAAATGCAAATGTCTTCACATAAAATCCACATGTGAAAAAGTAGTCGTTTTATTTAATGCTTTAAATTTCACTGGTTAGCGATGTGAGGTTTAAAGACGGGTATATAATTTTTTAAGCTGTTGGATTGTTAGAAACCCCAAATAAAATAGGATGTTGAGCCAATTGATAAGCGACGCAAATAGAAATTCCAGTTTCTGTGCTAAGCATGGTCTTTGCACCTGACTTACCTGCAAAATCCTGTACCTAGGAATTGTGAGGTGAAGTGGCCTTAGATTCATTGAGGACTCCAAAAATATGGGCCCTAGAATCTTAGCCTTAAATCTCAATCACTGGTGATTTGAGTGTGAATAAATAAACTTGTTTTCTTTTTTGTAACATGGGATGTCAACTGTAATGCCTCTTGTAGTGTGTTTGGGAAGAACTGTAGAGGGCATCATTGGGGTTTCCTGGCACCGGTTTAACTTTTATTATTAGAAAAACACAACACATAACATGTTAGACTGTTAATAAATGAAGATCCTATCATGATAGAGACTTCTTTGCATGGTGAAAGTTTAAGTCTGCCTTTAAGCCATTCCAGTAGAAATAAAGGTGTTTCTGAAATTTTTTCTTGAGAGAGTGGTTCCGAATAACTCCATTGTTCTTTCCTCGTGGCTTTTATTTTTCCATTTATCAGAGAATATGATTTAAAAGTGAAATGAGTTTGATCTAGCACTGGCCACTCAAGGATCTTAGGTGTTCTGGCATTGATATGTTACGCAAAACAGATAATTGTGAAAATCTATGCTAAGGAAAAAGAAAAAAGCACCATGAGGGCAAGTCTCAGAAATGGAATGCAATCCTAGGAGCTATCTAGGAAAAGGAATTTGCATTTTAACCTTTAAAATCACCTCTGATCATAGCTGCTGTAAAATATTTGATTCAAAACAAAACCTACAAATGCCTACCTCACTCAGGTAGTTCTGACAGGTAATTTATTTTATTATAAATTAAATAAATTATATATATTTATTTTTATTTTCTTTGTTTTGAATTATGCAAATAATGACCTCTGCTTATTACTTTCATTTGCCAGTGTACATGTTGCCCCAGTTGAGCTCATGGCAAAAAATAGAGCATATTGGAGGCATCTTAAGAAACCCAACTGTTAGATACCATTTGAGAAGATGTTTTAATGCACTAGAACTTGAACTTTTATACTTTTAAACTCTGAAGACGATAGACTCTCATCCAAAGAAAACGTGCACGTGTAGAAAACTGTGCATGCGACCCAGAAGTGCAAAGCTGCTGCTACAGGGAACACCAGTGAAAATCACTTAAGGACCGCCAACATCCCAGAAATCAACTTGCTGTGATTTTCCCACCCAATCAAAGACATGTTGCTTAAAAGCCCCTGTAAGGGGTATTGAAAAATTTAAAAAGAAAATAGAAAAAAAAAAAAACATTTCCTTCAAGGTCTGTTTTCTTTAATTATAGCACAGATGAATGGAGAAGTATTTTGACATTGTCGCAGACCCTTCTTGCAGTTTGCTTATGATTGACAAGATGATATTTTAAGTACAGTGGAGGTTCTGAAAACGTCCTTAAATCCCGACACAACCAAATTCATGCAACCATTCCTACCATTTCTGGTGGTGCTTCAGACACATTTTTGCTTCCACATCTGTCGATAATACTTCAAAGATATTTCTTTTCATCAGCTGTTGTGCTATTTTTTTTCCTTTGCTATTTTTTTTCTCTATAATCACTAGACCTTGATCCATATCATAATACCTAGTTCCATCTGTCTGTCTATCGTGGATACACACAGAGCTTCCAGTTTTATCACCCCAGAATGACTCCATTTAATTTATGTTGTTTGTATTACAGCTGGTTGGAAATCTGAGCACGAAAAGTACCTGCACCTGTTTGCTGTCCTTAAATTGAAACGTGTTCTTTGGTTCTACTTTGTAGTCTCTTTTCCCAACACCTGGGACTGCTAACTTTGGGCCACTGGGTTCCCCAGCCTTGACTCACCCTGGTCTTTGAAGTGGCCTGCCGGGCCTTACCGTTTCTGCACCCCCTGACCCCAGCTTCCTGTCCTGAGCCTCCCCTCTGTGACCTGGCTGGCTTCTTTTCCATCTCCTGGACACACAAGGTACCCTGGCCTTTGCTCTAGGGAATCTCCTCTGCCTGCAGTGTTCCTTCCCCATGTAGCTACTTGACTGAATTCCTTATCTTCACCCTCCCGGTGAGACCTACCATGATACCCCTGCTCCCACATGCCCATTCGACTTATTCTCAGCCCCTTTAAGGAATAGGAGCTACAGGGGAGAGGAAGGCAGATAGCCATCTACTTACTTCATTCATCGACAGAGCATACCTTCCTGTAAAAGGACCTAGCCATAGCCACCTAATAATATGCTTTAACAGCATTAAGTGAACACCTATTATGTATTTATTTAGCATCGAGGCAGTTTCTGAATGAAGAACGGAAATACGTAGTTGCCCTGGCATCCCAAGGAGCTCACAGGCTAGAAGGGAAGTCAAGCAAATAGACGACATCTGTTGTTTGAACATCATGTGTGGGTCCAATGAGGATGTCACGTTACACCACACCCACTGGGGATACATCCCTCCTGTTGCTCACGGTGTACCTGCTGGTCGGGCTTACTATGAATGCCAAGGACTGTCTAACAAGTGCTACGTCAGCATCTGAGTGTGGGTGTTGTGCATGGGTCGAGGAGGCAGGGAGAGATCCTGGGAGCGGGTGGCCCTTGGAAGCTCGGTGTCTGTGAGGCAGATATGTGTGTGTGGCTGGGGGGGGGGGGGGGGCGGGGAGTGGAGAACCTTCCAGACAAAGGGAGCAGCATCTGGTCTGTGCTAGAAGACTGGAAGGCCTTGGCTTTGACCCCCATGTTTGTGCCTCCCTTCTTGGCTCTTGTCACCGATACCCCCATGCTGTTGGGCACTACCTCTGCCACGAGAACTCTTTAAACCAAGGACCCAGACTGTGGTCTGTAGATGCGTTTTTACAAACCACTTTGTGTTTAAAAGCATCCTAACGGTGTAAAAGTCAGGGCATTTTTGCGTAAACGCATCTGGCTTCTCTTTAAAAACCTGCTGCACCGAGCGCCGCTGGCCCACAGCCTCACGTGGCCCCAGCCCGCTAGAAAGGGGGGGATGTGCTCTCCCCTTTCTGCACCCCCGTCCTGCCAGCCCCTGTAGGCTACAGAGTCTGTGAGCCCTGGACAGTAAAACCATGAGCCAGATTGCTTCTCCAAGTAAGAGTCTCCCATTGTGCTGTGTTTCCCCTTTCTTGGGCCCCCTTCCAGATACTCCCTGTGAAAACATGGTGCCGACAGTAGGACCCCTGCTTCGCCACCAGCTCTTCCCTTGGAGTAGAAAACAGATGGCAGAGTGGGTCCCTGTGACTTCGTATTCTCTGGATCCAGCCTCCATGGGGATGGGGTGTATGTGCAAATATAATTTAATGTAATATACATAGGGTTTTAATTTTTAGTTAAAAATAGGATTTTTTGAAAAGATTTTATTTATTTGAAAAAGAGAGAGCAAGCGACCAGGGGAGGGACACAGGGAGGAGGGAGAAGCAGACTCCCCACTGAGCAGGGAGCCCCATGTGGGACTCCATCCCAGGACCCTGAGATCATGACCTGAGCCAAAGGCAGATAGATGCTTGGCCATTGGAGCCACCTAGGTGCCCCCAAAATAGGATTTGTTGTGAAATTCAAACAAAATCCTTTAGGCTGTTTTACAACTAGGATGGCAACCGGAATTTGCTTTGTGTCCACTGCAGGGCAGTCTCACAAGTTTGTTTTTTCATGATTATTAGCTCACCTGTAATGACTGTTCACTGCAGCTTGGGGACAGAGCTAAAGGTTTAAGAGGCATTATCTCGGCTAACTCTGCAAACCTTCTAGGGAAGTTTTGTTATTCTCATTCTGTAGGTTATGAGGTTGGGGATTAGAGAGTATAAATCAAACTAACCAAAGCTCTACCTATAGAAAGATAAAGAATGGAAATTTACACCTGGCTTGTTCTTGTATCCCTTTTATTCTAGGTAGAGAATAGGCCAAATTTAAAAAAAAAATATTCAAGCCTTTGTAGCTACTAGTTAATAACCCATTTTTTGGCTCTTACATAACATTCCTGGCATACGGTATTTCATTGGTTTGCTTTGGGGAAAAAGAGGGTAAGGATAGTTTCTAACAAGTGTCTATTATCTGTCATTTTAAGTTCATAGGACAATGGTTGAACATTTATTAGGAGGTATTCAGGAGAAGACATATGGCTGTTCTTTTGCATTTCTTTATTAATATTTATCAAATGGAATCATTGTATTAGTATTTATTTTAAATATTTAGTGATATTCTGAAAACTTTATTGATAAGACAATCAAAAATTAAGCTAATGCTATTTTATCAGTTTGGCATTTGTGGGTTTCTTTGCCACTTTGGTCTTACACTTTACTTCACGTATATAATTAGATTAAATTCAGCTCATTAACATCTTCTGCAAACTAACCGATTCTCCAATAAGAAACTTTTGTTTTCTTGTCAAATCTTTGATATCTTAACAATATTTTGCATCCTTGCTTTCTAAAGCTAATTATTTCATGAACAGAGTGATGGTTTTCAGATGTCTAGTATATGAATACAGATTGCTGATGGCTTTTTAAAACTTACAATGTAGTTCAAAGATGTAATTATCACCATTAATTTTGGGGGGACTTAGTCATTGTACATCATAATTCTTGGTTCCTTGGTGCAAAAAAAAGAGATTTTTAAATCTAAAAGCTTTAAAAAGATAATGCTTCAGGGGTTAATTCAACATATACTGAAAGTGTGTAGAAACTGAAACTAACCATTTCTACTTCAAGAAGATATCTCAAATGTATTTAATTATGATAATTTATATATCACAAAACAGTGCTTTTTGATAGTCCTGTGTCCCTTCCACAGTTCTTCTAATTGTATTAATTTCTCACAGTTCCTGGGTCAACATTCCTCTTACTATAAGAATGTCCCTGAAGTCCCCTCTTACTATAGAAGTCCCATAAAAAGTATAATGAGTGTCCAGCTACCTTTTTGAGAGACACAACTAACTAACATTTAATGATAATTTGAACAGGATCTCTTTTACAGTACATCAACATTTAAAAAAATTTATAAAGAATTTTTGTAAAAGATTTTGTTTATTCTGGCAGGGGAGATGGGGAGGATAAGGAGAGGGACAAGCAGACTCTGCTCTGAGTGTGTAGCCCAATGTGGGGCTCGATCTCATGGACCCTGAAATCAGGATCCAAACAAACTGAAACCAAGAGTCAGACCCTTAACTGACTGGGCCACCCAGACGCCCCTGCATCCACATCTATTAAGCACCCTCAAGGTTTGGATCCTGCATATGCTTTGAGGAAACAATATGTTGAGGGGTGGGAAAGGAATCACATGTGGGTAGACACATGAATGTAAAACAGACCATGAACAGCTTTGATAGCATCCTATCCTGAGGATACGACAGAATTGGGTACCTAATCCAGGTTGGGTCAGGAAATAGGAATTGAGAAGAAAGGATGATTTTCTTAAATTCAGTGTTAGAATGAGTAGCACTTCATTTTCTAAACTCCCAAAAAGTGGGTGGGCACGATGAGTAGGTAACACAAGTGTTCAAATGACCTAAGTATCTAAAGAAGAAATCAGTGAGGGCCTCTCCTTAGCTTGGTCTGTGGATGACTTGAGCACAGAAGCAATAACCACAATATAAAGAGAGGGAGAACAAGGTGGGGGAAGTGATTCATGACAACGGGGAAATTTAACCAAAAAATTAGCTCAATTAACTTAATCTCCATCACTTCTTAAACAGATTCTGCAAGGGACTACATTTAAGGAGTAAGATGATAATAGAAGGGAACGGTTGTGAGTTGCCTTCTACACAGATAATTATGGAAATCTGCAGCTGTAGAGAATACTTCCAAAGAGAATCTGTTCATAAAACTGCAGGATAATTTCATAGTTTCCTTAATTAGTTTTCACTTGTGGCTACCAGTAGGAGTGGGAGCTTTCTCATGTTTATAATGTAGAAAACAAAATGGTTGATGATGCGTAAAACCTTCAAACAGTCCCTTCCAAATTTTTCTGAAAGACATGGATTTATAATCAGTGACTCTGTTATAGACTAGTGTGGTGGTTAATTCGCAAAATTATTATTTTTTTCTTTAAAATGCACGGAATCCTGGAAGGGAAGGATGGTGGCTTGAGAAGGAGAGAAAGTGGGGAGATGTGTATGGGAAATAGAAGAAATGGATCACAGTCGGTTTCCAGGATAATCTCTATAAATTATTTTACTAGATCGAAGTAAAACAAAGATATACAATCACCTTTAAGATATTAACCTTTATAGTGGCTTCGATACTGGGAGGGTTGGAATCAAAAACCTTGTGTAGAAGCCTGGCTTGCCAGCTAACAGTCATGCAGTCCTGGGCTCGCTTCTTTGTGAGCCTCCTTTCCTTTAGCTGGAACAATGAAGAAATGGCCACTTTCCTCAGAGGTAGAGAATATGGTAGCAATAGGATCATGCTTGCCACACGTCCGGCGCCGTGCTTGGCATACAGCTGCTGTCCTGCTGCTGGGAACTGTCGTCGATGATGTTGGAGTATTCCTGGTCTCGTCGTCTTACAGTGACCTACTCACAGAAGACCAAGGAAGGCCTTCAAAAATTTCAGTAAACCCAAACTGGCAGTGGCATTCTAGAGGAGTCCAGCCTGGGGGGTTGTGAGCCTTTAATAATGCAGAGAGCAGCGAGGCCCCAGGGGGTTCGAAGCCTTCTCAGAGCACCAGGAATGCCAAGTGCAAGGCTGCTGAGGGATCCCCATTGGTATGATGCCTATGAAGGGCCTGTTGATGTTGTGTTTTAATAGTTGGTTGTATTTTTAATGCTTCTGCTCTTGCCCCTGGGGAAGAGTTGGCTGCATCAGTGGAGGAGGAGTTTGGACTGTTTTTCCAGGAGCGCTAAGGGGACACATGGAATTAGAAACCTGCCCACCTGGCAGTAGGGTGATGATGATGAAAGATGTGCACTTGTCACGCGCCAGGGTACATTCAGTGCACAGTCTGGACAGTGAACCTGGGTTTTTGTTTATTTTCCTGCAAAATTAACTGACCTTTTTCACTGTACCAAAGAATAAGAGGCTGTGGCTTTGCTGTTGTTCCAAATTCAGCTAAAATGAGCCCAACCTAAATAGATCCCAATCTATGACTTAAAAAAAAAAAAAAAACTACCAACAACCAAAAAATAAAAATTAAAAACACAGCTGGCAACCATGCGAGAAGTCTTCCTTTCATCCCTCTGATAGGAAATAGAAATATCTGTTGCCAAGAAACTACTCACTTTACGCGAAGCAATGGCCAAAACAAAAGCGTTTTTCAAGGATGGGTTGTTAAAACTGCTTTGTTGGTTTCGTGTCATCCTTGGTGTTGACATCTGTAGATCACTGTCACTTCATGTTGATTTTTATTTTTCCACCCTCTTACTTATAGATGCGTCAGGACAAACTGGGATTTTACCGGAACAAGTGAAACATAGGAATTTCTTTCGCAGCTTGAAAAAAAATGACATTTTTAATGCTGCTTTCAGTTCTTTCTCAGTTTTAGTGTTTCTGCTCTGTCACTCAGACATAGTCTTCGGAGGCTGTCTGCAGAGAAGTTCTGTAAGGTTTCTTTGGCCAAGGCCATCTGAGGGATGGATGTTGGCATGCGTGCCTTTCATGTCGAGGAATGTGTCTCCCTAGCTTAGTTTTACTATTCAGAATTCAGGTCAGCATGATTACGAAAAAAAGAACATAAATATAAAAGTAAATTTGTTTTCTGTTTCATTCCTGCCCTAATTTGCTAATAGGCTACAGTGTTCAAAGGCTGTGGGTATAACTTGAATCCTGCTCACAGTTCGGAGACTGGTGCCCAACTTACGTATCACTGTCAACGTATTTTTTGGCCTAAGTCATATTAAGAAATGTGGATTTGACATAGTTTCAGTGTAACTGTTACTACACATTTTATGAATATTGTTTATTCCATTTAACATAAATGAGCCTCCACCGAGGCAGGGCACAGAATGGTGTTTCCTTACTGGTTATACCGCACAGCACCTGTCTTGAAATCCTACCCAGACCCCTTAGATGGACATAACCACTGACGAAGTAGTCCCGAGTTTCCTGGGAACACAGCACGCTTCCTGACAACAGTAATACAGTAACTACCATGTAATGAATTCCTACTGCACCAAGTATTCCTTTAAGTGATTTATACACTGACTCCCTTAGTCTTCAGGACAAGCTTATGAAGTTGATGGTTACTTTATCAACACTGCAGTCGAGGCTGGGTGACATTGAAGCGTCTTGCCCGAGGTCAGCAGGGCACTAGCTCCTAGAGCCAGGATTACATGGCCAGTGATTGTATTAGTTTCCTTCTGCTGCTGTAATGAGTTACCACAAATTGAATTGCAGGAAATGATACAAATTTATTATCTCTTAGTTCTGGAGGCTAGAAGTCCAAGATAGGTCTCACTAGGGGGACAAAAAAATCAAGGTTGTGACAGAGCTGAGTTCCTTTCCAGAGGTTCTAGGGGGAGAATCTGCTCCTTGCCTTTCACAGCTTCTCAGAGCACCCAGTGTCCCTCTGCTTGGGGTCCTCTGCCTGTCCTCACAGGCTGCAATGGCCAGGTGAGTCCCAACTCATGCCCCCCCCCAACACCTTCTCTTCTGCGTTTCTCTTCCAGTTTGGTCATCCCATTGGGCACCCCGGGATAACTCTAGATACTGTAAAGTCAGCGGATCCGAAACCTTTGTTTCCCCTGTAGCCTCCATCCCACTTTGCTGTGTACCCCAGTGTTTGTGGGTCCCAGCATGAGGATGTGGCTATCTTTGGGAGGTTATTGGTCTGCCTCCCACAGGGTCCTTTCTTACTACCATAGGGCATTAGTTGAGACTTGTGATGAAAAATACGGATGATTTTCAGTGTCCACGGTGCATCCTGGCTGCCTGGAAGAAGACATCTGTCTTAGATTGGGAAGCAAAACTTGAGAGCAAGATTCTTCTCAAAGTGACTTATCTCAGAAGTGTTGCCCAGAAGAAAAGGTAGGGTGAGGATATGGGACTGATGGAAAGGAATCCCAGCAAGGGTGTGATATCTGGCAATGTCTGGGAAAGCCTAGCATTGGCTCATTGATTCAGGGAAGGCTCTAGAAATAGGGCAGGGCATGCCTCAGAGCTACCCTGCATGGACAGAGGACAAGAGGACAGAAGGAGTCACACCCTACACACCAGTCATTGGATAAGATTGCCCTCCCCACATAAATCCACAGGAGTTTCCTGCTTACTTCTAGACAGATTAATTCCAGTTGCCTGAGGGCATCCGCCCCCATTTGAGAAGACCCAACTTTGGGGTTTGGGGAGGGTATGTACAGCATGACCCTATGTGGCTGCAATGGTAAAGGGACCCAAGGGGAAATGAGCAGAGCTCTGATGGTGTCTGCTACAGTGTGAACTGTTCCTACCCGTCTACTTCCCTCCCCACATCATATTAGACATTATGAAAATATATCCACAGCAAGTAATAGTGCTTGCTCGCAGTTGCTGATGGAAATGAGAGGCTAGGAAAATAACTATGGAACCCAGCTGCCTAGCAATAGGCATTCACTTACTCATGGACTCATTTAAGAATTGCCTGTTGTAGATGTAACTCTTTGCCAGGTGTGTTGTATAAAAATAGTCCATTCCTTCAAGTTGTCGATATAAAGACAAATTGTTCAAACAGAAGAAGATAAAAATATGAGACACTAAAATTCAGTATTCCATAAAATGAATCAATCAGTAATTCCTGTGCCTTTTCAAGATCTGGAGACACCAGGAGGGTGTGTGAAAATTCAGTGGCATCTTCAGGTCCAAGAGAGCAATCTTAATACTTACCCCCAAGGCATTGTTGGTGAAGGTCAAATGCTGTAATGCACGTGAGCATGGGGGGGCATGGCTGCTTAGCACAAAGTTGACTGCTCACGAACATTTTAGCAGAGCCTGCTTCAGCCAAACCTTTGAGTTTAGTTCAAATTCAATCTATATTTTGCATGGACCGAAATATATGTATATAGATCATTTAGGAGAAATGATTGTAGTATTAAAGAACATCAGATGAGTTTGAAAGTCTCATTTTTTTTCTTTATACAAAATAGCATGAGGTGGTTATTAGCTTTTGGTCACCAGTTAAGTCAATAAAATGTAAATCCTGGGATTTCTGTAACTTGTTAGGTGTTTCTCACAGTCAGGAAAAAAACAAGTGTTAGGAAAAAAAATGAGGACCAGCCCTTAATTTTGTGACCAAATGAAGTATCTCCTATCAAGACTTTAAAATATATGTGTAATCTATATATATAGCCCATAAATTGTCTTAGCTTAGAATTAATTATATTCTAACTCAGATTTTTCAATTAAGCATAAATCCTGACTTTTTAGCTGTCTTGCTCTGAAAAAAAATGATTGCCTGGTGGCCATGTTTTTATATTTATTTTTTAGTAGATGATATATTTTATTTTTATATACATGTGAACACATTAAATTTAGAGCTGAATGTCATTTTAGCAACAAAATGAAGGAATGATGAATAAATAAATGAAGGCATAATGAATAAATATAATGTATTTCCCTGAAGGAATTTTTAAATGATATTTTAATTGTTAGAGGCTGTACTACTGAGTAAGTTGCAAGGAAAGTCATTTTGGGGTGTGTAAAAAATTGATGTCCCCTGATTTCTCTAATAAGCATCAAAGTGCAATGACCCAGTGCATACTCAGTACCTACCAACATAACTTAATCCTTGACCTGATGAGTTGATAGTTACTAATTGCTTAGGTCCTGCAGTTGTTTATGGGAAAAAATATATATATGTATTCCCCCTGGAATGTCAAAAGAGGAACTTTGTAATAAGACCACTTTTCTTGAGTGTTTTGATTATTTGACATTGTTTTAATAATTTTCTATTATGATGTGGGGAAAAGGCCTCAAAAGAGGAAATATATACATGGAGTAAAAAGATAGGGCAAATGATATCTGGGGCTCTTTCCAACTCTAAAGTCCTAAAACATTTTCTTCCTTTAAGACATAGGTCAAGAGTTGAAAATATCTCGTTTGTGAGCTGGATCAGGCTGCCACATTCATTATCCCTCTAATCTGTGCCACTCTGTTGGTTACACTGAACCTGATGGAACAAATGTACCTCAGTTGTTTTGGAATTGAACTCTCATACTTACCCCTTTGTGATCTCCTGATTTTTCTGTGTGCTGCCAAAGTGAGCAGTGGTCTCTTGATTTTCGGAATCCAATGACAAACGTGTACTATTTTTCTTGGCTTTACTGGAAGACTATGGAAATCAAAATGCATTCTTAATTTAATTGTACTAGAGCTTGAATTTTCATCTCATCTGTATTGATGGTATTTTTTTTTAATTAAGCAATAAACATCACAGAAAACTAAATGAAGGCCACCCAGGTGCTATTTTAAGGACCAGTGAAGTCTTTTCTCGCCTTTATATTTTCTTAAAATCTTAAAAGGAGAAACTGATCAAATTTATATGCAAAGTGGTTTGCTTTGTTTAGTGAAATTAAGAGACAACAGCTTTCCTATGTAACCAACTGGAAGAAACACACATCTGGGTGGAAATTGACTCCATTCCAGAAGGAAGCAGGAATCACAATTCCTATAAAGACACTCCATGTTACTCTCTCTGGGTTGCTGGATCAGTTGTTTTACAGTTGGTTCTTCTTGAACACATCTTCAAGTAGTTGGTAAGAATTAGACTTGGCCTATTTGGAAACTTACCCTGCATTAAGGACGAGGCAATAACCCTGAAGTACCATGTGCAATTAAGGCATGTCATTAAGTTAACCTTGGCTCCGTAGCATGCAGCAGAGCACTCTGCAGGATTGCCGCCAAGGGTAGAAGGGAACACTCGTCTCTTCTCTTAATTTCTCTTTGAAATCATCCAGAGAAGTGACTGTTCACTTTTATTCATTTCTTTTAATGCTTGTTTTTAAAATAACAATGAAGTAAGTCTGCAAACTATCCATTCATAAGTATTTAAAGAAGGCCTCCTAGATGCCCAACACTGACCCAGGCATGTTGGGTACTATAAAATACTACTCAAATGACTTGTTTCTCGACCAGGGCTGCCAGACAGAACACAGAATGCCCAACTGAATTACAGACAATTTCAGATAAATAATGAATAGTTCTTTTTTTATTAGTAGTAGGTTCCATTGTAATAGTTGCTAAATCTATATTCTTATCTGTTACATCTGACAACCTTCTTGCTCCAGAAACTCACAGGTTGGTGAGGGAAATAACTGACATATATAAAATCTTCAGGAAACAGCATAAGATGACACATAAGTCCTAAATTGTTTAGTTTATGTCAGCACTTTCTAGTTTTTCCTTCTGTGCACAAATCATCCACGGCCCTCGTGAGAAGCATTAAGGTCTGCATAAATTCTGAGTTACGCTATTTCCTGGTTATTTCTCCCATTTCTTTCAAGATAGCAGATTGTAATAACCCTTAACAAGAGTGTATTTATTATAAGGATATCCTAGAGGAACTCTAATCTTTATATTTTTAAATAAATTTTAAAAAAGATTTTATTTATTCATGAGAGAGCAGAGAGAGAGGCAGAGACAAAGGCAGAGGGAGAAGCAGGCTCCTTGTGGGGAGCCCAATGCAGGACTCAATCCCTGGACCCCGGGATCACGACCTGAGCCAAAGGCAGATACTCAACCGCTGAGCCACCCATGTTCCCTTGTTTTTAAATAAATTATTCAAAACCCTTGCAGTGACTGTAAGTAACAGATTACTTGTATACTTGACCTTGTTGGCTTAATGTACGTGTGATTAAGAGGCCTCACGTTATCTTTAATTTCAGAGGGTGTCCTGTCGTGACCCCTCCCCACAGTAAGTGTGAATCAGAGTTGGAGAAGGTATTTTGGGGGAGGGCTGGGTTTGAACAGGGTCCCAAGAGCATAGAGAGATTGCAGTTAAGTGGTGGAGTGTGAACGCTTTGTGATAGACACACAATGCTGGCCGACTCCCAGTCAAGGGAATGACGGGAACAAGATGTTACCCAGAAGTAGCAGCATCTTCTCAGCTTCCTCCAGCTGTCACAAGTCCATGGAAGGGTTCCTTCCAAAATCCTCTTTTAATGGAGCAGCACATTTTAGACAAAGACCTAACACCGGGGCCAGATGCAGATGTGGTCTTCTCTGCTCTGCTGTATTTTGATTGCTTGATAACACTTAAGAAACTGGATTTATAATGAAATCCAAACCATTAACTTCAATACTTGAAGTTCTCAAATGGGTTTCGAAAGTCTAAGAAGGATATTTTTAAATAACACCTGCTGAACAGAGTGTGTCACTTGGGAAACTTTTAACCAATCTCCACAAAGTCCCGAAATAGTTACATTATTACCAAAAGATTAATAGATTTTTTTCTGAAATCTCTGTAAATAATCACTTGAACTTTTAAAATGGTGCTTCCTCTCGTGTTTCAGTGTTTTAAATAAATTTGTCTGGGAGATACTGAAAAGACCTTAAAAGTAGCAGCTGCTTAACTAACAAGATGACAGTGTTTTGGCAAAATTTTATTATTTAAGCTAATAAAACTCAGTCCCTATGAGTCTGTGAGCCATAGATTTTCATCATTAATGTATCACTTCTAGGATTGCTTTGGAGTGTTATTTGTCAGCCCCCAAATTCAGCTATTTAGTGCTTTAATCTCAGAGGACATAAATAAGATAGAAAATGCGATCTGCCATGTGGAATAGTGTGTGGCTGGCATAATCATCAAGGTTGCATTAACATAGAGGAATGTATGAGGAAGAAACTGAATTTACACGATAGATCATCGGTCTAACGGTTGGCACATATCTGGGTTCCAGAGGTTATTTTGGAACATTACGTTTTTTTTAAAATGACACACACGCAAATATCACCAAAAATATTTATACACGTTATTTTCATTTTACAGGGGGTGCAGGCCAAGACTCAGGTTGAATGCCTGCAGATATCCTAGAACCACTGTAGGGAGTAACATCAAATGTTGAGTCTGGTTATTCTGGTCCCATCTGTGTCCCTTCTCATGCCATCTTTCTCCCTTTAAACTCTTGAAGATAATTCAAGAAGTAAAAACATCCATTAGCACAATGAAATACCAAGGAAGCCATGGATGTGTAGGAGGTGATTGCATTCGATCTCTAGGATAGCTGGTAAAATAACCTCATGAAAAGCTTTTGAGTCTGTACTTGTTTTTCAGAAATCTCTGGCCCCTGGCAATGTCTGCTGTCAGGACCGAGAGCTACCCTTGTCCTCGTTCCATCTTTGAACAATGACTGGTCAGAGATGCCTAGGTGTGCTTTGCTTAGACGTTTGTCCGAATATCACTGCCCAAGAGGATCATGTTCTGCTCTGTCATGTGTAACGAGGCCAGTCGTTTCTCTTTCCGTGTACTATAAATAAGAAGGCAAAAGAACAGCGAGTTATTTCTCTTCTAATTGTGTTCACTATGTTCTAAGTGGAAAGCCTGACGCTGGCCCATTCTACAGATTACAGTTTACTACTGTAAAAAGCTGCCTATTGAAAATACAACTTTTTTCCTTCTCAGATACCTATTATAATGATATTAAAGGCATCTAAAGTGAAATTTTATATTAATTTTGCAAAAGAAGGATAATTTTAGGAACTACGGGGTGTGACCTTGGGAGGTCATCACGGATCCCAAGGGAGAATGTCTAGGGGCAAAATTAAGGATTCATGTTAGAGATGTGGTAGGCAGATTCTGGAAACCACATTATTTTCCTCAGCATAAAATGTGGATATTCCTTTTGCCTGTGGCCTACCACTTCCCTAGGAGGGCATGAGGCTTCTAAAACGGTTTCTATCAAAGCAGACAAAGGAGATGCAACCAGCAAATTTTTCTAAGCTTATTTTCTTGGTCAGGGAAATACTTAGGTTGACCATCTGACGAAAGGGCGTTTACGAACACCCACCATTTATTTGGATATGAATTCCCCCCAAAGACTAGATTTGTCGTCAACACCAACAACACAACTCCCCTCTACGGGTAGCACAGCCGTGCCAAGGAGCTTCGCTTAGCTTTGGAGGATGGTTCCTTGTCTTCTGTCCCTATACCCACCTCTTACCACTTCTCATGCCTCGAGTATGCACCTTGGAAGCAAAATCACAGTCATTCTGTGCCCTGAGTTTATCAAGAAGGTGGCTCTAGACAATCTTTAGAGAACTTGATTTTAGGTTGAGGACACCTGTGCAGCAGAGCTCTGCTTTTTGGTATTTGGTAGTCTACTCAGAACTGGCTCATTTCACATCACTGTTTTTGTTTTTGTTTTTGTTTTTTGGTTTATTTTCTTTTTAGAAAGATGGAGGGAGGAAGGGACAAAGACCTGCACCCTAGGAAAATCATATTAAGAAATTGAGACAGAGGGGGGAATAACACTTATGGAGTGGTGGAAGATAGGAAAAGAGAAAAACCAGGGCCAAAATCTTTTCTGGAAAGTCTGGTGTGATTGGGGGCTGGGGTCATTCCTGGGATCTTCACTCTCCAGCAAAAGCGCAGCATCCATTAAATACAAACATGCTGATTGCTCAAAAAAGCATGATTGATCTCATTGCTGTGCACCACCCAACAAGTCAGCCTACCAAAGCCTCAGTGTTGCTACTTCTGTGATTAATTATGTTCTGGAAGTCGGTAGGCTTGCCATCCTCCAGGGAAGTTGAGTTACCTACCAAAGGCAGGTGCCCAAAGAGCAGCTCATTCCATCGGATTGAAAAGTCCGTAAGCACACTTGGCCAAGAAATGTTCACTAGCACCACCAAATGCCAGAACTGACCCACAGGTCTTTATTTAGATGAACTCGCCCTACACTGCAGGTATTGTAGTGCCATTTTTTCCAGAGAACTAAACTGAGACTCGGCAAGATTAAGTGACTTACCTGAAGATTAAATAATGAGTAGGATCCAGAACTGAGTATGTTAGGTTCCAATGCCCTTATTCTATCATACACTATAGGACATTTCAGATGGAAAAGGGGGAAAATGGAAGGGAAAACATTTTAGAAAAGTAGATATATCTTCTTTAAATCAGACAATTTAGAGCACACAGCCCGGTGCCTAGCACACAGCCAATGCACTAAAGGTCAGCTACCATACTGGCTCTTTGTGTGACCGATTTTGCTTGCTCAGTAGTCTAATGGTGGCCTTTGTTGACAAGCTTACCCAGGACTATAGGATTTGTAGGTAACAAAATTAGTACATTTTGTGAGGTTTTCCTCTTCTTATTAAAATCTTGCAGCAGAGATGGTAGTTATTCATATGTTAATCATTCTATTGCTCTGGTACTAAGAGATATTTTAAATATAATTCAGGAAGTTAGTTGCCAACAGATGATCTCTTCTGTGTGAGTCAATGGGAGTGTTTTGATCCCATCTAATTTTAGGCCTTCTCTCGATATAAATAGCGTGTTCTTGAGGATCAAGGTGAACTGCCTTCATGGTGGAGTTTCCTGGAGACACCACACAGTGTTATTTGAGAGCTCACCGCTTTTATCTCCTGCTAAGTAGTTTGGCCCTCCTGTGGTCTGGCTCCTGCCCTCCTTTCCAGCCTGGTTATCTGTTCCTCTCTGACTCTCACCATCATGCTCCAAACCACAGACATGTTTGTAGTGTGTCTCCTGCTTGTCAACTGGCTGCCTTGGCTTATAGGATTCTCTCTGCCATAAATGCCGGCTCACTTCTCACCCAACTCCACTCCATCCCACCTCTGACCTTGTCTTTATCTCTTTGTTCTTGGAGACTCAGCCCCTCCAGGATTTTCTCCGAGAAATCTGCCCCAAAAGTTGCTCCCAGCAAGATGGCATCAGCTGCTGTCCTTTGTGTTCTGGACATACCATTGCATATTCATTTTTACTTGTAAATAAGTTATGTTATAATTATCTGTGTTCCCTGCACTTACCTTTGCTCCTGTCCTCTGCCTAGATACACATTTTATAGTTGAGAAAACTAAGGCCACAGGTGCTCCTGGGGGAAAAATGACCCTGGGACTCAGTAAAGTAGGAGTCATTTCAACATGTTTGGTGTTGGTGGTCCATATACCTTAATGATTATCCATATCACTTTATTATACTTTGTGTGTGATTCTCTTTAACTTATGGGGAGGGATGTTGTTGGGGAGTTCAGTTGAGGCAGACCATTTACCTGCTTAATGATGACATTAGGGATCCCCAAGAGTTACTTTGTAGGCTCCTTTTGTCTTCTAAGTGAACTGACAGGCCTAACCATATCTTGTTTCTTCCCATATGCTGCTTAACATTGCCAGAAGTTCATATCCCTTGCAAGCCTTTAAGTAAATAATTAAAATGCATGAATGTCACAGCCTAGTGTCCTGTGTCTGCTCCAGTATCGCTCCAACCTGCCTTTCTGACTGAGTTTTCCACTTGCCCTCGGTCCAACCTGGTACCAGCAAACTTGATGTCTCAACACACCGCATCGTCCATGCTGTCCTGTCCATTTAGAACGATCCTCCTGTCACCACAGAAATAAATTCTGTCCATATTTTAAGACTTACAAATCCTTGTTTTGCACATTCCTAAGGTTTCTACCTGCATGCAGTTTCTTCCAAATCCCTTCCCCTCATGTATACTTAGTTTATGGGATTTGTAGTTTTCTCCCCTTGTATTATAATTACTTTTTTGCTTCCCACATAAGCTCTTGGAGCTTCAAATCTGCCCATGCAACTTAAGCATGAAGATACCATCTCCATTTAGTAAACTTTAGTGTCATAGTTAAACTTTTTATTTCTAAGTAGCTAAGTCCAATTTAACCTTAGGATGACTCAAAAAAGGGACCATTTTGGATGGATGATGAGCTGTCTTACGGAACCAAGGTTTCTTGGTGCTCTCAAAATATAATGAACATCCAAGAAATGCATTCAAAGCAAATCAGATTCTCCTCATCTCACCTTCTCTGAGCACGTCTCTCGATCTTGCTGCACCTGTTTTCTCTGACTTTTCTATCCATTCGGTGGAGATTGCTTACCCAGAGCTCCCTCTTGATTCATCGTTCCCTTTAAAGAGAATCTGATTGGCCGGTTTGATCAATGACCCTGGCCCTCACCACTTAGCTCCAAGCAGTGATGTCCAGGCAGCTATGAGCCTAAGAGCCTAGTGGCAAGGAAAAGAGTGACCAGACATTTACCTGGATGGGCTTGGAGTAAAGGATGTTACTACAGAATTGCAACTATGATGATCTGAGAAGACACTCTAAACATGTATCTATCGTGGATCCTTGTGAGGATCAGATATGATAATTTGGGGCACAAGAAATATAGCATGTGGTACCTGAATCTGAATCTCTGCTCTGCTACTCATCGGCTTTAAGGCCTTAGGAGAGTTGCTTAATCTTTGTGCACCTCAGTTTCTTCATCTGGCAAACGAAGGGGCGAATGGGGACGTATAATAGTAATTAATCCTAGTACTGTGAAGATGAAGCCAGGTAGAAAGCGTAAAGCCCTATGAAAGAAATTGGCATATGGTGACCATTCGGTCACTTATTTTAACAATAAGTTATTGTTAAATACAATTATTTGCATAATTGCTACTCTGTCATTACTGTGAATTAAAGGTTTGTTTCTAACATCTCATATTTGCCTTTTTTAAAGTATAAATTTCTTGGGAGTAAGGACCATACATTGTACATCACTGTGTCTGTCTGTCATGGCGTAGAAGGTGGTTTCTGACACATTTTAGACATGGTAATCGGATGGATGGATGGATGGATGGATGGAAGGATGGATGGATGGAAGGAAATAAGAGCAGGAGCAGAGGGAGAGGAGGAGGGTGGAAAGGAGCAGGAGTAAAACTAATCCTTTAAATGCACTTTGAAATAAAAAGGAGATGCAGCTGCTTTATTCCTAAAGGATATCAGCCCATGATCTTGGGGGCAGAATAAGGAAATACAGCCTTCATCTGATGGAGTGATAACTGTATTCTGCTCTACGGATAGAAATGCTGGGTGACAATGACTGTCTGGTAGTGAGATAAAATAGACTTCTCAATTGTGTGATTAAGACTGAATATAGCAAGTGACAGTTACGAGCCTCATGTTGTACCTACAAATAAGGGAAACCACTAGATACTTAATTAAGTTGATTAAAAGTTCCATTAAGACATGATTTAATTAGCAGGTTATTTGCTGTGTGATCTGTAAAAAAAAAAAAATCTATCAAATGGTACGATTCTTAAGTATAGATTGTGTGTTTCAGGCATTTTCTTTGGAGCCATTTCAGGTGTGGTTAGAGTCTGCAAACGACGTGTTGTGGAACCACCAAGTAATTAACTGCAGGGCCGATTCCATGGTCACCGCTGAGAAAACATTAATTAAGCATTTGGGCCTGATTGGATTGTCTGCCCTCAGGAGCCAGATGCACAAAATCACAAGAGTGGAAGAGAGTGGCAGGGCAGTGTTTTTTTATGCAGCACTGGATTTGCGATTGTTGAGAGTGACTTCATGTCTGTGCTGTCACCCCATTAGAAAGTCAAGGCAGGGCAGCCCCGGGGGGCTCAGCGGTTTAGTGACGCCTTCAGCCCAGGGTGCTCCCTGCATGGAGCCTGCTTCTCCCTCTGTCTGTGTCTCTGCCTCTCTGTCTCTCATGAATAAATAAACACAATCTTTAAAAAAAAGAAAAAGAAAAAAAGTCAAGGCAAACGCAGCCTGCAGAGTGACAGCCTTTGACTGCAGCTTCAGAACAGGCCAGGAGGGACATTTCCAAGAGCAGGAAGGCAGGCGCTGGAAGGTGCACTCACACTTAGAACAGAAAAAGTCTAATTTAAAAATCAGGTGGGTCCCTTTTTAACTGGGATTCCAAGCAGTTCCTCTCTGTTCCTCCATCTCCTTAGAAGTGGGCACTTTTTCTGTAAAGAGCCTGATAACAGCTCTCCTGGCCTCTGCATATTATGGATGCATCACATATTCTTTGTTGTACTGTTTTCGGTTGTTGGGTTTTATTTTTTTCTTAAACAACCCTTTAATGATGTAAAAACCATGCATACCTTCGAAGAAAAGGTAGAAGCAGGCCTCCGGTTGGCCTGGGGGCATCGTTTCCTGATCCCCTGTGATTGTGTTATTAAGAAATTTCCCTTTCAAGCAACAAATCCCTAGTACTAAGGACTCAAGGATTGTTGGTTCTCTCAAGCCTAAACTTCCAGCTGGTTTCAACTGTGAAACAACTTTTTAACAATCGAACTTCAATAAAAATAAATAAATAAAATGCTCTTAGAATCTTTAAAAAATAAATAATAAGTAAATAAATTTGCACTTTCCAAGGGCACCTGGGTAGCTCAGCGGTTGAGTGTCTGCCTTCAGCTCAGGGCGTGATCCCCGGGGTCCTGGGATCGAGTCCCTCGTTGGGCTCCCCGCAGGGGGCCTGCTTCTCCCTCTGCCTGGGTATCTGCCTCTCTCTCTGGGTCTCTCATGAATAAATAAAATTTTCAAAAAAAAATTTTTATTCAGGGTTGCCAGATATTTCTTTCTTTTTTTTAATATGACGTGTGGTTGATACACAATGTTACATAAATTTCAGGGGAACAACATAGAGATTTGACAATTTATACATTGCGCTACCCTCACCGCCAGTGTCGCTACCACCTGTCAGCGTACAACACTATAGAGCATCGTTAAATATACTCCCTGTGCTGGGCCTCTCATCCCCGGGACTTACTCCTCCTATGGCTGGAAGCCTGTGTCTCCCACTCCCCTTCCCCCGCACACCCAACCCCTAGTCCCAAACCCTTTGGCAGCTTGTTGTCTGTGTTTTGTGGGTCTGTTTCTGCTTTGTTTTGTTTTAGATTCCACATATAAATGAAACCATATGCTATTTGTCTTTCTCTGACTAATCTCACTAAGCCTAACGCCATGTAGCTCCATCCACGTCATTGCAAATGGCAAAATTTCATGCTTTTGTATGGCTGAGTGATAGTCCGTGGAATATTCACGCCACATCTTCTTTATCCATTCATTTGTTGATGGACACTTGGGCTGCTTCCATGCCTTGGCTACTGTAAGTAATATTGCCATCAACGTGGAGGTGCCTATATCCTTTCAGATTAGCATTTCCATTTTCTTTAGGTAACCCGGTAGTGAAATCACTGGATTATATTGTATTTTTAATATTCTAAGGAGCCTCCACAGGGTTTTGTATCAGTGGCTGCATCAATTTATATTCTCACCAGCAGTGCTCCAGGGTTCCTTTGTCTCCACATCCTTGCTGGCACTTGGTATTTCTTGTCTTTTTGCCATTCTGACTGATGTAGGATGATACCATGTCTATTAGCCATTCTGCCTGGTGTAGGGTGATAGCTCATTGCATTTCCCTAACAATGAGTGATGTCGAGCATCATGTCACATGTCTGGTGGACATCTGTGTGTCATCTTTGGAAAGATGTCCATTCAAGTCCTCTGTCCATTTTTTTAAGTTGGATTCTTCAGGCTTTCTTTCTTTCTTTTTTTTTTTTTTTTTTTTTTTTGGTGGTGTTGTGTGTAAGTTCTTTATATATATTGGATATTAATCCCTTATCAGATACAACACTTGCAAATATCTTCTCCCATTCCCCTAGGTTGTCTTTTTGTTTTATGGTTTCCTTCACTTGCAAAAGCTTTTTATTTTATTTTATTTTATTTTTTTCTTTTTAATTTATTTATTTATATTTTATGACAGTCACAGAGAGAGAGAGAGGCAGAGACACAGGCAGAGGGAGAAGCAGGCTCCATGCACCAGGAGCCCGATGTGGGATTCCATCCCGGGTCTCCAGGATCGCACCCTGAGCCAAAGGCAGGTGCCAAACCGCTGCGCCACCCAGGGATCCCAAGCTTTTTATTTTGATGTAGTCCCAATAGTTTATTATTTTTCCTTTTGTTTCCCTTGCCTCAGGAGACCTATCCATAAATATGTTGCTAAGATCCATGTCTAAGAAATTACTACTGCCTGTGTTTTCTTTTAGGAGTTTTATGGTTCCGGGTCTCACATTTAGGTCTTTTAATACATTTTGAGTTTATTTTTATGTACAGTGTAAGAAAGTGATCCAGTATCATTCTTTTGCATGTAGCTGTTTTTTTTTCAGCACTATTTGTAGAAGACTTTTTCCCCAATGGATATTCTTGTTTCCTTGGTTATAGATGAATTGAACATATAAGTGCAAATTTATTTCTTACATGGTCTCCTCTTCTGCTGATCTATGTGTCTATTTTTATGTCAGTTCCATTCTGTTTCGGTTATTATAGATTCGTAGTGTATAATCTATAATACATAAAATACAATCTTGAAATCTTGAATCATGATTCCTCCAGTTTTGTTTTTCTTCCTTTTTTTTTTTTTTTTTTAATTTGTTTTTCTTCCTTAAGATTGTTTTGACTATTCAGGGTCTTTTGTGGTCCCACACAAATTGTAGAATTAGGTGTTCTGCTTCTGTGAAGAATGATATTGATACTTTGATAGAGATTGCAGTGAGTCTGTAGACTGCTTTTACAGTGGTCATTTTAATGATATTCTTGAAGTCTATGAGCATGGAATATCTTTTCCATTTTTTGCGTTATCCTCAATTTCCTTCATCAGTATTATATAGTTTTCAGAGACTCGATGTTTCACCTTCTTGGTTAATTTGTTCTTAGGTATTTTATTCTTCTTTGTAAATGGATTTGTTTTCTTAATTTCCCCTTCTGCTGCTTTGTTATTAGCATATAGAAACAAAAGATTTCTGTCTATTAAATTTGTATCCTACAACTTTACTGAATTCATTTATTCTAATAGTTTTTGATGGATTCTTTGGGGGATTTCTCTGTATAGTATCATGTCAACCGCAAATAGTGTCAGTTTTACTTCTCCCTCATAGTTTGGATGCCTGTTATCTCTTTTTCTGGTCTTATTGCTGTGGCCAGGACTTCAATACTTTATTGAATAAGAATGACAAGAATGAACATCCTGTTTTGTTTCTGATCCTGGGGGGAAAGCTCTCAGTTTTACACTATTATGTATGATGTTAACTCTGAGGCTACTATATATGGTCTTAACTATGTTGAGGTATGTTTCCTTTAAATCCACTTTGAAAGAGAAAAATCATAAACATATGATAAATTTTGTCAAATGTCTTTTCTGCATCTGCTGAGGTTGTGTGATTTTTGTCCTTTATGTTTCAACATAGTGTATCACATTCATTGATTTACAGATATTGAACCATTTTTTGCATCTTCAGAAAGAATCCCACATTATCATGTTGAATGATCCTTTTCATGTATTTTTGAATGTGGTTTGCTAATATTTTGTTGAGAACTTTTGCATCTGTATTCATTAGGGACATAGGCTTGTAGTTTTGTGTGTATGTCAGGGTAATGCTGACCTTATAGAATGCATTTGGGAACTTTCCTGTTTCTTCTGTTTTTCAGAACAGTTTGAGAACAATGGGAATCAACTCTTCTTTAAATTTTTGGGATAATTTTCCTGTGAATCTGCCTGGTCCTAGACTCTTGATTTTTGTTTTGTTTTGTTTTGTTTTTATCACTGAGTCAGTTTTTTTTTTTTTTTAATAATCAATCTGTTCTGATTTTCTTCTCTTCTTGATTCAATTTTGAAAGACTGTACCTTTCCAGGAATTTATCCATCTCTTGTAAGTTGTCCACTTTGTTGCATATCACTTTTCACAGTACTCATATAATATTTGTATTTCTTTTATGTCAGTAGTTACTTCTCTTTCATTTCTGATTTTTAAAAATTTGAGTCCTCTTTTTTTTCTTGTTGTATCTAAAGGTTTATCCATTTTGTTTACCTTTTCAAAGACCCAGCTCTTGGTTTTATTGATCTTTTTAATTTTTTAAAATTTCTATTTCATTTATTTCCACTCTGATCTTTATTATTTCCTTCCTCCTGCTATCTTTGGGCTTTGTTTATTCTTCCTTTTCTAGTTCCTTTGGTTATGAGATTAGGTTGGTTGCTTGAGATTTTATTGTTGTTGTTGTTTCTTGAGGTAGGCCTGTATCATTATAAAGTTCCCTCTTAAAACTGCCTTGGATGTAGCCAAATCATTTGAAGACACTAGTTAGATCTTACTTTTAGATAAAGAATGAATAGTCTTCTACTCTAAGCATGTTATTACATGGGGCATTCTTACACTAAAGAAATATATTATCTGAAATTTAAATGGATGCTCTGTAATTTTATTTGCTAAGTCTGGCAACCCTACTTTATGAGTGAGTGAGTGAATGAATGAATGAATGAATGTCTCTTTTTTCTGTATTATAGCAAGAAACCATTTTCATTAATTCCTGCAAGTTTCAGATTAAAGAGGCAGCCATAGTGGAAAAATTCATCAGTGTGTTCTGAAATCCTTGACTGCACATTGAGGACATGCTATATATTGTCAACAGAGGGATTTATTCAGTATGAAGAGATAACTATTAATCCTTGAGAAACTTTTCAGATTAATAGAAGGGGCATGAGAATTATGATGATTTACCAGAGGAAAACAAGAATAAAGAGAATCTATTGGGATTAGACATGTTATAATAATAGTGAAATAATAAAAATACTGCCTAATGTTTACTGAGTGATCAGAGTGTCAGACACCAGGTGCTTTTTGTACATGTAATTACTTATTCTTCAAATTCTGTCAAATAATTTTATTTTCCCAAGAAAGTTGAGAAGCTGAGAACTTCTTATTCTAGATTACACAGATAAGTAGTGGCATATCTGGTATTTGAACCTAGATAAAGCAAATTTTGAATCTTCTATTCTAATGACAATACTATGCTCTCTTAATGCAAAGATTTACCATGGACTTTATAAACATGGTTAATGCACCTTGTATGATCATATTATGAAAAATCAAAAACATGAAAATAAAAATCATTATGGAGAGAAAATTTATTTTTCCAAGTACTTATAGAAATATTAAAAATACAGCCTCAAAGAAATGTTAAATATAAGTGTTATTACATACATACATGGATATCCATATAAAATGTTTGATACATATGCCTACGGTTGGTAGCTTAACATTTTAAGAGATCCAAAATCCCACCCTAACAATGGTTAAGGGTGTTAAGATGCAGATATGCCCTGCTGCAAAAAATACCTTCCTTAGTTTGTCATTTAGTTGCTGTAATTCCTGCCAAGGAAAGCAAGGCAAAAGGCAGTGCTGTAAACAACACTGGAGGATACTGTGTCAAATGTTTTTACTGCCTCACCTGTTAAGCTAGTAACCCTTCATCATGATCACACTAAGCCAGCATAAATTAGCTTTGGTCCTGCTCATTGGGGATACCCACGGGTGAGGGTTGAGAGGTGACCCAGGGATGGACAGCAACCAACCGCGTAGTCAACACAGACAAGTAAAACCTCACCAGCTTCTCTACCCAGAAACTGATTATAAGAGTCAATTCCTATTATTTCATGTTTTTACTTAAAAAAAAAAAAAAAAAAGTTTATTTCATGACAGGTAATTCAAGTACATAATTTAAAATTCAAAAGCTACAAAAATAATTTTCCCTCGTTTTTCTGTCCTTTAATCACGCATTGTCTTCCCTGGATGGAATTACTTTTTCTAACACACCCTGATATAACCAGTGCATTTTAATGTATGCTTATTTGTTGTATTATATGTAAATGAGAGCATATGCATATAGTTTTCTTCATGGTCTTTTCACTTAAGATATCTTAGAGATCATGTAAATATATATTTTCTCCAGTTATTTTAATAGTTTCTTTTCAAAATATCCGCTTATATTATTGAAAATTTTACTTAATCCTGTGTTGATGAATACCTAAGTTATTTCCAACATTGTTAATACAATGTTGCAGTAATATTTAATGTCATTATGTCCCCAAAGCATGAACATCTGTGAGTTGAATAATCACAGTAAAAAATTTAATAAATATTGCTGAATTGTTATACAAACCTGAGTTGTCTACAAAAAAGGTGCCACTAGATGATATATATATCTACCAATATATTCACAAGGCCTTTGCATTTCAGTCACTGTTTTGTGGCCTATTTTATGTTTAAAAGCTATTTCTTATTTGTCTATGAAGTGTCCATATAATTTGCTCATTTTTTAATTGAGGTGTTATTTTTTATATTCTTACTAATCTATAGAAACTCTTTACATATTAAAAAAATTAGCTCTCAATTATTTAGATGTTTAAACTATAATATTTTAAAACTATATAAAATCATATATATAACTTAAAGTTGTTGGACGGGGGGAAGTCTAATATATTAAAATTCTAGGTAAAAATTGGTATATTCAATAAATCCAATACCCTGTTTCCTTTTCCTAACCAACACCAAGTGTTTTGCTTGTATATAGGGGATGCATTTTAGCACATTTTATTCAAATTGGTCGTGTATAAGCATAGCCATGAGTTTCCCTTCTTTTCCAATTATTTCTTCTTATCTTTATTCAAAGCTGATCCTAATTTGGATGAAATTATGTTAGATGAACTGGATTCTAAAATTACTGAAGAATATTGTTTAGAAAGTTTGATCTTTATTCAAGTAATGCAAAATAGGAAATATTTGATGAGCAAGAACCGAATAAAAAAAGGAAAAGATCTTGTATAGCTTAACCCTATCTTAAAAGTCTAAAAGTAATAATAACAATAATAAATGAAATCTAGATATTTCTCTTCCCCAAAAGAGCCCTATTAAAATCTCAATTTTAATTTTAAAATATCAGAATATGGTTTTATATTTTTCCTGATTTGTGATTGTGACTATATTACTTCAAGGGAACATGTCTAATTTCCATATAAAAACACCTTTTTTTATAAACACTACTAATATGAAAATCTATGCCATGATATGCCCCTGACACATTCAGATGATAGGTTGCAATTACAGGCTTATCATGTCCTTTTTTATCTAAAGTAATATCCTTGGATTTAGGATGAATGGTCTCTCGAGCATTGAAAACAATGACAATTGGAACTTTTGAGAAGTGTCCACCTTGTTAAAACTAATTACAGAGGAGAACAGAACAGTGATTTCAGTCACTGTTTCGTATGTGGCTAATGAAACAGAGAATGGGACACTCTTTCAAGGTCACGCACTAAGTTGGCAGTAGAACAAGAAATAGGAGACACTCTTCTGACGCAGTGCCCTGAATTCTTTACTGGAGAGGACACACTCCCAGTTCGAAGGCACTTTATGTAAAAGTCCTTTGAAATACACAGCCACACAGTTTAATGTTCAAACAAGCATCAGTTGGGATTGACAAGTACAACGGTTCTAGCCATCGTTTTATGTAGTATTTACCGAATGGTCACCATATGCCAATTTCTTTCATAGGGCTTTACTTTACGCTTTCTACCTGGCTTCATCTTCACAGTACTATGATTAATTACTATTATGAGTCCCCATTCGCCCCTTCATTTGCCAGATGAAGAAAATGAGGTGCACAAAGATTAAGCAACTCTCCTAAGGCCTTAAAGCCGATGAGTAGCAGAGCAGAGATTCAGATTCAGGTACCACATGCTATATTTCTTGTGCCCCAAATTATCATATCTGATCCTCACAAGGATCCATGATAGATACATGTTTAGAGTGTCTTCTCAGATCATCATAATTGCAATTCTGTAGTAACATCCTTTACTCCAAGCCCATCCAGGTAAATGTCTGGTCACTCTTTTCCTTGCCACTAGGCTCTTAGGCTCATAGCTGCCTGGACATCACTGCTTGGAGCTAAGTGGTGAGGGCCAGGGTCATTGATCAAACCGGCCAATCAGATTCTCTTTAAAGGGAACGATGAATCAAGAGGGAGCTCTGGGTAAGCAATCTCCGCCGAATGGATAGAAAAATCAGAGAAAACAGGTGCAGCAAGATCGAGAGACGTGCTCAGCAAAGCTGAGATGAGGAGAATCCGATTTGCTTTGAATGCATTTCTTGGATATTCATTATAATTTTTTAGAGCACCAAGAAACCTTGGCTCCGTAAGACAGCTCATCATCCATCCAAAATGGTCTCTTTCTGAGTCACCCTAAGTTTAAATTGGACTTAGTTACCTAGAACTAAAAAGTCTAACTATGACACTAAAGGGTACTGAATGGAGATGGTATCTTCATGTTTAAGTTGCATGGGCAGATTTGAAGTTTTTTGTGACTCTTGTATTAGTTGCCTAGAAAAAGTCAGCCTCGAAGTACAACACAACAGATGCTTGTTCTTTTACTCAAATCCGACACTTTCCTCTTCGAGGCTGACTTTTTTATTTTTTAATTTTAACAGAGGAAAATTATTCTCTTTTTTTCCCCCTCTTATATTTAAAAATGCCTCTAAATCATTGAGGAAACAGACCAAAGGGGACCCTAAGAAAACAATGGAAAGATAATATCTAAATCTGTACTTCTAGGCAACTAATACAATAATCACAAAATAAATAAGGAAATCAAACTCTTCCTCCTCTCCATAAAATACACTCTGGGAAGACATTCTTTAAATTTGTAAGATTTTGCCAAAGGGTTTGCTATTTGAAACTAGAGTACATTTGCAACAGCAACAACCACAACAAAATCTAGGATTTTCCTCAGTGGTTCTTTCATCCCCTAGCTATAAGGAATGTACAGAGAACTGTCTTTAATGTCTAGATAGAAAAGCAAAAGCCGTAAGTCACATCAATATTCAGAGGAACGTACACATTCAAATATGGAATATTGAATCAGCATGGATTACTTGGACACTCACTTCAGCTAGCGTCACAAAGGTGTGCAACAGAAAAGAAACAGCAATATTTATTCCTCTAGAATTGCTTTCTCTCCCCATTCACTAACTCCACATATTAGTTTGAACCACACGAGATTGCCAATAGCTGTGCAAAAGTGCCGATTTCATTTGGTTCAGCCTAATAAGTACCTATGTTCGTTGTCATTGAAGCATGCCATAGAATGCAAAGTTCGTAAGTCACGTAAAAGATTCATTATGTTGTCAACATAGCAGGAGTCATTGGGAAAAAAAACCAATGTGAAAATGGAGTCCTTCCAAATCCATCACTCTTTGTATTTAAGGTGACCTTCCATGGGTATAGATCAATGAGGATTTGCATCCTCTCAGGGGGTGAATGGATACCGTGAATGGAAATATCCACCCATGTTGCCAGGAAGGATAAACTTGGGAGTGACTTTATGGATCTCACTTGGACTCATCCTGCCTAGAGAAATCCCCTCTTTCAGGTCATATCATGAGTCTCTTCTCTTGATGAGAAGCAGAGATTGCCTTGGGTGGGCTCCAGAATGGGCACCTGCTTCAGACTCTAGTGTGTGAGTGTTGACCATGAGTTAGTATATATTCCTGAGAATACGGTGATTTTTATGCATTTGTTTTGTCATTACTCCTGCATTCTGCATTGGAAGATCTAGAGGGTAAAGATTATATTTTCTCTTTAGTTATATATTTTGTTTTATTTTTTGAAAAGATTTTATTTATTCATGAGAGGCAGAGAGAGATAGGCAGAGACATAGACAGAAGGAGAACCAGGCTCCTCACAGGGAGCCCAATGTGGGACTCGATCCCAGGACCCTGGGATCATGCCTTGAGTCAAAGGCAGACACTCAAAGACTGAGCCACCCTGGTTCCTTAGATATATATCTTAAAACATCAATGGACATATAGCTATATCTACTTTAATAAGTGAAAAGGCCTCCAGTGTTCTAAAATTACTAATCGGAAATGATTTCCTTGATACTTTATTTCATCCTAGCATATAAAGTATTTCCTTTAATTGAGCTTGAGCTTTCCAACTAATTTTTAAGGTTTTATGTATTATGATAAAGGAAAAAACAATGTTCACTCAATATCTTTTTTTTAGAGATTTTACATATTTGAGAGAGAGAGAGAGTACATGAGCCCACGAGTGTGAGAGGGAGGAGAGGCAGAGGAAGAGAACCTCAGGCAGACTCCCCACTGAATGCAGAGCCTGATGCTCGTGACCCATGAGGTCATGACCTGAGCCAAAATCAAGAGTCGGAAGCTCCACTGATTAAGCCATATAGATGCCCCTTAGTCAATCTCTTTTAAAAAGTAAATCCTTCACGTAGCCCTCAGGCACTGAATGCTGTGGTTCTGCCTCCTGTCTGGCCTCTCTTGGCCCTGACTTCTCTTCCTCCTTCTTGGTTTACAATATGCTGTTTCCTCCTCAGGGCTGCTGCCTATGTTTGTACTCATTTCCTAGAAAATACATCTCCTGACTCATGTCGCTAAACAAACCCATCCAGTCTTAGTGTTTAAGATCCTCAAAAAGGTCTGTCTGTCCTCTGAATTGCCAAATGAGATCTTCCTCCGATTGCGTGACGTTTGCTCGGCAATTTCAATTATATGTCTGCATACTGATTTGACTTCTGTCCCCACTAGACCACAGAATTCAGACATACGGAATATAATAGCCCTCAGTAAATTATTTTTAAAATAATTATTGCCTTGTTATGTGTATATTAACGAGACATGTGAATACTTAAGAATAATAAAGTGTCTGAAGGACATTTGCCAAGGCCTTAACCTTAGTTATCTCCTGGTAGGGGCCATCATAGTATTTTTCTCTCATTCTTTTTTTGTTTAACTTTTTTTTTTTTCTGTAATTAAGATGTATACATATTTCTTAGGTGGATTTTTATTTACCTTTACAGATGCTACTGAAAGATGGTGGAAGTTTGTAGGAGGGAATTTTTTTTTTTTAATTTTTATTTATTTGTGATAGTCACAGAGAGAGAGAGAGGCAGAGACACAGGCAGAGGGAGAAGCAGGCTCCATGCACCCGGAGCCCGACGTGGGATTCGATCCCGGGTCTCCAGGATCGCGCCCTGGGCCAAAGGCAGGCGCTAAACCACTGCGCCACCCAGGGATCCCGTAGGAGGGAATTTTTGAACCGGGGTGGAGTGTTCTTGGCAGCACCATCTCTGTGTGCCCAGACATGAAGATAATAGCTGGTGTCTTTCAAGAGATCTATTATTTGTCAGGAGTGGCGCAGTCTGTACAGAGCCTGAAAAGGTGATAGTTCAGAGAGCAGACGACCTCCAACCCTAAATGACATTGCAGAAACGTTTCTTTCCTGGATGTTTCATTTGATAGCTCTCATGCAAAGAGTTGACACAACAAGATTTCAATTTGAAAATGTGCAACAGAGTGAGACATGAATGGGAAGAGGGAGAGCATTGGAGCTTGGAAGCCAGTTACAAGACCAGATCGGCATTCCTGGTAGGAATGGTCTTGGCCCACAGAGAGCAGTAGCTGTAGGAATGCCCAGGAAGGAGAAGGAGGCGAGAGAAGCTAGAGATAGAGCCACTGTCAGCAAACCTATGCAGGAATAGAGAGAGGAAAGGATAAATTTAAAGTTTTGAGCCTAGGCAAGTGTAAGAATGGTGGTTCCATTTAGCATCATAGGGCGCCCGAAGAAAACTGAGAATTTGAGGTTAAGAGAAAATGAGTTGGGCTTGAATTAGAGGTTGCAGTGGAACTTCCAGAGACAAGTCCAGAGGGGACAGAAGTAAAGGTTAAAATGAAGTCGTGGGGAGTCAATATAAAGCTAATAGTTGATACCATGAGATGATGTGAGATTTCCCCAGTGAGGGAAGGCGGAGCAACAAAATGGAAGGCCAGAAGCGGAATTTTGGAGGAAACACCTATATATTTTTTTTTTTTTGAAACACCTATATTTTAATGACCCTAAGAAGGCAAAGGATTCAGGGAAATAAATTAAGAAGGGGATTTCAGGAAGAATTAGGAGATTGATTTATTACAGAAATTTAGGGAAGGAGCTTCCAGGGAGAAAGTGTAAAAGGTCACATGCTTCTCAGATGTCCTAGAGGACCCTGAAGTGATGACATGATACTGAGAGCTAAAAGTGACTGCTGGCGCGCTCGTGCCAGCCCCTGTTAGACAACATGCGCTTATTTGTAGTGCGTTGATCCCTTTCACATGAAGTATAAATCACGTTGGAATAACTTCATGAATGAATAAGAAATGGAGTCGATGAGTTGTAACCTCATACAGCTTTTTGTCCACAAACAACTTAACCTGCTCCAGAACCTAACTTTCAAATTTGAACACACGGTGGACTTGGCCACAAATTCTGCAATTCTAGTTCAGAATTCGTTCAAAGTGTAATTTCAAGTGGCTGCTTGATGTTTATCATCCCACTTGTAGGAAGTCTGCCTTTGATTTTTGAGATGAAAAGGGATTATTTTGTCCAGCGTGAAGCAGACTTCACTGTGGATGTTGTGCTGTCGCACTTGACCGAGAAGGAAGAGCCGGGAGCCGAGGGTTGCTGGGAGCTCACAAGCCACTGGAGCAGTGTCAGCTTCCAGAAGGCTGGCTCTCGGGAGTGCTGGGGCTCTGGTGCCAGCGGTCACATTGCTCTGAGCTGGAAAAGCTACTCAGGCAGCCACTTTGCATGAAGCATGCTGTCGTTTGGCCCGGCCGCTCTGTGTTGTTCCCCTGAGGCATCCCTGCACTATAGAGCTCTCTCGCAGCGATGAGGCATAAGAAAATTGCTCCACCACGAGAAGAGCCCATGTAAACCCTTCCTATGGATTATTCAGATACTGACAGTGACTCCACGTTGGGATACAGTGATGATGAAGATTCCAGTGATGAAGTTCAAAGAGCATCAGAGTCAGTGCATAGAAAACCGTATTTGCAAATATTTGGGATGTTTTTCATGCTCTGTGATGTCATTGAAGGGAATGTCTAACTCCTCCAGGAAGGCTTAAAAAAACAAACAAACAAACAAAACCTACTAAACTGCATAGCTTTGCCTGTAGTGATGCATTAATCAGCAGCACGTTTGTGAAGTAGCTGTTAATCTGCCAACAGTAGCTGTTTGCACGGTAGTACGCGTTTCTTAATTGTCGGGCTGCAGTCAACTAACACAGATACAGAAATACAGAAATGGAGGAGGTATGAGATTTGAATTTTAGAGACAACACACGTGTTTGACTCTTGGGTCGATACCTGTACATTTACGTCCTATAAAGAAGTGAGCTGAGTGTTTAGAGACGGTACATTTTGGGTGGATGTTTTTAATTGTACATTATCTTATCATTCTGGTTATGAGATTATCCTGTGGTCGGCATCAACAAGACTTTGAAAATCTCATATGATGTTCTGCTAGAAATGATCAAATTCTGTGATCTCTACAAAAAGTAGAAATCAAAGAGAGCTGTTTTTAAGCCTAGCATGATCCCCACCCCCCGCCTGCCCCCGCCTCCTCCTTCTGTCATTGAACCAGTGTTTCGTGAAGTCCCTGCTAACTTGGCAGATGTGCTGCGTGAAACCAGCATCGTAGCAGCTGTGTACGGATGGAGAGAAGTTTAATAACAACATGGAGCTCTTAGGACCTCAGTACTCTAGGAGTTTGTAATATCTCAGATCGCAATACAAATATTTGCTTGCTCCTGCAAAGGAAATAAGCAGACACAGTAAGTCACAGCACTGTCAGCTTCTATGAGGAATATTCTCTCGTTAGAAGTTTCTATGTCTCTCCTAAAATAAGGGATTAGCATATGTCAGTACTCGATCAGATAGCAACCTGTCTCTCCCAGGAGCAGGCTCTCCGGGTGCCCAGGAATGGCGTCTCTAGATACCTACACAGACAGGCATAAAGGCAGGAAGCCCCCTAATAACAGAGATACAATGACAGCGTAGTGGCAACATGAGTTGGCACTGAACAAACTTGGCATTTAATAATTTCCTACTGTAATGTGACATTATTATAAAGCAACACAGCAGGGCCAAGACATAGCCACGGATACAGACTCTGACCCTGAGAATCAAAATGGTTCATTGAACTAGCATTGCAGTTGAGCTCCCACAAACATACTAATGCTGCTTTTATTAACAACGACCCGTATTGTTAGTGATGACAGACAGACATCATGACTTCTTACCGTGCCGAAGTCACTTTGCGTTAGAATGCATTTAGGATTGTTGTCGCGTTGAAATCTGGCGGCAGCGGGCATAAGGAAATGGACTTTTGGGGACAGACATGGGGTCTGGAGCCAACCAGGTCTGTGTTCAAATTCCAGAGCAACAACTCACCCGCTATGTTTGACTTTGGGCACATTCCTTAACCTTTGTCCTCGTGTGTAAATTTGAGATAAAATACCCACCCTCTGCTATCTGGGTTAAATGAGATTTGTGCGAATCACCTAATACAGATCTTGGTATATACTAGGTACTGAACAAATGGCAAATATTATGATCTTATGTTTAATATATTGATTTTTTCCATGTTATGCTTCTTCTCTGTTTTCATATATGTTATTTTACTAGGTACTAAGGCTGGTCGTAGGCCATAACTTACAGATTTTCCTTTTTAAAATAAAATTCATCCAATTTCTTTTTTTTTTTAAGACTTTATTTATTCATGAGAAACACACAGAGAGGCAGAGACACAGGCAGAGGGAGAAGCAGGCTCCCTGCGGGGAGCCCAATGTGGGACTCGATCCCAGGACCCTGGTGTCATGCCCTGAGCCAAAGGCATATGCTCAACCACTGAGCCACCCAGGCGTCCCTAATACATCCAATTTCTATAGACTATCTTACTTTTCCAATATTTTTTTTATTTTTCCCCACGTGTGTTTTAAAATGTTATGTGTTTTCTTTTTGTTGCAAGAAAATTGCATTCACAAAAAAAAAAAAAAAAAAAAAAAAAAAAGAAAATTGCATTCACTTAAAAAAGTATATCCAGTTTAGACCAGGTAATAGAATAAAATTTTAAGTACTGGAAATTTGCAATGCAATTAAAAAAAATAATATGCACAGAGAATATATTCAGAACAAAGCATTATTTTGTATCTATTATATTTTTGAAGACTTTGTGGGTAATTTCTAAATTGTCGTGATGGTAATATATTTTAGGAGAATTCAGATTTAATATGATGTTGTCTGTAAAACTGTGATAGGTGTTCTTTTGGTTTTCTAGACTAGCAGCAATGTGTAGCAACGTACTACCACGAGTAACCTCCTAAGAAATAAGTCACTGGGGGGAAACCTGGGTGGCTCAGTGGTTTAGCGCCTGCCTTTGGTCCGGGAGGTGGTCCTGGCGACCCGGGATCGAGTCCCTCATTGGGCTCCCTGCATGGAGCCTGCTTCTCCCTCTGCCTGTGTCTCTGCCTCTCTCTCTCTCTCTGTCTATCATGAATGAATGAATGAATGAATGAATGAATGAATGAATGAATGAATAAATAGTCTTAAAAAAAAAAGAAATAAGTCACTGATACGGCTTATGAAAGCCCTGACAGGCATAACTGATGTTTTCTGCCCATTGTCATGTCCACTTCACTGAAAATTGCTGCTCAGAGAAGGATCATGGGGTTGAAAATATATCGTCTACTCCTTTGGTTCAGAAAGAAAATCTACACTCTGTTGGGAATCCTCGATACCCACGCTGTCATCAATAGCTTCTTTCCAGTATTTCATGGAACACTAGATAGTGTGGCAGCACAGGAGATGAAAGAACCAGAATATACAGAAGAGCACACTGCTCCCCACGGGCTGGGCATTCTGATAAACTTGACTTTAACCACCTTTAATAGCCTACAGGGGGTGGGCACCCTTACTATTCCCCCTTTTGAGGGCTTCCCATAGCTTGTAGCTTGCCTCGGAAAACTAAGTATGAGTCCGAAGCCTGCGCTCTGCAAGTCCTACCCACGGGCTCGGGGCTGTCGTGCCTTTGCCATTCTTGTACCGCACACCTGCTATGCACCTCCTGCACGCCTGTGCATTCGGGGCAAAGTAGGGGAATAAAACTAGCCATGGAAGTTGTACTGCTATGGTTCAGGGGGGTTAGGGGTGGGAAATAGAATCATCAACCAAGCGACCACACAAATAAATGTACAGATCGCAAACAGTTGTAGGTATTTGGGTGGAGAGGTACGTACACAGGGCCTTGAGAACAGATAAGCAGGGAACCTGGTCTAGTTACTTCTAATTAATGGAGGAAGGGACACATTGGCCGAGATCTAAAGGGTTAGTAGGGGGAGGATGATGTATGCAGCAGAGAACAGAGGTGGCCAGTTTGGCTGGAAGATGGGGATGTAATGTGATGTGAGAGGCTCAAACAGAATCACACTGGGAGCTGAGGAGACTAGAATAAAAGTTGTAGAATCAGAAGAGAGCTCAGTATGACATGTGGGCTGAAAATATGCAATCATCAATCACTTCTTTAATAGCAATAACCAGTGGGAAACAAAAATGGGAAAAGTTTGCTTTCATTAGAGAAAGCGATGATCTAAGACACCAAAGATTCTTCTTAAAAATTACCCAGACCTAGTGAAAAAATTAAGAGATCTTACTTAAAGCCTAAAACTAGCTCCGAACAACTGTGGGAAATTATTGTATGGAAAATCAATATAATCAAAAAGCCCTTATTCTGAAATCCATGTGTAAATGTGATACAGCTCTACCAGAATCCCAATGTGACTTCCCTTGCAAGTGGAAAAATGATTTTAAAGTCTCTGTGAAATATGAAAGCTTAACAATATCATTAAGCTGTTTTTGAAAATTGATTTCACTAAGGGGGGGAGTTGTTTACCAACTATTCAATACTAATGGTTACTATAAAGCAACTGTAATTTAATTTTTTTGATTTTTAAAAAAGTTTTTATTAAGTAATTTCTACACCCATCATGGGGCTTGAGCTCACAACCCCAAGATCAAGAGTTGCATGCTCCACGGCCTGAGCCAGCCATGTGCCCCGCAACGGTGTAATTTTCATAGCATGGTGTAGCAACAGTGAAAGATGCATCAGTGGGAAAAAAAAAAAAAAAAAAAAAAAGCTGGGTTCAGAAATACATGTGAGAATGTAGTGTATTTTGACAAAATAAAAATTCAGTGGGTACATCTTTATTTTCAAAACTTTAAAAGCCTATTATTAGAGACCTGGGTTATGTGGATCATGGTTTTTAGAATGTATTATTAACAGTATACTATTCTGGTGTATATCTCTGTAATGTATTTCAAACCTCTATCTACCATTAATCCTAATAACTTAGAAATTTTACTTTTCTCGGAGAAGGAGTACGTTTCCAAGTATAGCTTAACGTTTCTGTACTGTGGTACTATGACAGCTTGAGTTGCTCAGGGTGAAATGTGAATGTTGATTTACAAAGTCTGTCGTTGACCTCGGGTTAGATGAGAGATACAAGAACGCATTTTTAAGATGAGAAATACAAGAACACATTTCTGAACTTTAAGAAGTTCAGAGGTACGCCTGCAGTAACAAATTGGGTGTTTCTAACGAGTATATACATATTTCAATCAGAGCGATTAAGACCTGTCAAATATTCTTGAAGAACCAAGAACTCTGGTGTAGATGAATAACTGTGTTATAAGTTGCCAGAAGGTTAGCCACATTAAAGCAGAGTCTCAAAAATAAATAAATAAATAAATAAATAAATAAATTAAATAAATATAATAAATAAATAAATAAATAATAAATAGAGAGTCTCTAAGGTGATAATTAAAACAGATCCATTGTTCCCAAGGTTGTAATAATAAATTCATACACCAATGGATTAGATAGTCAAATCTCAGAAATATATCTTTGAGTCCTTTAACAGTTCTAACCTACGTCATTATCATCCTCATCATTATCCAGTTAACTCCTTAATTCCCCGAAGAGCACAGCGCATGATGATCTAAAATTTTGTTTCACTTGTAATAATGACACTTTAAAATTGAAAAATTTAGCTCCTGGATTATGACTCTAGGATTGAAGGGCTCAATGGCAAGAGTAAGGAGGTTCCTCAGGACAAAGAAATTTGAAATATGAGCCAAGCCTCACCCTGGGGAGGGACACATCAGAGGCCTGCACGTAGTTCACTGTCCTGAAATTAACTGCAATGAACTCTCTTCTTGGATATTAAAAGTTACTCAACTTCAACATCTCTCTCATTTCTGTGCAGGGAGGATGTGAGGACAGCAAACGTAATTGCCGCAGAAGCTGTGACCTGCCTTGTCATCGACAGAGAGTGAGTACATTGGGTTGTTATGCGTCCTGCGTACTCTGATCAGCGACGTGCTTGAGTTCTTGGAATTAGGCAGTTATTGATACTTGTTGGATATTCTTTCATTTTAAAATGAGGCTGTATATTTGATTCTCATTCCCTATTACTCCTGGAGGTGGCTGGCTCTGCCTTGAGAGCCTTGAGAGCTTCCACAGGGTGCGTGACTGTGACAAGCCCCACTGCAGTTAGCTCATTTACACACGGGCCATAATGCAGTGTCCCAGAAATGTGAGGATTAATGAGAACACACGAGGAAGCATGGGCCCCAGTGGATTTTGTACCCAGGAGGGGAGACATATATCTATATATATTTATATCTTTTAAGATTTTATTCATTTATTCACAAGAGACACAGAGAGAGAGGCAGAGACACAGGCAGAGGGAGAAGTAGGCTCCCTGTGGGGACCTCAATGTGGGACTCCTCCTAGGTCCCCGGGATCACAACCTGAGCCAAAGGCAGATGCTCAACCACTGAGCCACCCCGGAGCCCTTGAACCTGGGAGGATCTTAACAATGCTAGCTATCTGGGTAAATTTGGAGAGTAATAATTATGATTATCACTGCTATAGAATATATAATCATTACTATTATTATTAAGACATGGATCATTCCTTCAGCATGTTAGATATCTCCATTCTCTCATCCCCAGACTCCTATAAGAGAAGCTTTTAAGGAAGGTGCTTTTTGGAGGAAACATCATTTTAGACAAGCGTATACTTAGGGTCATTGCGAGTGTTGGCAATGATGTTTCTCATTGTTCCTTGCCTCCTTTCTGGCTTTGCTAGTCTCATTGCCTGCGTGCTTTATGTGTTAAGCTACAAATAATCCGATTACTGAGTCTCCAGGGGCCTGGGCAAAATGTGTGTGTACTATCTGGTGTGCACACTGTTGTGTGTGTGGGTGAGTCCATCAGGAGAGCCAAGCACCTGACCCAAGGGGAAGAACCACAAAGCACCCCTTTCGTGCAGCCAGTAGAGCCTGACAATGGGGGCCAAATGCAAGCAGTCCAGCATGATAGAGTCACACGTTGAGCTCAGCAAGCTCGAGGTAGAGAAGGATCCACCTGGTCCATGGATCTCTATCCTGGACGCCCCTGGTCCACGGATCTCCTGGTCCACGGATCTCTACCTGGTCCACGGATCTCCATCCTGGACGCTCCTCGGCGCTGGGTCTGTAGGAACCAGAGCAGGGGCACAGCTGTAGAATGGCACGTCCATGAATGTCTCGACACAGATATTCTTTATCTGGTTCCCAGAAAAACCATGCCTATTTGTGGGAGCAATCACTAACCGGTTGTTTCCTTGGTTTGCCTAACTTCTTACTGAGGATCTTCCAGGTGCAAGGCGTTATGTGCGGTGCTGTGAGAAGAATCAGAGGGCACCACACATCCTGATTTGGGGGTTTCACACCTACTAGAGAAGACATGGCCTGTGTGCAAGGCAGGAAGTGGGAAGGGTCCAGAGCACCCACGTACAGGAGGCCAGCGCAGGGAGCCACTGCTACTAAGGAGGATCGGGGAAGTCTTTGTGAAGGACATGGCATGGTTAGGTGGACCTGGAGGGACAGGCAATAGAAATAGTGGGAACAGCATAAGCAGTACTCGTAAGGGTGGTTGGCAGAGGTGCTGTGACAAGTGAGCTCGCAGATACATTGGGGCTGCTTCCCCAGGAACGCTCAGTGTCGGGACTGTTTCATGCAGCCAGGGTGTCACTGTATCACTGGATTGGTAAGCTAACCTGAGATTGCTGTGTAAGATGAATTGGCGGAGGGCTCGGAGGCCAAATATCAGGTTAGTGTCTGTAAATCCAAGTGTGATCAGGAGACCAGTTATAGGAGAGCTGCACTGGAATGAAGAAGTAAAACCAGAGGGCTTACTCCTTGACTGAATGTAGAGGGCATGAAAGGAATTAGGGATGTACTCGAGATCGAGAAGATCCAGGAGTAGAGAGAAATCCATTTGGGAGGCACAGTGATATTCCGTTAAAAATATAATGAATGTGACATATAAGATGGACACTCAAGAACAGATGCCCTGCAGGAGATAAGTAACATGAGTTCTTGTTAGAGTTAAATTAAATTAAAATTAGCTTAAAAATTGCTTAGGGAGAGTTAACAGCTGTAGCCGCAAGTTTGGTGGAATAGCGTGAGAAAAAAAAAAAAAAAAAACCAGCAGAAGATAAAAGGACCAAGTTTAGAATTTGGGAAAATTCTTACATTTAAGAATGAAGCAGAAGGAGAAAAACCAGTGAATGACAATGAAGCGTTGGCTATTGGAGCAGAGCAGGAAACCTCACAAAGGAAGAGAAGATTCACAAGAGGAAGGGTCGGTGGCAGTGTTCAGTGTAGGTGGAAGCCAAGGGGTATACAGATAGAGGTGAAAGGTTTCAATCAAGAATGGCATCATCATATGGTTTCACTCTACATGGAATATGAGAAATAGTGAAAGGGATTATAAGGGAAAGGAAGGGAACTGAGTGAGAAAAGTTAGAGAGGGAGACAAACCACGAAAGACTCCTAACTCTGGGAAACAAAGGGTTGTGGAAGGGCAGGTGGGTAAGGGGATGATGGGGTGACTGGGTGATGGGCACTCGATGGGATGAGCACTGGGTGTCATACTATATGTTGGCAGATTGAATTTAAATTTTTTTAAAAAATTAAAAATTAAAATTGCAAAAAAAAAAAAAAGGAATGGTATCCAGACTGCAGGGAGTGAGTGGGTGCTGAGGAAGTGAGATCACCCAGACTAAGGGCTCTGTCTTTCAGCAACTTGGTGGAAGGAAGGAAAGGGGAGGGAAGGGGGGAGGAGAGGAGGGTGGGAGGAGAGCATGAAACATTGGTGGGCTCCTGGGGGGTGTCCTTGTGACAATCACACACAGGAAGACGGCCTGACTGTAGAACTCAGAAAGTGCATTTCTATGCTCTTAGAGGTGAAGTGGGTCTTCCCACCAAAAGTTGAATTCACAGCTTAAAAAACAAAACAACAACAACAAAACCCCACTGTAACTGAAGCCTCCTGTCAAGAGCTGCTGCTGGAACCTAATTTATGGCCAATTAGGGGAGCACCACGGCTTCATCCCATGCAAACAGATGGCAGACATTAGAACTGTCAACAAAAGGAGCTTCTTTCACAAATTTACAAGCGAGGTACCATGTTACATAAGCCAGTAATTATGCTTTATCATTCCGGAGGGAGAGCAAAAGAACATTATTGTAACTAATCATGCACGTCAGAATTTCTTTTAGAAAATGCTCATTGACAAACTAGAGAATGATAAACAGATACATGGTTTTCCCAAAAAGTATTCTCTAATGATTAGATTCTTACAGCCTCATCGGGATCTTAGTAACTATCTGCAGTGATCCTAGAATTTGCAAAAACTGACTAAAAAAAGGTCTAACAGAACAGTCTATGTCCATTAATGCAACTTTTGAATATTAAAAAAAATAACTAGGTGTCTTTAGCGCCTCTCATCTTGGAATCCATGAAAATAAATAAATGTGAGAGTAGGTACGTTAGTGCTTTCCGTGATCAGTTATGCAATGCCTGCTTCTTCATTGGCATGAGTTGTTGATGAAGCTAGAGATTCAAGAAAGATCGTTTATTTTTCAACATGTTGAGATCATTGTTAAAAGGCAGTAAGTTAACTGCTAGTAAGTAGTCAAAGAGTTTTATATTTTTTTTCCTCAGGAAATTAGGATCTAAGTTAGAATCCTAATTTTCTGTGTAACCTTGCAGAGCTTGCCATACTGGTTACGAAAATTAAAATATTTTCTTAAAAAAAAATTTTTTTTTTCTTACTGGTTAGTAAATAGCAGTGGTCCGAGCTCCCTGAGTATCCCTAATGCTCCTCTACTGCCCGGCTCATCTGACCTCCCCACCCATGACTCTCCCAATCCCTCCTTGATGCAACAACTAAAAGGTGGCTTCTATAGATCCGAGTCCTAGTATCCATCCTGATCGGCCAATTCCTGTGTCATACTGTTAATTGGTTGACTGTCATCCCTGGTAATCTGAAGCTAAAATAACATCTCATCATCATTGGTTTCCCAACTTTTGTTTTACCCAATCCATTGTATAAATAAAATAGAAAGAAAGCAGGGACTTTTCTGGCTCCAGGTGTAAAATCCCTAGGGTACCCAAGGGTCTTCCCTCTGTCCCTCTAAATCATTCCAGATGATGCCCAAGGCCCTCCATGGGACTCCAGGAGTCACTAAAGTAATTTACACACCACATATGGCTAAGCTTTACATCATTGACCCTTGGGATGTTCAGTCATACTTTGGAATCATTTGTGGCTTCAGACAGTTGTCATTGAGACGTAATTGGGGATGGAAGCCTAGAACTAGCCTAGAGGAAGTGCAGTGTGCTGGGGCATAAAATGATGTGTTTCAAAGGGAATCTCAAGTATCAGATTATATGACATTGTAAAGGGCAGGCCTAGACCTCAAGGTATCCTTATATCCCTATAGATCAGGGAAGCTGGGGTGACTGTGGTTCAAGTTTTTAACCTCCTAGAGCTCTAGTTGCCTCATCTGTAACAGGCATATTCATGCCATGTGTTTAAAAGAGCAGTGGAGATGCTAGTCATGAGGGTGGTGCCTGGAAGGCAACTCGTAAGTCTGAGGATGGTCTCAAGACTCACTGAGAATAGTGAAGCAAACAGATTACCAAGAAAGATTGGAGACTGAGAAAAAGTCACTTCTACACTACAGACTATTTCTCAATACCCAAATGGGGGCTTATGTATTAAAATTGGGGTTAGAACTAGACTATAGGAAATTTTATGTTTATTCATTAGGAAAAGTAGCAGTGAATGCCTGCTTCCTGTCTCAGATACATGGACTCTTGGGATAAACAAGACACAAATTCAATTTAGGTCTGAAAATTGAGTCTATAAGGCCAGGTCACTTGGAGACAACTCTGTGCCTATATTAAAATTGTTTTGAAAAATAAAAATAAAAAAAAAAATAAAATTGTTTTGTGTTTCCTTACCAGTGCTGATAGCAAAACCCCCTGTGTTCGGGTCACCCTGGCCTCTACCTGTAGTGCTTTCTAATACTAGTTTTCAGCTCTTGAGCCAAACGTGCATCAGTCTCCAGAGATCCTGCTTCTGATCCTGGTGTTCACCCAAATTTCTCCCCACCCTTCTCGATTCTGGTGGGCTGGTCTCTTCCTCCATTTGCCTTTGCTATGGCTAATCAGATGTTCGACTCCAAGGTCAAGAAAAAATAAAAATACTAGATCCCCTTCATCTGCACTCTGGGCTAGTGGGCCAGACAGGCAAGAGCCTGGGAAACCTTCTATATTATGATCAGAATGCCAGAGGAGATGGAAACATATGGAGAAAAGTTCCTATATCCAGCTTCTCTCAGAGGGAGGTGCTCTAGATGTTTCTGAGAAGCAACTGGTGGGAGGGCTGAGGCTCACCAAGACACATGCTCAAGGAAGAGCAAAAGATCACTAAACTACCCAACAAAAATGGTGGCTTGTGTTACGAGCAGGAGTTTTATGTTCTGAGTGGAGTATGCTTTGTGAAGCCAGAGCTGCATGACTTAAGCCAGGGGTCGGAAAACTCTAAAAGGATCAGCTAGCAAATATTTATGCTTTACAGACCTTGTGTTCTCGGTTGCAACTCGCCAACTCTGCTGTAGTAATGAGAAGTGAGCCAAAGACAATGCATAAATGAATGAGCATGGTTGTGTCCCTATAGGCTTTGTTTATGTGTGCTGAAATTTGAAGTTCATAGTTTCAGGGGTTAAGAAGTATTACTCATCTTTTGAGATTTTTTTTTTTTATTTCCACCATTTATCAAAATCATGCTTAGCTCATGGCCACCCAAGAAAAACAGACAACTGACTGAATTTGGCTTCTGAGGCATAGTTTTGCTGACACCTGACTTAAACAGTGTCAGAGAATTGAGCGCTGCCCCCGTGGTCCTGTTCTGATCTCCCTCCCTGCTGTGCTCCACCTGTCTTTTAGATACAGCGAATATATAAAGACAGATTCGCAGTGCCCTCCTGTGCTGGGCCTCCACATGCCATCTATCTGCTTGCCTCTCCCTCTCTGATACCCATCCACCTAAGTCCTCTGTAGGCACAACCCTTGTGCATCATGGGCACACACACAGCTTTCTTTGTTTTCCATCCTTGTTCTTATTTATGCTTTTTTTTTTAAGAGTTTTATTCATTTATTCATGAGAGACACAGAGAGAGAGGCAGAGACACAGGCAGAAGGAGAAGCAGGCTCCAAACAGGGAGCCCGATGTGGGACTCGATCCCGGGATGCCAGGATCACGCCCTGAGCCAAAGGCAGATGCTCAACCACTGAGCCACCCAGGCGTCCCTATTTCTGCTCTTTTTAAGAAGATTTTATGTATTTAAGAGAGAGAGAGAAAGAGAGAGAGCACAAATGGGGTGAGAGGCAGAGGGAGAAGCAGACTCACCGCTGAGCTGGTTCCCCAATGTGGGGTTCAATCCCAGGACCCTGAGATTATGACCTGAGCCAAAGGCAGATGCTTAACCAACTAAGTCACCCAGGCACCCCTTCTTATTTCTACTCTTGCATTTGCTAGGAATTCACTTTAGCTTTGCATTAACTTGGGTAATAGCTAATTAGAAATTAAGGTGGTTCTCTGCAACAGTTATTTGCATTTTGATGACATACCCCAAAAGATAGAGAAATCATAAAAATTCAGAAGATTCTAGTATTCCAGGTGCCCTGAGGGAGGACAGTAGGGGAAGGATTTGGAGACAGCAGAATCCTTCATGCATCCTCTGACCCCATCAGCCAAGTCAGTCTCACGAAGCCCTATGTGCCCAGTGGCATTTGTCCCTCTTAGGTCACCTGTGTCCTTGTCTTTATATAACTCGCCATTCTGTGTCCACATGATAGGTCCATAGGGAGCGCACGCCACATTGCCTGTAGTCACATTGGTTAACTGATAGGGTGATAAACTTAAAATATTTCACAGCCTCAGCTTTTCCTACAGCCTAAATGGATTTTATTTTGGTTCATTTTCCAGGATGAAATCTAGGGGTGATGTGAGGATATTTGCAGGCTGATCACAGAAACCAAGTATACCTTACAAGCATTGTATCAGCTGCGATCATTTGGGTTTGTCTTTTTTTATGGTGCTGTTATTGATTGGTATGCTTTATAAAAAAAATATTAAGCAGGAAAGATAAAATCCAGAAGTTTAGAAGACAGAGAGACATTATATTTGTTCAGTTCAATGATGTGACTTGAATGATAGTGTGCCCTGAACAAGCATGATCTGACTACAAATAAGCATATTTCCACTAGAAAAGAAGAATATTTGGAGACCATTTGTGGTTTTGGTAATGGAGAGAAGTGGATGGGACTGCAGTTTGTCATGTGTGCCTATCCCAGGGCTTTAAAATGGGAGACCTTCCTCCGACTCCAAGTCTTCACAGAGATGATGCATAGCATCGCTGGAGAAGTCTTTGAGAAGGCCCAGGCTCTTGCTTCATCCACCCAGCTAGAAATTACTGCTTACCTGCTCCATGTCAGCCACCCAGACATCTAGTCGCCGGGGGTCTAAAAAAAAGACCTGTAAGCATATGACTTATTCTCATACCTGTCATATGGGTAACTTTCAGCTCTAATCTGTTAAGTCACAAGCTGTTGGAGGTTCTCAGGGTACACTTTTGTAACCACTGGACTCCGTTCAATTAAAAGAAGTCCAAAGCCATTAATATATGGGTATGCCACTAATCAAAATGCACTAAATTTTTTATTTGAAAACCATTGTTAAAAACATGTAGATGGTCAGTGGATTAGTTGCAAAGTCAGCAGAGATTTAAGAAGGAGAGGTAGGAAGGACCTTCTAGACTGGGGCCTGACCAACATTTCCCATTAGGGGTGAGATAGTAAATATTTTGAACTTTGTGGCCTATAGTCTGTCCCAAAAGCTTAACTCTGCCATTTGGCCCAAGGGCCGTAGTTTGGTGTAAGCGCTGTTACAAGTCAGCTTTATTTTTACAAGTGATGAAATTAGGTTCAGAAGTGTCAGGTGCACTCAAATCACACTGCTTAATAGGAAGAATGAATCAAGATACTTAGCATATTCACATGCTTGTCTTCTAATGCTAGATCTTAGAATTTTAGAGCTTAAAGAGACTTTGAAGAATCTCTCTTCCAAATTCTTTAGAAGTGAAAAAGGTAAGTCCTGGAAGGAATATGGACTGTCCAAGCTCTTTATTTTCTTTTTAGGATTTTATTTATTTATTTTGAGAGAGAGAGAGAGACAGGCAGACAGTAAGAACTCAAGCACAGGGAGAGGGAGGGACAAGCAGACGACTCTGCACTGAGCACGAAGCCCATCTGGGCTCGATCCCGCAAACCTGAGATCATGACCTGAGCGGAAATCAAGAGTGAGATGCTAAATTGACTGAGCCAACCCTGACAGTCAAGGTTCTGTAGAGCCAGAGATGGAATTACAATGCAGCTCTCATGGCATCCGTTTCAGTGCATTTGCACCTGACTCATGTTATGATTTAAATTACCAAGATAGAAAACTCATGCATGTATTAATTCAATAAGCACCCGGTGAGGATCCAGTCTGTGTTCAGCCTTAGGGTCACTGCTGTGATAAATGCATAAAAGGGAGATAGTTGGTTCAAGAAGCTCATAATCACGAAAATGAACAAACAGTATAATGGTATAAGAGTCCACCTGAGAAAGGAGAAATGCTTGGTTTGTGAAATGAGCTAAAATACTCTCATTGAACTAAATCTGAAGTGAATTCGACTACTTCTAAGAAAAAAAGATGAGTGAGTCAAATCTTTGGCTGCCAGCCTCGCCGCCTCAAAACACCATTGTGGATTGTGGCTAGATAGTTGAGTCACTGGATTAAGATGACAGTTTTATCATTTCAGTGAATTTATTTCATTAAGAGTATATGAACCTGTACTCAGCCACTCCTCTGGCCTTCCGTGGTAAGTCGGGCTGTCCTGTCATTTTTCACAGTAGCCTCCTCCCCTTGCTATGTCATCGGTTGACGACACCCGTCAGTCTGTTTTGACTCATGATCTAGAAGCTTGAGGAGGACAGAAGCCAGGTTTACATTGCTCATGCTGCCTCGTTGGTTCTCAGCGTCATGTCAGGACACGTACTAGGTCCTCCCCAAGTAGCTGTTGAAAAGCTGTATCAGTCAGGGTCCAACCAGGAGACAAGCAGCACACGGTAGTCTGAACAAGAAAAGTTTGTTTTGAAGAATTAGTAGCTGTACCAGGAGATTGAAGTAAGAAGCTAGCAAGAAAGGAGAAGAGCTCTGGAGAATTCAGGGATGGTAGATGGGACTAGTCACCAGCTCTAGGCCTGAAGGACAGCACTCGGGGAAGACCCCACCCCCACCGACCCTCCCTTGTCCCTCCTCCAGCCGCTACCCTGCTGGGACTGGGGACCCGACCTTGCTGTAGAACAGGGGTCCTGAAACTCGGCACTACTGACATTTTGGGTGAGAGAGTTTGTTTTTTTACGGAGCGCAGGCCTATGCATTGTAGGATGCTTATCAGCATCCTGACGATGATGACTTCTTCTTTTCTTCTTCTTCCTTCTTCCTCTCCCTCTCCCTCCTTCTCCTCTTCCTCCTCCTTTTCCTCCTCTTCTTCTTCATAAGAGACACACGGTGGGGGAGGGGGAGGCAGAAACATGGTAGAGGGAGAAGCAGGCTCCCTGTGGGGAGCCCAATGTGGGACTCAATCCCAGGACCCTGAGCCAAAGGCAGATGCTCATCCAAGAGCCATTCAGGTGTCCCAGCATCCTGACTTCTACCTACCAGATGGTAGTAACACTCCCCATCATCCATCACTGGGTTAAGCAACAGTGTCTCCAGACATTGCCTAATGTTCCCTGTGGGGCAGCATCACCCTGGTGGAAGGACATGGTGGTGGTTTGCTGGATGGTAACCAGGTGCTGGGACACTGGGTCCGTAGAACTTGTGCCCTGTAGGGTTCCAGGGAAAGCCATCCACAGGGTGGTATGACACTGCCTGTGGGGAGGTCCACTGAGGGAACCTGCTGGCTTCATGGTGTTGCTGATCAGCTGCTGGGCCCTGGAGAAGCTACAGGAACCCCCCAGGCTCACAGGGACAAGGAGACAGAACCCCTCACTCTGGCAGTGTCTCCCCAGTGCCCTCTCCTGACAAAGCTTCAAAGCCAGTTGATGGAGAAAAAAAATGATCCCAGATCTGTTTTTACAGAGCAGTGAAAAAGGGTGAGTTTGGAGCTGGCAGGCAGTAAATCAACAACCAGTACAGATTCCAAATCAAATCCTCCTCGCAGTTCTAGAGCTTTAAAGATAAACAGAAGGTCCCCGAAGGAACTCCTGGTCAATTCAGGGGCGTTAAAGATCAACATGAGAGACCCTTCCAGTTTAATAAAAAGGATGGAGGAGTGTGTCGTGCCTGGAGCATCCCAGAGGACGTACTGGACAAAGTCACATCTTTAAGTTGAATCAGGTCTCTAAGTTAGGGAGAGGTTGTACAGGTGAAGAAGAGACCGTAAAGTCAGCTCCCACCCAAGGAAGGGCATGTACACGAGCAAGGGATTTGGAAAGGCCACTGTCCAGCGATGAGTGGAATATGGCAGGAACAGAGGACTTTGGAGTTAAGAACTAAATGGTCAGTGAGACAGGTGGAGTGTGGGGAGATACGGTAAGAGAGAGGGGATCAGGACAGATTGTGAAGAAGTCTGATGTCTCAAATTGTCCCCTGGGCAGTGAGGAACCCCGGGGAGAACTCTTGGTGTCTGCATTTGGTTTTGAAGGATGGGAATGGAAGGTTGACTCCAAAGGGGCAGAAGTCAGGCTGATGGGAGAGTGATGGGAGACGGTTCACCCGAGTCCAAGAGCTGCCACGCCACCCCAGGGCAGAGTTGGGGCAAGATTTAAATGGGGGAGATGGAGAGGAGCTTTGATCGGGGTAGGGGTGGAGGCTGTCTCCAACAGGCGGGGAGCATGGGAGCTACCGCAGGCTCAGGGGCTGCCATTATGGGTGTGATAACTTCCACCTGCCCAAGTGGCGGTGTTCAGACGGAGAGGTCCACGGGAGGTTAGAAATGAGTTTGTTTCCTGAAAGTCAGATGATGAATGGAAATTGATGTTGGGGTTAATCAGTTAATCAGTTTTAAAATATTAATATAAATATTAGTATATTTTAAAATATTACGATCACAGCGGTGGCGTTCATTACAACGATTGTTTCGTCTACCTTGATGAATGAATAATTCGTTTTTTTTTAGAAATGCCTAAAACCATTCTGTGTTTCTGCGGCTTGCATCCCCCTCCCGCCTTGGATGTTTCAAAAACCTCTTTAGAGATTCAGCAGTGTCCCTGGAAGCAGTTGTGTGAGTGGATGAGGAAATCTGTGAACACTTTGTTTCCGCATCTGAAAAATCAGTCTTAATGTCTTCGATTAGAGAGGTAGTATTTGAAATTCTCTTTAAGGGCCTGCTGTGTGGCGGTGGGGCCATGTATTTGAGGAGGGGAGCATAACACTGCCGGTGTCCTGCAGATAAAACAGGTGGGAGAGGACACCAGGATCCAGAAGCTTCACAACCAGTTTAAAAATCGACAGGGTGATCATTAAGTTTGAACGCAGAATCCTGCATTAAATATTCACATATTTACAAATATTCACAAATATTCACATGGTGTGCTTTTTTTTTTTTTTTTTTTTTTGCATTTTTGGTTGAGTTAAGTGGTTTTGCTTACTTACGGAGGCTCACTTCCCTGGTGAGACAGTTATTACAGGCCCAGCTGGGTCATAAAGATAGAAGACTTTTGTGGGTTTTGTTTTGTTTTGTGTTCAGTATGTCTAGGAGTTGGTACTCATTCTGAAACTCTTAGCATAGACACAGGAATTGGATTATCGTTGGCTTCAAAAAAGTAAAATCTTACTCCCAGACTAAGCTTTACTTAAAGAAAGGCCTTTCAGAATATACCAGCTTGGAGGAGGTTTAACGCCCCTAGTTTGCACAGCCCTGCCGTGATCAGGGCAATATTAAACCAGAACCAATATTAAAACAGAAGCCAGGCTAGCAAAGGCAAAGCATGATTTGGTCATTGAGGAGGATGTTGATGAGGATCCTCCTCGAAAAACTGGAGGTGGCGTATTATCATCTAGGCAGGAAACCTGAAATCTCAGTGAGAACTCTTTATTTATTGATGCTGCATTATTTTCTCTCCTCCTGGTTTCATTTTGTTCCATTTTCAGATAGTGTCAGGTGATTGTAAGCAGAATAATTGCTCATTGAGAAAATTGGAAAGCACAGAAAAATACACATATAATCCCGCCCTTCAAAGGTAACTACTGTTAACATTTTAGTATCTTTCCTTAAATAGTGAGATCACACTGCCTAAGTCTGTTTTCTATCTTGTCCACATACAGGGCAACAGACATAAATATAAATAGAGATAGGTGTGTAGACAGACAAATTTACACCACCATTTCCTTACATATGTGCCAATTACAACACTCCTTGAGATTGATAGATTGATCACACATACATACATATACATATAATTTTTCTCAGAGCAAGCATACAAAGAATGCTTTTTGTTCTCTTTCATAAAGGTAGACTTGGCTCCAGACAGTCAAAGTATTACGTTGCAAAACATACAGCTTTTAAGCAGAGAATTAGTGTGTGAACCCGGTTGTGCTTTTTTTTTTTTTTCAAGATTTTATTTATTTATTCATGAGAGATGCAGAGAGAGAGGCAGAGACACAGGCAGAGGGAGAAGCAGGCCCCATGCAGGGAGCCCCATGTACCCTGGGGTCACGCCCTGAGCAGAAGGCAGACGCTCAACCACTGAGGCCCCCAGGCGTCCTCGGTTCTGCTTTCAAAGCCCATTACATCACACTCCCTTACCACATTGACCATTCACAATTTACTGGGTTAATAAAAGCATCTCCAGAGCATAATTTGAGTTTTCGTTCCCTCTGTAGTTTCGTAAATGTGTTTGACCACATGAGCTCATTTCAGTTTTTAATTTTTATGGAGAATTCTCCACATATACCTTTGTCCCTCTTTTGATGTATTTCCTTGAGAAGCTACTCAGTGTTAGAACTCAGGATGTGCATATTTGCACATTGTTGTGTAGAACCATTCCCCAGCTCACTCCCCAGTGGTGATGTGTGAGAACATCTGCTGCATCGCACCCTGACCAGCTTGACATTTTGGTGGAAACAGTCTTAAATGACATGATGGGGCAAATCAGCCCAGGGCATGAAATATGTCAGCATCCAAGAAGAGTCAGTTTGACATTTATTCCTCTCTTGTAATTGATACATGGAGCCTAGTTATTTTTTTTTTCAGTTTTGCAACTGCCTTTTTGTCCTACAGAAGAATAAAAACGTTTAAAAGTCTTCGGAAAATTGTGAGAATAGAAAAGGACTCAAATAACCTTTTTCTGAAAGGTCAGGAGTAAACAGTTAAGGCTAACAAGCTACCTGGAAAGGAGGAGTAGACAGGCAAAAGTGGAAATCGTCCAATTGACCAATTAAAATAGAAGCCAAAAATGATGACATGAGAAGGCCCCCATTCAGAGATGATGCAGGCTGTGGCCAGTGGTGGGGAAGGAAGGACAAGGGTCCAGAGAGGTTAATACACGAATTTCTGAGCATCTCGATATGATGCCTCTGTCTTACTATTTCATCTCAGCCCAACCTCCCAACATCCGATGGGCGGAAGAGGACATAAAAAAAAAGATCCAGAAAAGAAACTGAGGGTCATAGTGGCTCAGTGACTTTCTCAGAGCCACACAGCAGATCTATTACACTCTTTTTATGTTGCTGCTTTTATGGCAACAAACCAAGGGTCAACTACCAAGCAAGATTCCATTAAGGGATTCTTTTTGAAAGAGTGGAGTAGGAGGGGCACCTGGGTGGCTCAGTAGGTTAAGTGTCTGCCCTCAGCTCAGGTCATGATCCTGGGGTCCTGGGATTGAGACCTGCGTCAGGCTCCCTGCTCAATGGGCAGGCTGCCTCTCCCTCTCTACTGCTTGTGCCCTCTTGAGCGTGTTCTCTCTGTCTCATGTAAACAAAATCTTTAAAAAGAAAGAAGGAAGGGAGGAAAGAAATAGTGAGTGAGTGAGTGGAGTGGGAGAGATTGAGGCAGAGAAACTGAGTGTGGGGCTAATTCTGCCTCAGGCAGAGTGTCCATCGCAGTGGTGATGGAGATGACATGGAGGAACAAAGTCAGGAGAGATCACAAACATAGACTTGATGGGCTTGGGTAAAAGTGAAGATGTCTGGCCTGCATTTTGCTGGTTGAAAGATAATTGCATTAGGGGAGACAATTTAGATGGTGGTGAGTCTCGATGGAAGGTGGTTCATGTAGTGGTGGCTGAGTAGAGCCTGAGGTGCGGGTGAGAGAGGCAGGTTACATGGGACACAGGGATGCTGCATCTCAGCGTGGATCAGGAGCGTTCAAGGATAGAGCTGGAGGTTGGACTGCCATCAGCCTGGGATCCTGCCTGGAGTAGGGATGCCAGTTGAAGTCTTCAGAGTAAATGATATTTCCTGGGAGAGCTTAGGGAGTGTAATTAAAGTAATGTGTAAGAACTAGGGTCCATTGCCAATCACACTATCGAGTCCCAGATCGATGGCTTCTAGCTCCGTAGAGCCCTAAGCCTCCTCCCTTCTCTCTTGCTCCCAACCAGGAGACCTTGACGATGTGTGCAGACATCTGTTAATTGTCACAAGTGGGTTCTCTAAGGGGATCGAGTGGAAAGAGGTGAGGGATGCGGCTAAGTGTCCTACGGTGCACAGGACAGGCTCTAGAGCAGAGGATGATCTGATCCCAAATGTCAGAAGTACAGAGTCTGAGGAAGCCTGCTGTAAACCTTCTATAAAGTGGGGATCGTGGTACTTTCCTCGTAGAGTTGCGGTGAGGTTTCCCCGAGATAATGCAGGAGAAAAGCGAGACTGAACCTGTCAGCAGTAATAATTATTGCAGGAAAATAAGTCATTCTGTTGCATGGGAAGAGAGGACAGAGGGCTCAGGTCGAGTGACCGCCTGCCTGTAAGGAATGTTGAAGGAAGAAGTGTGTGCGGCTTCTGCGGAGAAGTAGCATGGAGGAGGAGGGGGAGGAGGGGAGTGGGATGAGGGGGAGAAGAGGTGGGGAGGAGGAGGATGGGGAGGAAGGGGAGGAGGATGGGGAGGAAGGGGAGGAGGAAGAAGAGGGTTGGAGAGGAGGAGAAGGGAGGAGGGAAGGAAGAAGAGGAGGGGAGGAGGAAAGGAAAAGAAGGGGAGGAGGAGGGGGACAGGAGGGAGGGGGAGGAAGAGAGGAGAGGGGGAGGAGGAGGAAGAGGAGAAGGGGAGGAAGGAACAAAGGGGATTAGGAGGAGGAAGATGAGGGGGAACAGGAGGAAAAGGGGGAGGAGGGGAGGAAGAGAGGAAGAGGAGGAGGGGGGAATGCAGAGTGAACATCAGGGAAAGGCACAAAGCAGTTTGGTGTGTTGTCACGGTCCCTATTTCAAGGCTATGTCCGGAGCAGCCAGCCAGCAGGGCCATGGATGTCAGGCAGGTCATGGAGTGTGGGACCTGGAAGGAGACCCCTGGAATTCCCTATGAGCAGATGAGTGATGACCTTGAGGGGAAGCCATAGTAAAAGTGAAAGAAAAGTGGAACCAGAATGCCAGGTGGACACAGGTTGAGAATCCATGAAAAACAGCACTGAGGGATGGGAAAAGCAGTTCTTTCGAACCGACCATTTGGTCACAAAGATTAGTGTTGTCTGTTAGGACTGGGGAGGCCGTCCTGGGCATTGGCTGAAAGGGAGGAAACGTCCCAAGGGCGACAGTGAAGGGATAAGAAACGTTGTGACTGGCGGAGCCAGAGTCTGGAGGAGAGAGGTGAGAGTTTGTGGTCAGGGGTAATGAGGGGGGTTGCTTTAGGAAGAAACTGGGGCACTTATCTGGGAGAGAAATATAATGATTATGTCACCACACTTGAGGTCCAGGGAAAGAAATGAAAACCAAGACATTAACTTTTTATGAAGCACTCAAAAGTCAGAAATGGAAATGTTCTTAAATAGCACAGACACTCCAGAAGATGTATCTTCTAAATCACCCTGAATAGTTCTTCATGAGCTGAGTTGTCTTCCCAGATCCTCACCCCCACCCCCTCAAGCCTGACTGCATTTGGAGAGGGAGCTTTTATAGGGTAATGGAGGGTGACAAGGTCAGAGATGAGGTCAGTCCTCACCTCAGAGGACTGGTGTCCCTGTGGGAAGAGGCAGAGGGTCAGCAGGGTGTGCACGTATGGGGAAGGCCCCTGAGGACACACTGAGAAGTGCCTATCTGTGGGTCAGGAGGAAAGGCTGCACCAGAAACCACCCCTCAATCTAGGACCCCCACCCCACAAAACTGTGAAAAAGTAGATTTCTGTTGCTTCCACCACCCATCTGTAATAGTTTCTTATGGCAGCCCTAGCAGACTCATGTGCTTCCTCATTGGAACCGCTATAGATAAGCAATAGAAGAAATAAGATGGTCTGTTAAAATAAAACCTATTTCTGGGGCACCTGGGTGGTTTTGGCTCAGGTGGTGATCTCAGGGTCATGGGGTCAAGCCCCACATGGGGCTCCAAGCTGAGTATGGAGTCTTCTGGAGAGTTTCCCTCTCCCTTTGCCCCTCCCACTCATACTCTTATGTGCTTGCTCGCTCGCTCGCTCACGCTCTCTCTAAAATAAATAAATCTTTAAAAAATACAAATAGAAATAAGAAATATATCTTTTAAAGAATTGGGTTGACCATGAAGGAAGGACTTGAGAAATAGCAGATAATTGGTACCGAGTCCTAGCCCCAGATAATGACCACTTAATTTGCTTGAAAACAGTTAAATGGCTTTCATAGAATTCTATGTTCCCAGGTCATTTTCCTAAGGTTTTTAGAGGCAATTTTTAAATAGCCCATTACAAAAGAGCAAATTGTTTTAACTGGTATTCTGACATAATTGATACATCTAGGTAAACTAAAATATATCAGCCATGGATTTTTATGGTTTTTAATGTGGCTTATTTAGTTTTAGACAATTTTGATTCAAAAAATTTTGTCAGTTATGTGGATTTATAAATTGTAAATAATTTCTAAGGGGATAAGTTTGAAAATATTTAATAGATAAAATATCCCCTGTTGCCATAGATTCTACTTTGAGAATAGGAAAATACGAAAGAGAAATGTCTATAGTAATTGGGAAAACAGATATCAAAGTGGTCTTAGAATTGAGAATCTACAGCATTATGGGGAAAGTTATTTGGTTACTCATATTTTGTTTTCATTGGGGAAAGTGGATTGTTTTAGTGAAAGTATCAAAACTATATGAGACATCTTATATATAAGACATCATCATTGGCTTTCATGTCATGTATTTTTGCCCCAGAAAATCAATAGCAGAAAGAATAATTATTATTTTCACCTTTGTTGGTACGTATTTGCTATGATCAATAAAAGAGAGTTTCCAACACGTACTTAAAATACTGCTGAACCTCACAAAATCTATCCATTGTGTGAACTGTCTGATTTAAGTATAGTTGGGATATTTTTTTTTTTTAAGAAAATGAAACCAATGAATTTGTCATTTTAGGGCAATCTATTCTTAGAAGCATATTTTCCCCTCAACCTAAAAGGCTAACCTATCACATGAGATTTGATTCTAATATCTCCTGTTTAATTGACAGTGAAATTTGTGCCACATTTTTCAGTCCTTTCTTTCACTTTAATTGCGATTGGGATTCGTGGACATAACTTCCATTATAATCTAAAATAATTACTCTCATTTAATGTCCTAGATGTAATTCAATGATAAATCGCTAAGTGTTGCAAACCAAATCAGTCATATTTATACTAACGTATGTCTTCATCAGGATCCAAAATTTAGATAAGGAGTTCATTTAAATAAAAACCTTTGTCCTAAAAATTCATTATTCATATAGGTGGATGTTCAAAGAGGCACACAGATACAGGACTTTCAACTCATAAGCCATGAATTTTAAATAAAACTTTGCTTCAAAA